>NC_088792.1:151856053-152156053 GCF_011386835.1 Chrysemys picta bellii
GATCTAGGAGTTTCTCCTGCAGCTCCTAGAAAACCAACAGACGCAGAAGGAAGTGCAGGTGGAGCTACAGATGCAGCAGCAGCAATACCTGTGAGAGATCCTGCAAAGGGAAATCAACCCAGGATCTGCTATGCCCATGGACAAAAAGAGCAGAGAAGGAGAGCATGCCTGGGCTGTGCTGAGAAGGTTAGCCCAGGGAGAAGGGCATGAGAAAGTGTACAAGCGTGGCCTAAGGCCAAGATGGGAGCAAGAGTTCTTTGTTTTGGGGGCAGAGAAGCAGGCCACATCAAAAGACACGGCCTGCTTAGGAAATTGCTGAGTGGCTGAAGGAGGGGCCAGGGCCCTAAGAAGTTGGAAAGAAAGGAGAAGGAGAAGGTGTCCTCTGACACAAACCCCCATGAGGCAGGCAAGGTGGAGGTGGCTGGGGTGGCCATGGACCTTGCAGACCCTCCACCAGTATGTCACAGAGCTACTCTCTGTGGATCACCCCGCTCAATGAGTGTTCATTCTAGGAAGCAAGCCGGCTAGACAGTAAAACAGCAGAGGCTGCTCCCAATGCTACACTCGGTTTCTCAGAAAGGAGTAGACTTTATGGGCAGAAGAGACCGTTAGAGCATCTAATCTGACCCCCTGCATATCACAGGCCTTTCTGCACCATATGGGGCAGGCAGAGCTCTGCCTGGGCGCAGGGGGAATGGGATGGGGGTAGATCAAGGAAAGGGGGGAGGGGAATGGGTGTGAGGGAAAGAGCTCCTGTCCCAGATGAAGGAATTTGGGGGCAGAGGAAAGGACCCTGCTCCACAGAGAGGGGAGAGGGTTTCTGTGAGTGCCAGGGGGCTCCATTTCCCCTTCCACTAGCTCCCCATTTACAGAGAGCCAGAGCAGTACCTGCAGCAGAGAGCGGGAGTTGCTGGTGGCCTCAGAGGCACAGGCCCTGCAGCGCCTCGGGAACCTGGCGCAAGTGCCGCATGATACGGAGCTGGCGCATCACATTGGCCGTGACGTCCTCCTGCTGCAAGGGAACGAGAACCTGTCTGAGACTCAGACGCCTCCGAGGAATCAGGGGGGATTAACGGCCCCTGGAACCAGCAGCATTTCCACCCAGCCCCTGCCCACCTCTGAGGGATGGATTCCCCCTCCTGACCCACAGGATGGAGTCTTCTTGTCCTTCCTAGTGACCTCCAGTGGCAACCCCCCTCCTTGTATGGGGAGCTCCTGCCACTTCCCCCACTGTGCCCCTGACAGCTGTTCCACCTCCAATCCACAGCTCAAGTTCTCAGACCCCTCTCCTCCAGCCCCACCCAGGTTGGGTAGGGAGGGGACTGTAGCGGGGGGAGCAGGAGGGATTGTGGCAGCAGTGAAGTGGGATGTTGGGAGGTTGAGACCTTTCCCCAAGTCACCCCAGCCACTAATGCTGAAGCCGCAGGATGGCAGCCCTGGTGAATGGGACGGATCGGCAGCCCCTGCTGAGTAGGGTTACCATACGTCCGGTTTTTCCCGGACGTGTCCTGCTTTTCGGCAATCAAACGCCCGTCCAGGGGGAATTGCCGAAAAGCCAAACATGTCCGGGAAAATGCCGGCCGGGCACTTCCCCTCCCGCGGCTGCTCTGCTCTGCTCCTCCCCTCTCAGACTTTAAGAGCCGAGCTGCCCGAGCCAGCGCTACCGGCTTCGGGCAACCCCCCCTGCCTCCGGACCCCCAGCCGCTGGCCAGGCACTTCCCTTCCCGGGCTCCAGCTGAGCTGCTCCGCTCCTCCCCTCTCAGACTGTAAGAGCCGAGCTGCCCGAGCCAGCGCTACTGGCTTCGGGCAGCCCCCCCTGCCTCCGGACCCCGAGCCACGGGCCAGGCACTTCCCTTCCCGGGCTCCAGTTGCGCTGGGGAAGCGCCAACCGGGGGCGCAGAGTCTGGGGGCTGCCCGGCAAACCGTGAAGCCGGTAGCGCTGGGGCAGCCCTTTCCCCATGGCTGGGAGTGGGAGGAAGGAGGGGGCTGAGTTAGGGCGGGGAAGGGGTGGAGTTGGGGCGGGGCTAGGGGTGGGGAAATGGGCGGGGCCAGGGTCCATGGAGGGTCCTCTTTTTTTATTTATTAGACATGGTAACCCTACTGCTGACTGAATCCTCCTGTTCTCTCCAGAAGGGGTCCAGCCTTGCCAGCAGCAGGACAAGCGTCCCCTGCCCATGTGCCTCAGCCTTGCCTGGTCAGATGCCATCACCAGTCAGTCCTTGGCCTCCCAGGCTGCCAGTGATGGGAGCAACTCTGGATGGTGGCTCGGGTGACACAGACACCAGACCACTAGGAATTGGGTGCGGCCCTGTGGGACAGGAGAGTCTCGCAGAGGGCACTTGGGGGACTCTCCTGCCCTTCCCAAGAGCGATAGCACCCTGTCCTAAGAACATAAGTCTGGGATGAGGCAAAGCTTGTCATTAATTAACCTGGCTAAAGAGCTGGGTGGAGCTGCTCCGGAGACAAGCTGGCTCGCTCCTGCTCATGGAGGTGAATTCATCTCCCTTCCCAGGAGCACCTGCTCTCCCTTTCATTCCCCACCAGGCTCCTTGTGCCAGGCCAGCGAATGGCCACAGGATAGGAATGAGGCCTGGGTCCCGCCCCAATCTCCTGAGTCTAATGCAGCTGCTCAACTTTTCCCCCCATCAGCTGCTGGGTTTCCCCCAGGAGGGAGTAGGTGACAGGGAGAGAGAGACACACACATTTGTCCTTCTGGTTGCAGGGCTTGTGTCCTTCCAATCCCATTGGTGGCTGCACAGTGGGCAGAGTCCTCGCTGCGTGCCCGGCCCAACAGAATTGTAGGGCGTGGTGTGGAACACAGAAAGAGATAGAGAGACTCATCCTCCAGCCGGGGTCAGTCTGAGAGAAATTGGCTGGGGTCCCAGTCTCACTCTTCTAGCGGGTGCCATTTCCCAGCTGGGTTCCTTACCCCTCTGGTGAAGCAGCAGCTGGTAGAGACGGTAAACCCCCTCCCTGGCCTGCCGGCTGATGTCCTTGGCTGGGTCACTGACGGACAGAGCCAGCTGTGCCATGTGGTCACCCATCCTGGGGAATTCCGCTGAGTTCTAATGGACGGGAGAGGGAGAGGAGACTCCATCAGCATTTTCATGTTAGCTCCCAATCCCCCCCGGGCCAGGACTCTCCTTCCCCTCAGCCCCTCTGCAGGAGATGCTAGAGGATAGGAGCTAGAGCCAGACCCTTAATTTCCTCTGCCCCCAAGGAAGCCTGGAGCACAGGGCTGTGGACAGGGCCCTCCATGAGGACTTGCTTCCCCAGCTGCTCCAGGATGACAGGGAGGCATGAACCTGGAGCACAGTCCCCTTAAAAGCCCAGAGTCACCACTTAACTAGGACAAGAAGAACTTGACTCAAGCCAGGCTCACTCTCTGCTCTGACTCTGCCTCCCCAAGAGGAACACTCCTAACCCACAGCCCCTGCAGCAGCAGATCCTACAGCCCGTCAGAGCCAGATCACCTACCCCTGGAGTCAGGAAGCTGGGGTCAGAGGTCACTTATGTCAAACTCAGGGAGGGTGATGGTGAATCTGAGCAGGGCCGTGCTGCTCTTAACGGCCCTGGCTCTCTCTCGCGGCACCCTGGACACGATCCAGTAGTTAATGTGCTGTGGGGAAAGGAGGCATTGCACTGACTGCCCTGACCAAGGATGCCCACTGGGGGCCCGGCTAGGAGGACAGACTGGAAAATGGATCTAAGAGTGAAGGTAAAATTGCCCCCACCCCTCTCATCGGGCTCACCTCCAAGATGTACTGGAGCCTGTCGGTGTCTGGGGACTCTGCCAGCAGGTTCCCCAGCATGGCGTCCAGGAGGTCTGGCAAGACCCTAGGCAGATCCTGAAAGCAAGGGAGAGCCATGGGTCAGAGTTAGGGAAACTGGGGCTAAACTTGCCACAGGATGGGAAGTGGGGTCTCTGGGAAGCACTGGTGAGACCCCCAAACACATATCCTGGCCTCTCTCCTTCACATCCCACTGCAGGCAATTAGCAAGGACTCATGGCAGGATGACAGCTGGCTCTTCAATCCATGACTTTAGCATGATCTACCTGTACTTGCGCGGTGTCCTTCTCCATGCCCAGGGTGAAGACGGCGTGCAGGGCAGCTCGGAGGAGGTGGGTCTCCAGCTCTGGCTCCAGGGCAGGTGTCATGGTGCTGGCAAGAGAGAGGAGCCGGTATTAGACTGTGCAGTACGGGGATGGGACTGGCACCAACACGCAGGTGAAACTGCAGGGAAATAGGCACAGGCTGGCAAGAAGGGAAACTGAGGCACCGAGCCAGGGAATGACAAGGCCAAGGTTTCTCACACAGACAGTGGCAGGGCAGGAATAGCCCCTGTTCCCTGCATCCTGCTGCCCCTCCTGTATCTGATCCTGGGCGTGAGCCTCTCCCCAACAAAAACAAGAGTCTGTCTTATTGATAAGGGACAGAGAAACTCGACCAGCAGCAGGGGGTGCAGAACACTGGCCTAATGCGGGGGTGACAGCACCTCCGGTATCCTGACATCCCGGCACTTTACATACCTTCCTGGATCCTCCCAACCCCCCTGGTCTGTAGGGGCTGCTACCCCAACCCTACTGATGGGAAACAGGCCTGGGGTGGGGAAGCTACTGGCTCAGGGTCACACCAAGTGTCAGAGCCAGGGATGGGACCCAGCAGTCCTTATTTCCAGGCCCCTTCACTAACCACTGCTGCACACTCCCTCACATAGCTGGCAATTACAACCAGGCCTTCATGTCCGGTCCCCCTGCTTTGAGAGGGAGTGTGCTCCGCTGGAGTGACTGGAGCAGGGAACTGGGAGTCAGGACTCCTGGGTTCCATTGCTGGTTTCCTATTGACGTGTGGGACTTTGGGCAAGTTGCTCCCCGCTCTAGGCTCTGTCCCCAGCAATCAAATGGGGATTTCATACTTTCCCACTATTGGAAAGTGCTGGGAGAATCCCCCAGCAAAAGCTGCTCTGACAGTGCTAAGCAGCATCTGACCATTAGAGGTCAGAGCGCACTGCCCAGGAGGAGGAGTGTTTGGTTCTGGGCTGTTGGAGTACGGGCTTTCAACCATCTGTGCACACATATTATACTAATTGCATCTAGACCACATCTCCCTAGTTTGTTTGTGAGAATGTCCTTATTAACACCAAGATGGATCACATCTACTGTTTACCCACCTCCACTAGTCCCGTAACCCTGCCAAAGAAGGAGGTAGCATTGGTTTGGAATGATTTGTTCTTGACAAGTCCATGCTCACTAGTCCTAAGAACCAAATTGTCCTGTAGGTGCTGACAAACTGATTGTTTAATAAGGAGTTCCAGTATCTTTCCAGGTATGTTAATGGATGGGAAGACGTTCTTTTTCAGGGATCTCTGACGAGAACTGGGGCACAGCACGTAGTTTGTTGAGGCCATAAAATGGAGACAGGCACCTCTTCTCTTCTCCCAGCACCCCAGATACCTAAAAGGGTGGGACTCACATCCCTCAATGAGCTTTAAAAAAGACAATGGTTACAATGTGGCCCCAACCATTTCTGGTTTCTGCAGACTAGATGTTTTAGCAAAGTTTAGAATTCCTTGGTGCTCAACACCATGAAACTCCCCTTTCTCCTTTACAAAGGGCTTTAACACCCCTTATCTCACCCAGGCTCTCGACTGCCCAAAGTTGGAGAATTGTCCCTGTTCCCATTGTAGAGCACTCCCCACGACACACACACAGAGTCCGCCTGGTGGTGGGAGGGGAACAGAGGAAAGGACAAAAGAAGTAAGAGAAGAAGAGAAAGGAGGGAGGGATGGAGGAAAAGGTAAAACAAAAAGGACAAACCCTAATGTCCCCAGTGATTCTAAGGGACAAAATCCCAGGTGGGGAATAAAATTCGGCCACCTTAAGCTAGTGTTTTCCATGCCTAGAATTCAGCTGGTGCCAGATGCATCAGACTGAACAGGTTCCAAACCTCTCGGAGGCTCTTACCTTCTAAACAGGGACGTCTGTTTTCTAGTAAAATCAGGAAAAAGAAAGGAGAAAACTCAAAAGAGGTTCCTCCTGGCGCTCATGTACGTGACCCCTAATACTCTCTCAGTCCTCAAAGAGAGACCTCGAGAAGGAGACTTCCTGAAGGAAAGCTACAGGGGACTCAGAGGTTTCCCTGGCCCTGCGCCTCTGTCCTGCCTGGCTGATGTCAGCATCTCTCTGTGAGGTCACCACCTCCCAAGCACCTTTGACCAATAGGCTGAGGTCCTGCAAAAGGCCTTTGTGATGTCACTCCCACACACACCCCTCCCCTGCAGTGCTAATGTCCTGCCGCAGGCCAGACACTTTGGAGGTTTGAGCTATTCTCTGTGGATCACCTCACTCAATGAGTGTTCATTCTAGGAAGTAAGCCGGCTAGACAGTAAAACGTCAGATGCTGCTCCCAATACTACACTCGGTTTCTCAGAAATGAGTAGACTTTATGGCCAGAAGAGACAGTTAGAGCATCTAATCTGACCCCCTGCATATCACAGGCCTCCTGTCTACCACAATAGCTACTTTTGGGGTAAACACATTCCAGAAAGGCATCTAGTCTTTATTAAAGGACATCAAGAGACGGAGAATCCACCACTTTCCTTGGTAGCTTCTTCCTGTGGTCAGTCATCCTCGCTGTTGAATATTTGTGCCTTATTTGTCATAGGAATTTGTCTCTTTTCACCTTCCAGCCATTCCCAAACCTCAGCCAGCATTTGTAGCTGACAAATCTCACGAATTGTCACAGATTGCGGTGTTACTAGAGGAGGTTTTGGAATTAACTGATAAGTCACTGGGACCAGATGGCATTCACCCAAGAGTTCTGAAAGAACTCAGATGTGAAATTGCGGAACTACTAATTATGGTTTGTAACCTGTCCTTTAAATCAGCTTCTGTATCCATGACTGGAAGATAGCTAATGTAACGCCAATATTTAAAAAGGGCACTATTGGTGATCCCGGCAATTACAGACCAGTAAGTCTAATGTCAGTAACGGGCAAATTAGTTGAAACAATTGTAAAGAATAAAATTGTCAGATACATAGAAGAACATAAATTGTTGGGCAAAAGTCAACATAGTTTAGGTAAAGGGAAATCATGTCTTACTAATCTATTAGAGTTCTTTGAAGGGGTCAACAAACATGTGGGCAAGGGGGATCCAGTGGACATAGTGTACTTAGATTTCCAGAAAGCCTTTGACAAGGTCCCTCACCAAAGGGTCTTATGTAAATTAAGTTGTCATGGGATAAGAGGGAAGATCCTTTCATGGATTGAGAACTGGTTAAAAGACAGGGAACAAAGGGTAGGAATAAATGGTAAATTTTCAGAATGGAGAGGGGTAACTAGTGATGTTCCCCAAGGGTCAGTCCTAGGACCAATGCTATTCAACTTATTCATAAATGATCTGGAGAAAAGGGTAAAAAGTGAGGTGGCAAAGTTTGCAGATGATACTAAAGTGCTCAAGATAGTTAAGACCAAAGCAGACTGTGAAGAACTTCAAAAAGATCTCCCAAAACTAAGTGATTGGGCAACAAAATGACAAATGAAATTTAATGTGGACAACATAAAGTAATGCACATTGGGAAAAATAACCCCAACTATACATACAATATGATGGGGGCTAATTTAGCTACAACGAATCAGGAAAAAGATCTTGGAGTCATCGTGGATAGTTCTCTGAAGACTTCCACGCAGTGTGCAGCGGCAGTCAAAAAAGCAAACAGGATGTTAGGAATCATTAAAAAGGGAATAGAGAATAAGACGGAGAATATCTTATTGCCCTTATATAAATCCATGGTACACCCACATCTTGAATACTGTGTACAGATGTGGTCTCCTCATCTCAAAAAAAATATACTGGCATTAGAAAAGGTTCAGAGAAGGGCAATTAAAATGATTAGAGGTTTGGAAGGGGTCCCATATGAGGAGAGATTAAAGAGGCTAGGACTTTTCAGCTTGGAAAAGAGGAGACTATGGGGGGATATGATAGAGGTATATGAAATCATGAGTGATGTGAAGAAAGTGAATAAGGAAAAGTTATTTACTTGTTCCCATAATATAAGAACTCCATTAGTAACCTCCCTCCAGCCTAACAGTTCACCTTTCAGTACGACCCGTTGTAGTCTCCCCTTTAACCAATTCCTTATCCACCTTTCAATTTTCATATTGATCTTCATCTTTTCCAATTTAGCTAATAATTCCCCATGTGGAACCGTATCAAATGCCTTACTGAAATCGAGGTAAATTAGATCCACTGCATTTCCTTTGTCTAAAAAATCTGTGACCTTCTCAAAGAAGGAGATCAGGTTGGTTTGGCACGCTCTACCTTTTTTAAAGCCATGTTGTATTTTGTCCCAATTACCATTGACCTCAATGTCCTTAACTACTTTCTCCTTCAAAACATTTTCTGAGAACTTCCATACTACAGATGTCAAACTAACAGGCCTGTAGTTACCCGGATCACTTTTTTCCCCTTTCTTAAAGCTAGGAACTATGTTAGCAATTCTCCAGTCATACGGAACAACCCCTGAGTTTACTGATTCATTAACATTTTTTGCTAATGGGCTTGCAATTTCATATGCCAGTTCCTTTAATATTCTTGGATGAAGATTATCTGGGACCCCCGATTTAGTCCCATTAAACTGTTCGAGTTTGGCTTCTACCTCGGATGTGGTAATATCTACCTCCATATCCTCATTCCCATTTGTCATCCTACCATTATCTCTAAGCTCCTCATTAGCCTCTTAAAGACTGAGGCAAAGTATTTGTTTAGATATTGGGCCATGCCTAGATTATCCTTAACCTCCACTCCATCCTCAGGGTTTAGTGGTCCCACTTCTTTCTTTGTTTTCTTCTTATTTATATGGCTATAGAACCTTTTACACCTTTTACTATTGGTTTGAATTCCCTTTGCAAGGTCCAACTCTACATGGCTTTCGGCCTTTCTCACTTTGTCCCTACATTTTCTGACCTCAGTAAGGTAGCTTTCCTTGCTGATCACTCCCATCTTCCACACCTTGTAGGCTTTCTGCTTTTTCTTAATCATCTCTCTGAGATGCTTGCTCATCCAACTTGGTCTACAACTCCTGCCTATGAATTTCCCCCCCTTTCTTGGGATGCAGGCTTCTGATAGTTTCTGCAACTTTGACTTGAAGTAATTCCAGGCCTTCTCCACCTTTAGATCGACAAGTTCTTCAGTCCAATCCACTTCCCTATCTAATTCCCTTAATTTTTTAAAGTTAGCCCTTTTGAAATCAAAAACCCTAGTCACAGATCTATTTTTGTTTACCCTTACATTTAGTTTAAACTGAATTAGCTCATGATCGCTCAAACCAAGGCTGTCCCCTACAACCATTTCTTCTAAGAGATCCTCACTACCCACACCAAATCTAAAATGGCATCCCCTCTTCTTGGTTCTTCAACTACTTGGTGAAGGAATCCATCAGCTATCACATCTAGGAAAATCTGAGCCCTATTATATTACTAGCACTTGTCCTCCAGTCTATATCTGGGAAGTTAAAGTCTCCCATGATCACACAATTCCCATTAGTATTTACTTCATTAAAAACATTAAAGAGGTCTCTATCCCTATCCAAATCAGACTCCTGTTCTAACAGACAGCAAACCCCCCAAAGACAGGGATAGAGCCCAGAAATCGAGATGGTGGGGAAATTTCATTGAAACCGTTTCTGTCCGAAAATCCCATTCAAACTAAACCACTTTGTTTCTTGAAATCATATCAAGTGGCATGAAAATTCTTTGCAAAAATATTTTGTTGCAAAACAAAAGCATCTTCTGTGTCACAGTGTGTTAAATTGTCTCGTCGCACACAAAGAGGAGACACTTAGATCTCAAAAATTAGATAAGATGTTTCAGTCTGAGCTAAGTAGTTGCTGCTCTTAACAATTGCAACATAATAAAATACAAATAAAATAGACTATTTCGGCCATTCTATTATGTCCTAATCTGATCTGAGTAAACGTGATAGGACACCTCATCTTATGCACTGCTCCTAGTGACACTCTCCAATAGATCCCCATCCTCCACCCGTCGGGAGGTAGGTAGGAGCAGATTGTTATCCCTACTTGAAAGAGGGAGAAGCTAAGGCTGAGAAAGGAGAATTGACTTGTCTTAAGTCACACAGCCAGTCCGTGGCAGAGTTGGGAATAGGACCCAAGAGCCCTGATTTTCAAACTAACCATCGGATCTTGAATTTCAGACATTGAATGACCTGAATAAAGTGCTCTCAAGTGAGTTCCAGACCAGCAAGAGTTCATAGTAATTATTCAGCAAGTATTTTAGGAGAACTGGAATGGTAGAGAAAATAATGAACTGCAGAGAAGCAGCAAAATTTGTCGAACATATGACTGGTTATGACTATTTACTTGGTCTTAAAAGAAAACAACAGGGACCTGAGTCTCCTCCCTGTAAATAACCCCCTGCTCAGCCAATCACGGTAGAGACCGAGGGGCGGGAGGATGAGGGTTCTCAACAGAGAGCCCAAAGGATGGCTCAGGTCACCGCTGGGGATCACTGTCTGATCATTATTTCACTGTCATTATTTCAACGCCACATTTTTCGGTGGACCTCCCACAATGGGAGTTGTAGAGCACCCCCCACGACACACACACACCCCTCCTGGTGGTGGGAGGGGAACGGGGAAAGGACAAAAGAAGTAAGAGATGAAGAGAAAGGAGGGAGGGATGGAGGAAAAGGTAAAAGAAAAAGGACAAACCTTAATGTCCCCAGAGAGTCTAAGGGACAAAATCCCAGGTGGGGAATAAAATTTGGCCACCTTAAGCTAGTGTTTTCCATGCCTAAAATTCAGCTGGCGCCAGATGCATCAGACTCAACAGGTTCCAAACCTCTCGGAGGCTCTTACCTTCTAAACAGGGACGTCAGTTTTCTAGTGAAATCAGGAAAAAGAAAGGCGAAAACTCAAAAGAGGTTCCTCCTGGTGCTCACATACATGAACCCAAATACTCTCTCAGACCTCAAAGAGAGATCTCGAGAAGGGGACTTGCTGAAGCAAAGCCACAGGGGTCTCTGAGGTTTCCCTGGCCCTGCGCCCCTGTCCTGCCTGGCTGATGTCAGCATCCCTCTGTGAGGTCACCACCTCCCCTGCACCTTTGGCCAATAGGCTGAGGTCCTGCAAAAGGCCTTTGTGATGTCACTGCCACACCCACCCCTCCCCTGCAGTGCTAATGTCCTGCCACAGGGCTGACACTCTGGAGGTTTGAGCTACTCCCTGTGGATCACCCCACTCAATGAGTGTTCATTCAAGAAAGCAAGCCGGCTAGACAGTAAAACATCACAAGCTGCTCCCAATGCTACACTCCGTTTCTCAGAAATGAGTAGACTTTATGGGCAGCAGAGACCGTTAGAGCATCTAATCTGAACCCCTGCATATCACAGGCCTCCTGTCTACCACAATAGTACTTTTGGGGCAAACACATTCTGGAAAGGCATCTAGTCTTTATTAATGACATCAAGAGATGGAGAATCCACCACTTTCCTTGGTAGCTTCTTCCTGTGGTCAATCATCCTCGCTGTTGAATATTTGTGCCTTATTTGTCATAGGAATTTGTCTCTTTTCACCTTCCAGCCATTGGGTCTTGTTCTGCCTTTCTCTGCTAGACTAGAGAGCCCTTTAATACCCAGTATTTTCTCTCCATTAAGGCACTTCAACACTTCAATGAAGTCCCCTTCAATCTTCTTTTGATAAGCTAAACAGGTTGAGCTCTTTCAATAGCTCACTAGAAGGCATTTTTCTCCAGCCCTCAGAACATTTCATGGCTCTTTGCTGCCCCAGCTCCAATTTCTAGGACCATCTTTTTCAAAGGAGGAAACCAAGACTGGAGGCAGTATTCCAATAGCAGTCTCACTGCTGCTGTGTCACCTCCCTATCCTACTCACGGCTCTGCTCCTACGTCTAATGATGGCTTTAGCCCTGTTCACCACAGCATCACACTGGGAGCTCATGTTGAGTGGCTTCTCCACTCTGGCCCCTAAATCCTTTTCAGAGTCACTGCTTTTCTGGATCCACGTCCCCATTCTGGAGGTGTGGCCGGCGTGCCTTGTTGCCACGTATAGGACCTTGCATTGGGCTCTGCTCAAACTTGTTTTCTTTGAATGGGTCCAGCTGGCCGAATGAGCCAGATCGCTCTGTATCACTGCCCTCTCCCCATCAGGAATTACCACTCTGCCTGTATTTTGTCACCCCCCAATCTTATCCGCAGTGATTCTATGTTTTCTCCCAATTTATTGATAACAATTATTTTTAAAAATTAGTCCTTGAGAGCTTCTTCAGACCCTTAGTACCCAGGACCTGCTCCCCACATCACAGTGAGAAATGCTGTCCAGCCCTGCTGGTACATAGGGGATAAGCACAGAACAAACGTACCTTTAGGAGCTGTGTTGTCCATAGGCTCTGAACAACATGTGGGGGTCAGCAGATTACAAACGCACGACAGACCTGTAGTGTAGACAGGTCCCAACTGTGTCTCGGTTTCCCACCCTGTAAAATGGGGAGAACAAACAAAACCTTGATTAGCTCCATTTGATAGCTGGGGAAACCGAGGCACCCAGCGGTGCAGAGACTCGCTCATGGTCCCAAAGCCAGGAATAGAAAACAGCAGATCTGATAGCCAGGCCTGGGACCTAACCCTGGTTTTCCTGGCCTTGCTGCTCTAAGTTTAGTCACAGCCGCCATGTCTTTTCCCCCGTGTCCCTTAACCCCACGTCACTGCAGAAGAGAGATTTTCTGGTAGCCAGCTGGCTCTCCTGCATGTGGATGTCGTTCCAAAAGACGTGCTCTGGCTCAGTCCCATGCTATGGTTGGCTGAAGGAACCACTTGGTCACATTCTAGCCCTGAGTTATACAGGAGGGGCGACTAGATGCACATAATGGTCCTTTCTGACCTGAACCTTTATCAATCGCTACATTTTCTGCTGCTAGGAAGAGAACTCTGGACCTATTTTCTCTCATTCACTTTCAGTCGGAATAATTTCAATCCAGGCCAAAGGATTTCCTCTTCCATTGTGTCTTCAGCACCTTTGGGAGCAACCAGTTACTGTTACCCACAGGTTTCCAGTTTCAACCTGTCCCTGGGTGAGATGGCCAGGAAAGGGGTTGGAGCTCAACTGCACCTAGCCCAGGTGATGCAGCTCCCTAGGGCGAAGGGAAGAAGTGTGGGGGTCACGTGACAAGATGCAGCCTGTGACTAGGACCCAGGCCTGCTGAGAGATAGAAGGGCAGCCTGTACTCAGCCAGGAGAGAGACCCCAAGGGAAGCAGGCATGGGAGGGGCTTGGAGCGTCCTTTAAAGGTCAGGGACAAGCTGGGAAGGGGCCAGGCTGAGCACTAAGGACAAGGCCCTAGGAGGGAAAGACAGGGCAGTTTAGGAGATGGGGCAGATAGTCCAGTTGGTTTCGGCTCCCAGGACCAGACACCCAGAGGTAAAGGTGATTGTCGGGGCTTCTGTCCTTCTTCCCCAGTGTAGATTTGATAGTGGAGAAGACTGATGCCGTAAGGGGGAAGTGAGTTACCCCAAGGTCACCCAGTGAGTTTATATCACAAATGCATACTCGGAAGGATCCAATAGAAACATGGATTTTCCAGTCTCTTCTTTCTAGGAGTCCCCAGGGCTAAGGTAAAACCCCTGCGGCCCCTCCCCATTCTGCTCACCTCCAAGATGTGCTGGAGTTTGCCTGTGCTGGGGGGTGCTGTCAGCAGGATCGAGACCTCGTCATCCATGTTCTCTGGGCAGGTCTTGCTCAGAGCCTGCCAGCGGAGGGAGACCAGGGGTCAGGAGCCTGCATTACCACCGGTGTGCCATTGACCAAGAGCTGGCTGAGGTAAGCGCCGCCTGGCCGGAGCTCGCACCCAGAAACCCTGCCCCAGGTCGGAACCCCCTCCCACACCCAAATTCCCTCCCAGACCCCACACCCGCACCCCAATCCCCTACCCCAGCCCTGAGCCCCCTCCCGCACCCAAACTCCCTCCCAGACTCTGCACCCCAACCCTCTGCCCCAGCCCGGATCCCCCTCTGGCACCCCAACCCCCTAATCTCCAGCCCAATCCCAGAGCCCGCATCCCCACCGGAGCCCTCACCCCTCCCTGCACTCCAACCCCCAGCTCCAGCCCAGTGAAAGTGAGTGAGGGTGTGAGAGCGAACGACTGAGAGAGGTGGGCTGGGCTGGAGTGAGTGGGGGTGGGGCCGTAGAGAAGGGCATGAAAGGGGTTGGATCAAGGGCGTTTGGTTTTGTGCAAGTAGAAAGTTGGCAACCCTACTTAAGGACCTTTGAAAAGCAGCCTCCTTAGCACCGCTCCTGATACCAGGGGCCAAGGCGCCCCCGGACATGAGAACCACAATAGGCCAGAGCAAAACGCTGCGTTAGAAATCGGAGCTCAGGCTGCCAAGCGAACGATAGCTGACAGACAGGAGATGTGGGAATTAAGGTTGTGCCTTCAGCCAGCAACTGGTGTTCATCCGTTTGCACCACACACACACCTGTAGGCAGGGCCACTATTTCCTTGTCTGTCTGCCTGTTTAGCGTCTCTCGGTCCTTACTGTGCCCATCACCGTGGTGTCTGAGTGGCAAACCAAGGGTTTGACGTGTGCATATGAAACTGCCTGACTGGAAGGACGTGGTTTGGTGTGGATCAGTGACTGCTGGGGCGATTGGTGGCAGAAGGCTCTGAGGGCCTGGCTCATTCCGACCTGGCTCATTCCAATGGCTTCTACAGCTGAGAGCAGCCCAGTCTCCTGCCTGGGTCCGACGCAAACCAGGAAGTACAGGACCACGGTTAATAAGAACAGCTCAAAAGATCATTTTCGCTGACCCAGCCCTGCACAGATTTCCAGCTTAGGTTTGCATTTTCAGCAAAAGTTCTTCTTCATTATTTTCTCCCAACCCCCTTCTGCCTCCATAATAGCCAGCCACCCCGTCAGTCGCATCCTGGGGCGCTCCAGGGACAGCGTATGTGCGTGTATGTGTACGTCTGTATATATATGTATGTGTACATGTGCGTGTGTATGTGTGTACATGTACCCCAGTCAGATGTATACATCTGGATTTCCTTTGAAAGAATTTTCAAATTGAGCTGATCAAGTGCAATGGCAAAGCACCCAATTCCTCTGCCCCCCCCCCAACTGCCTTCGCTGCTTTAACGTACAACCTGCTCCGCTGGCACCTCTGACTCCTGAAAGCCCTAACGCTCCAGGGGAGCAGGCCATGCCCTGCCCTGCCCTGGCTGCCCCGGGTGTTACCTCGGAGGGAATCATTCCAGATTCCAATGAGTGGCAGGTCCAGGGAAGAGCCTTATCTGGGGGGAGGCTGTACCAGACCCACCCGACCCAGGCAGGCTCCCAGGTATTCTCTGCTCGGGGCTGATAGGGCTTCTTAGCAGTTTCTCTCCAAACAAATTCCAGTTCAAGACACCTGAGAGCTCCACAGCAGGGCAGCATCCCCAGAGCGCAGCAGGGCGGGGGTTAGGGGGAGCAGTCGGTAGCAGCACCTGCCCCTCGTACGGCAGGAGCGAGAAGTGCCAGCCTCTCTGAACAGAGCAGCAGCGTTCAGCCTGGGCCAGAAGTGCTGCAGTGATGGGTAAGAGCTGGCTCGGAGAGCCAGAGGGTCTGTGGGGCAGCTCTGGGCCCTTCTGCTCCGCACTAGGGCCGGGTGGGCGTGTTCAGCTGGGATTGGAACCCACCAGCACTTGTGGGTATGAATGCGGGGCTGGAACGCAACGTGGGGCTCTCCCACCTCGCCCGGGGGTGACTGGGGGGGAAGGGCAGAGAGACACCTGGGCTGAGACTCAGAGGAGCAGAGACCCCAGCTCCAGGGAGACAGTCACTCCTGCCCAGCCGGGTAAAATTGCCCAGCTGTGTGACAGCCCCCCCATCCCCGAGGGGTTCCCCCCCCCCCCCGGTATGTCACAGCAGGGTAATGTGCGTACTGAACGGCAGGGGTTGCCAGAGGCTGGGAGAGGCCTTTGGGGATGGAGGAAGCAGCACTAAGGTACATGCCAACCTCCCTACAGAGGAGGGGCCGTGCCCCACAGGTGTGGGGCAGGGAGCTGGGACACTGCGCGGTGGGTCATTGCTGGCCCAGGCCCTTCCTAGATGGAGGCCGAGGCATTTCCTTCAAGTCACCTTCCACTGCAGCTTGGCCACAGGCCCCCATAGCCACTAGCCCAGTCAGGGATCCCAAGTGGGGATTTTCACGGCTGGCTCCTCCCTGCCGCCAGCAGCTCTTCACTGCCAGGGAATTCCTGAAATCCTGTGCGCCCCTCCCCCACCCACCTCCTGGGGCTGTGAGTGCCCCCCCGGACAAACCCCCCCCCCAGAGCTCTGAGTGCCCCTGGCCAGTCCCTCCCCTCAGCCCCCCCCCCCACTTCCTGGGGCTCTGAGTGCCCTCAGCCAGTCCCCCTCCTACACCCCGGGGCTGAGTGACCTTGGCCAACCCCCCGTCCCTTCAGGAGGAACTCCCAGTATCTACCCAGCCCCCACACCTCAGGGTTCCCCTCCCTGCGGCGCTGTGGCCATACCCCCACCAGGGCCGGCTTTAGGCCAATTCAACCAATTCCCCTGAATCGGGCCCCGGGCCCAAGCCCTGGTACCGTGTACCGGCAAGAGCCGGTGCGCTGTATCAGGGTGGCTCAGCTTCCCCGGGGGGCAATTATAGGACCTAGGGCTCCCAGCAGGGGCCGGAGCCCCAGGCCCTTTAAGTTGCCACTAGACCCCCACTGCTGGAGCCCTGGGGTAGGGCTGCGGGGCTCTGGGGGCTATTTAAAAAGTCCGGGGCTCCCGCTGCCTCTACCAACCCGGCCATTTAAATAGCCACTGGAGCCCCGCTGCTTCCCCAGAGCTCCCGTGGCTATTTAAAGGGCCGGGGCGGTAGAAGCAGGGGAGCCCTGGGCCCTTTAAATAGCCCCCAGAGCCCTGGGATAGCGGGGGGCTCGGGGGCTATTTAAAGGGGCGGGGCTCCAGCTGCCTCTGCTGCACCCCGTCCCCGCACCAGCCCGCACCCCCTGCCCTGCCCGCAGCCAGCCCCCTCTCCAGCCAGCCCTGCACCCCCTGTCCGCAGCCAGCCCCTGCTGCACCCCTGCCCTACCTCCAGCCCCGCCACCCCTGTTCTGCCCGCACCAGCCCTGCCCCCCTGCCCTGCCTGCAGCCAGCCCTGCACCCCCTGCCCACAGCCAGCCTCTGCCGCACCCCCTGTCCTGTCTCCAGGCAACCCCTGCCGCACCCCCCTGCGGCCCTGCCCAAAGCCAGCCAGCCCCACACACCCCTGTCTCCAGCCAGCCCCGCACCCCTTGCCCTGCCTGCAGCCAGACCCTACCTCCAGTGAGCCCCTGCCCTGCCTCCAGCCAGCCCCATGTCCACTGGTGCCCTGCAGTTCCCAGGGCAGTAACCCTGCACACCTGCTTCAATGAGGGGGGCTGGGAGCAGCTGGGACCCACACATGTGCACACCACTAGGGTGACCAGACAGCAAGTGTGAAAAATCGGGACAGGGGGTGGGGGATAATAGGATCCTATAAGAAAAAGACCCAAAAATCGGGACTGTCCCTATAAAATCAGGACATCTGGTCACCCTAGCACAACCCCGGGGAGTGGCGGCGACCCAGACACGTGAAATGGAGCTCATTAATAACCGATCAACAGCATATATGATGCAATGTACAGAATATATAATTTTATTATTTATATAGTTATGGAAAGTAAATAATACATGGAAGAAATGAAAGGCTTTTTTTTACATTATTTTTTTTGTTAGTCATCCCTGCCGGGGCCCCACCAAAAATGTTCCAATTGGGCCCCCCCCTTCCTAAAGCCGGCCCTGGCTGTAGTTCATTGTCCCGAGCCATTGCACATGATGGGTGGATCACATACCAAGTGTTGGAGTCATCCATTGTACTGCAGTCCTATTCCTTAGGAGCAAGGAGTTGTCTAGCTGCAAAATTTGTACCAGTTGTGCATTCGCTGCATGTAGACAAGCCCCACTCTGAGAACTGGCTTGAGGGCATTTCCATGTTTGTCTATTCATGCCACCAGATCATCTCTACCTTGCTTACAAGTTAAGTGTCTTTTCCACCCACTTGGCAGATTAAAGCGAAGTTCTGTCTGGCACATGCATCGCTGACAACGATTCTGCAATCAGAACCCAGGTCGGTAGTTCTTTTGATGATGCGTCAGCCAGAGTAGAAACCAACTCACTCTCCCGAAGCGGACATGGTCCAAGTTCACTGCCTGGGGGGAGGGGGAGGGAGGGCCTTGTCAATTTGAAGTGTAAACTGTTGAGGGCAAGGCCCATCTCTTATGTGTGTTTGTCCAATATCCAGCACAAGAGAGTCCCAGTCTCAACTGGGGCCTGCAGGCACTCCCCAAATATCAGTAAGAGTCTGGTCTGTTGCTGTAACCCCTTCCCCCCAAAGCCTACAAAAACCTCAGAATCCTTTGAGCCCAGAAATTCCTTTTCCTTGGCTCGCTCTGGACATTCACTAACGTGTTTATAGGCTAATAAGTGACCTTCCTGCCTCTGCATTTGTATCTGTTGTCCCGTAAGCTCACTCACCATGGGTTCTGCGTACCCTGCCCAAATTTATAGGAACAGTCCCGATATTTGGGGCTTTTTTATATGGGCTCCTATTCCTCCCATCCCGTCCCGATTTTTCACACTTGCTATCTGGTCACTCTAGCCCCAGGGTATGAGAGAGACAAGGTATGTGAGGGACTATCTTTTATTGGACTAACTTCTGTTGGAGAGAGGGAGACAGAGAGACAAACTTTCAAGCCACACAGATTTCCTCTTCAAGTCTGTGTGGCTCAAAAGCTTGTCTCTCTCTCCAACAGAAGTTGGTCCAATAAAAGATATTCCCTCACCCACCTTGTTTCTCTAAACTCAGTACAAGCTTTAACATAGCATCACTGGGAAGACAGAGAGTGGAGCTCAGAGGTAAAGTGCCTCACATATACTGCTTATGTTTATTTGACAACCAAGGGCCCAGAATACTTTGCAAGCCATATAGAACACTGAAGAAATGCAACCACCTCTGGGGTGGAAGGCAACAGCATCTGTAAAACAGGGGACTTGGATGCAAGTGACTATTGATTGATAGACCCCAGTGCTCAGGGGATGCACATGGAGGGGTTTGCTTGAGCAGAGGATGTTTTTCTGTCCATGACCAGAGAGACCCACCCAGTACATTGCAGCTTGACTCAATTTACTCACAGCATCGAGGCAGAATATGCCGCTTCAGTTTGATGCTACACGTGGTCTAAGGGAGACTGTAACTCCATACCTGACACTTCCCAGAATTCAGCCTGGAGGAAATGGCTGTAAGCCTGGAGGGCTGGGCAAAGAGGCACAGCACAACCCTGGACCCTCACTAGTCTTCCTAGATGCAGGGATGGGAGCATCCTTGAACTTAGGTCAGTCAATGAAATCCCTCACAACAGGGTAAGGGATCTCTTGCAGGCCAGGCAGCATAGCAAGACAGCTAGATTGTACCATGGAAATCAATTCGAGCTGTAGGTGCTCAGAACTTCGGAATGTGCCTAAATTTATGTCAGAGATCCACAAGATATTTTAAACAGTCCCTTGGATGAGCCCCTACTGTGTAGCAGGCACCCACAAGGGTCCGCACATATCCTTACGGGCAGGCCACCAGGACTCCTTCACACCATGTGCTCTGCCCAGGCAGCAAGTCTAACTAGATGGTCTCTGACCAGGAGGCTTTATGCTCTTCTGGGAACAATGCACCCCAGCACGGCTTTGCAATGACACCAGGGAACCTTTTCAAAGAAGGAGGGTTTGTTCATCAGCTGGGACTCAGCATTGGGAAGTCCTAAGGTCAGCACAGAGAAATGCAACTTAAGAAAGTCCAACCTGGCCAAGCCAATGCAATCAGCCAGCCAAGCTGCTATGGATTCCGGTCTGTGTCAGTCCCAGGAGAGAACTCTATGTCTCTCAAAGGGGTCATCTTTACTCCAGCCATCTGACACCCCCTGTGTTATTAAGCTGGGGCCTTTGCTCTGCTTCCCAGCCAAGAGAGGGGTATGTGTGTGTGGGGGGGGTGGGGGGTTCTCCTCCTTCTTGGCTGGTAGGTGGGAATGCCCTGGCCCTTGGGGCTCCCGCTATCTTCTCGGATTCTCCATTGATATGGGTCAGTTTGAGCTCATTCCCCAACTACCCCAGACCAGACAGTTAGTGACAGAAACTCCTCAAGCCTCCCGGTTCTGCCCCAAGAGCAGATTTAATCCTTTTTCACCCCCTGGTTAGCACTGCAAAGTACAGAGGGAAACTGAGGCATGAAAAAAATATATTACAAACCATTCCCATGTTGTCACATCTCAGGCACTCCAATTGGGATGTTCTGACCTTGGACTGCAAGCGCTTCAGAGAAAGATTTTACCCTGTCTGTCTGCAGAGCCACATTCACACAAAGTTGCGACGGCAAGAACAGCAGGCAGCCCCTGCAAACCAGACACTGCTCTGTCCAGCCCACCAACCACCAGTCCTACAGTCCTGAAGAGACCAGAGTTGCAGTGCTTGACATATCACTTGCACCTTCCAGCAACTGGACCAGGCAAAAGTGAAAACCCCTTTTATTCCAAGAGTCCTGGCCAGGCACCATTTCTACAGGGTAAGCTGTCAGCCCTGTGAACAAGTGCTACTTCCTTAGAGAGGATTGTAAGGACATGGACCAGTGCACAGCTGGGCCGCTGGAGCATTTCAAGGGTAGACAAGCCCTTCATCTGTAAGGAAGGAGCGGATCAGCTGTTGCTAGCTACAAAGCTAGAGCCAACCCACAGAGCAACCAGATTTAACTTTGGCCACTTGATCCTTCTTTAGAGAGGACTTCAACAAAAAGAGGGCAGTAAAGGAATGAGATGAAAAACAAGGAAGATTGAGGCTCTTGGGCTGGAGGTGTGGAATGTTTCCCCAAAGGAAATATTCCCTTTGGGTTGGCACATTCCAGAAAGAAAGAAGCCCCACTGCCTGAATCACAGAGAGAACCTAGTGTCCCTTGAAAATACACCACATGTTTGTGCCCCTGGACACAGGGTTACAGGAAACTTTCCCGCCAAAAGCCAGGCTCCTCCGTGAAGTTCGCAGCCCCTTCTATCCTCCTCCACTGCCCCACAGAGTCCCACTGCCACCCACAGGCTTCCAGCCCCGAGGCAGAATCTAGTACAGCGTCAACAGGGCTCCTCAGAACCAGGCCTGCCCCATCTCCCATAGTCAGTAAATGAAGTAACCCCTACCTGCTGCCAGCGCACGGGCCAGAGGGAGGTTCCTGCCATCCGCTTTGCCCTCAGCGCTCCTGTTGGCTGGGCCAGTTCTCTCCCCCAACTGCCTTTCCCCTTGAACAGGGCTCCCCACCTCAACTCAGCCCCATCCTATGCCCAGGGCTTGGGTTGCTGAGCACTGCTCCCAGCTGCTGCCAGTTCCCTAATCAGGGGCCCTTGCATTAACCCTTTCCTTGCCAATCACTAGACAGGGTCCAAATGCAACAACCCCACACTGTCATGTAGCTCTGCGGCTCCCTCCGGCAGCTACACCGCCTGTAGGTTTTATGTGTCTGCAAGTTAATGGCCCCAGACACTTCATTTAGGCACCTAATTCCCATTGAAAGTCACAGGGATTTAGGCACCCAATTTGCTTAGACACTTTTGAAAGTCCCACTACACGCCCCAATAACTTTGTAAATCTGGACTTTGGTCCTTTAGCTCAAGTGGGTGAGACTTTTTAGCTCCAAAGATCCTGGGTTCAGTCCCCACAGATGCCCCAGCAAGGGGCCAGGATGCCAGACAATTTGAGGAAACATCTTTTGTGTGTGGACGCAAGGCAGTTCACCACAAAAAAATTCAGGTTAATCTGACCTTCTGCACCCCCTATGTCCTGCTCCTGTTTAGTTACCTGTAAAATGGGGATAGGAATAATTACCTCGCTCAGAGGGTTTGCAACATGTTAAAGTAGCTCAAGTGCTTTGAAATCCTTAGGCAGATAAAAGACCATATTTTTATCTCTGGCCTTATCAGCGCTGCAGGGTTTTTTGCCCTTCCCCATTCATTTTAGCTACTCTGCACTTAGGGTTTGATCTTAGTCCCCTATCAACTGAAAAATTCCCACTGATCTTATTGGAATCATAGAAATGTAGGGCTGGAAGGGAACTCAGGAAGTCATCAAGTCCAGCCCTCTGTGCTGAGGTAGGGCCACATAAATCTAGACCAGGGGTCGGCAACCTATGGCACATGAGCCGATTTTGAGTGGCATGCAGCTCCCTGCCACGGTCCCGGCCCTCAGCCCCACCTCCCCGCCCACCACTCTCCCTTGCGGGGGCAGGAGCAGCCAAGCTTCCCCCCTCCCCCGCTTTTTCCCCCAGCGTGGTGCTTTCCTGCTCTCCGTCCCTGGCCAATCAGCTGATGGCCCTAGAGAGGGGGAGGGGGAAGAGCGGCAGCGTGCACACAGCTCCATAGAGGACCCAGAGAGAGGTAGGGACAGAGCCTGGGGGAAGGGGGTGGAACAGGGCATATCCCTTCCAGCCCCCTGCCATGAGCACCCTACGGGCCGAGCACCCCAGCCCTCTGCCCTGTACCCCCCCCCACCCCAACACACACCCAGCCTTCTGCCCTGCACCCCCACAGCCCCATTCCTCTGCCCTGAACCCCCCCCACACACACTCAGCCTTCTGCCCTGCACCCCCACACACACCCAGCCCTCTGCCCTGATCCCTGAACCCCCCCCTCCACACCCCAGCCTTCTGCCCTGCACCCCCTCCCCGAGTCCTCTGCCCTGACCCCTGAAACACCCGCCCCCAGGTCTGGGGTCCCGGCTGCAGGCCCTGATCAGCCCACTGCCGGTCTAGGTGAACAGAACCCCAGGCTGGCAGCGAGCTGAGCAGGCTGGTGACGTAAGATCAGCATTTTAATTTAATTTTAAATGACGCTTCTTAAACATTTTGAAAACCTTGTTTACTTTACATACAATAGTTTAGTTATATAATATAGACTTATAGAAAGAGACCTTCTAAAAACGTTAACATGTATTACCGGCACACGACACCTTAAATTAGAGTGAATAAATGAAGACTCAGCACATCACTTCTGAAAGGTTACCTACCCCTGATCTAGACCATCCCTGACAAGTGTTTGTCCAGCCTGTTCTTCAAAACCTCCCATGATGGGGATGCCACCACCTTCCTTGGAAGCTAGTCCAGAGCTTAGCTATGCTTAGAATTAGATAATTTTTCCTAATTGGAAAAATTGGAGCAGGATCAAGCCTTAACTCATTTGAAAGAGAATCTGGGAGAGAAGCCAAAGCGTGAATTTTAAATAGTTCCCGTAGATTCATAGCTTTCAAGTCCAGACGGGAACGTTACGATCAACAAACCACCCAGAAAAGCAGGGCAGCTGGGAAATTGGCTGTAAAGGCTCAATAACTCCTTATCCATCCCTTGGGATGGGATTCCAATGGGAGTTAGGCACCTAAATACCTTTGTGAGTACCCCCTCCCTTAGCCCCTCAAGCCCTGTTATATGCCAGGGGGTGGATTTGCTCAGTATCTTGCTTTTTATACTGATTGGATTGCAGCAGCTTACTTACTTTCTCTTTAGTATTAGCCCTTGTAGCGTCAGGAACATATTTACCTGCACTTGCTGGGGCAATCTAAAGTAAACAGATGGGTGGGTAGCTGCTATATTACATGTGAGCGTTATTATTGCTCATTGTTCACTAATTTAGGAGGAAGGAAATGTGAGCTGTGTTCAAGGGCTTTTAGGAATATTAGCATTGGGTTTCCTTTCTGAGAAATTTGCCATAGAACTTCAGGTCAGAAGGGACCATTACGATAATCAGCTAGGGAGAGATGCTTAGTGGATAGCGCACAGGAGCCCTGGGTTCTGTTTCCCAGCTCCGCCACTGGGCTGCTGCGTGACCTTGGGCAAGTCATTTCACTTCTCCGGGCCTCATTTTCCCCCAGTGATAGTGCTACTTACCTCCTTTGTAAAGCACTATGAGATCGATTGATGCAAAAGCGCTGTATAAGAGCTAGGTATCCAGTCTGACGTGCTACAGAACATAGGCCAGAGAATTTTTGCCCAGCAATTCCTGTGTGGAACTTGTGGTTGAACTAGGGCATGGCTTTTAGCAAGACGTTAGCGGCTGATGTAAAGGCTGCAACGGATGGAGAATCCACCACATCCCTTGGGCAAGCTGTTCCAATGGTTAATTACCCTCCCCTGTTAAAAATGTGCAGCTCATTTCCAGTTTGAGCCTTGCTAACTTTAAAGTAATTTAGTGAAGAAAATGTAACAAGTGCATGGCCAAGCAAGTATTTGCAGACTGTTTGGGCATGATTTAGTCAGCAAAGTCAGGCACATTTTGTAACACTGGGATGTGAGGGAGGGTGGGTTAAATCACAGGTGAGTGTTGGAATGGGGAAAGGATCCAGAAGTCAGCTCTGATCCTCTGCCCTGCTCTGAGCTCAGCTACACTTGTCTGATATAGTAACAAACTCTTCCAGGGAGTCCCCGCCAATCCTGACCCGACTGCGTGCTAACAGCTGCCTGTTTGGATAGTGTTGGGCGTGAGTAAATCCATGTCTGATGAGTGATGACATCATAGCAGAATTTCACAGTCCATTGCTAACCTCAAGCACTCAACAGCTGACCTGCCAACACCAAGCTGGTGCTTGGTGCCTGCCTCACTCGCTTGATGTCAATGGAATTCCACCAGGGATGAAATCTAAGCCTTTGGGTTTCGATTGGAATTAAGAGCTTTCGTCGTGACCAGGCATGGAAAATGAGTGGGGCTGGCTCAAGAGTTTGCCAAAGATCTTTTCTTACATCAGAGGCCTGTTCCCTTGTTATAAGGGGTTATATACTCTAAAACGGCTACCCACAACAGGTCTTTATAGCTTAGAAAACTGGGCAGCTTTGTAAGTTTGGCAGGTGGGAGAATACCAAATGCAGCCCTGCTTGTTTCTGCTCAGGGCTAGACTAGTTATGATAAGGAACGAAAACACACACACACACACACACACACACACACACACACACACACACACACACACACCCTGCAGATGCCTGCATTTTCCAGGGGAAAGTCTAAGGCTTTGTTTTCAGTGCAAAAAAAGTGGTTCTTTTACACTGAGGTAGCTATCTTGATGTGAAACCATAGTGGAGACAAGACACAGGTCATTTTTTTCTTGCTGGAGCTAGCTGATGTCAACCCTATAACTCCACACCTGGGATTTTACCTACATTGAGGTAAAAATTCTGCGTGCCTTCCCGCCAGCAGGATTTTAAAACACGCCTCTTTTTGCAGTGGAAACAGCCTGGGAGGCTCGGGAGATGTGGCTCTGTCACACCTGGAGGTGCTTGGGCTGCAGATCTCTTCCATTGCCTTTCTCATGAAGAGCAAAATTCATTTACTGAAGAACAAACATTTCCCTTACACTTGAACTTCAAAGGTTTCCCGTCCCTGCAAAATGTGGCCCCGATGGTATAAGCTGATTGACAGCGAGAAGTGATGCGATTGTCACTCTCATACAGAGGACTTGCTGCAGTGGAAGAAACCAATGGGCCATGAAGACCAGGGGCCAGTCTATAGCAGTGGCTAGGAACGGCAGCTTCAAAAGATGTTGAGGAACGACCGTCGACCACAGTGCCCCTAGCCGCACGGTCCCACCACAACCACATGGGAAGCTTTATCATGACAGCTGCAGGCACTGGCCAAGTTTTGAAATCTCCCGTTGACGCCAGACTCATTTAAATAGACGAATATGGAAACATTCTTACAATGGGCAGCGCTGAAGCAACAGCACATAGAAAAGCGAGCCTGGCTTTATTTCCCACCTTAGATATATCCAGAATATCATGTCTTCACTTGCCTCATCTTGTTGGAGAACTTTTTGCATTACTCAAAGAAACTGGCAGTTTTCTTAGCCTTAAATGATGGGGAAGGGCCCTTCACCCTAAAAACCCTTCTCTAAAGCACTGTTAATAAAAGTGTGAACACTCTGAACAGGACCACTTCCATTTTCAGATAATCAGGTTTCACTTCGTTGCTACTGCTGATGTCAAACTTATTGTATTACCCAATAGCACCTGAGGCCCCAGCCAAGATCGGGGCCCCATTGTGCTAAGCGCCATATAGACATATAGCAAGATACTGTCCTTGACACAAAGAACTTATGATTTAAAACAAGACAAAATGTGGGAGGTGAAACTGAGGCAGACAGACAATGATTGCACAGCCATAGTGGAGTGAGAAATAGAACTGGCAAGCGAAGAATGTTCATTAGTGTATTAGGTAGATACGTGAGGGGGAGAACTAGTGGAGGATTTGGGAATAGAACCCAGGTCTCCTAACTCCCCATCTAGTGCTCCAGCCACTAGACAGCACTGCTTCCCTAAAGCCTCTTCCAGGACTGGGAGGCCCCTGGCTTTCTAATGTTAAGAAAGCATTGACTGAAACGGGATATGTGTGTAAAATCACATTTGTGCATCATACAGAATCAAAAACAGGGCAAACACCCTACTTCTTATCTTGGTTTCCTTTAGAAACATTAAAGTGGCTTATAGAGGATTAAGCAATCCTTGAATGAGAGGTGCTAATCGAGTGTGTATGTAGTTTCTCTTCATACAGCTTGAAATGTACAAACTCCAGCACCAGAGCTTAATGGTCCATGGTATGTCAGGAGGGTCCCACTGTCTCAAACCCTCCCCTACCCTCACTGTGGCTCCAATACAACTAAATGAGTCTGCACTGAAGGGCCTGTATGCTCACAGGGGGGTCTCAGGCACCATCACGTCAGCAAGACACCATGTAGGCAGAAGGGGATGGTCTGTGTGGATCCTTTGAAGGCTGGGCCTTAATTAAGGTTCTGTCCATGTGGGTCTCTTTGCGAGATGAGATTAAGACATTCTGAAATTATTTGAAAAGAACCACACAAGCCCAACCAGATAAAGTTGTGCCTTGGGGAACAGTTTTTATTTGTAGGAATAATCATCGTGCCATGGGGAAGCTGGAAGTACAATACCACACTAAGAAAAATGGTATGAAAAGTACAAAAATAAGGAATCCTATGTACGGCAGTAAATTACTAAAAATAAATATTGTAAACACACAAACAACAGAACAGCTGAAATCTACAGTCAATCATTGCTGCTAATAGCTGAACGATCTTTGGCTTTAAATCAAATCTCCTTCGGCCCCCTAAGGAGCCCATTCTGAGACCTCATTAAGATGCACTTTTCTTTGTTTCAGGCCAATAAAAAGAGTCCAGACTGTCTCTGGGACTAGCTCACATTTTACAGGAAGTCTGTGAAATAACCTCTCTCTATCTGAAATATACTATGAATCTTGCAACACAGGGTCACCTCCAGAAGGTAACGCTCCATCTTTAATGACTGCTTTAAAGCAATAAGGAATAAGAATTCTTATCTCTTTCATAGCACTCTCCTCCATAGATCTCAAAGTGCTTTGCACAAGGATATGCATTATTATCCCCATTTTACAGATGGGGAAACCGAGGCATAGATATTTTTTTTTTAAAAGGCCCTAATTTTTAGTGGGATTGAACATCCACAAAGCCAGCTGAGTTCAGTTGGGGTTTTGAAGATATTCAATATATCTGAGAAAAGGTTATGCAGAGAATCAGTGGCAGAGTTGGGACTAGAACCCAGGTTTTCTGAGTCCTACTATCCACTGGACTATGTTGCCTCTGAAATATTCTACTGCAATTTAGAGACTTATTAGATCATGTGTGTTGCTTAAAGGCAGATTTCACTATAATTTGCCCCTGGCCTAGCTCATTCTGCTCTGAGATCTGCATGTTAAGGTTCTTCCTACCATGCACAATATTTTACAGTTTGTCAAATAAAAAATCCCATCCAAGGTAACAGCCAAATGAATAATTTGTAAGGTAGAAAGAATGATTCTCTCTCTTATACCTGGCAACTAACATCAGGGAGAAAATAGGTGCCGGCTTGCTAAAAGATGAATCCCTGCCTTTCTGGAGAAGAAATAAACCTTACATCAAAGAGAACAAAGAAAATGCATCTTAATCGGAACAAAAAATAAGCCACCCTGAAAAGTGTTGCAAAATTTTCTTAGTGGAGGAGTGTTGAGAATCAACGCCTGTCAACATGATCTGATCTTCCTTTCTCATTTTGACACACATGAATATAACATCCCATTGTAATTTCTGGTTTAGAAGTTACAATCCTGCTTTGTTATGTGTCTCAGTTCCATTTCACATTGGCCAGCTTCTGAACCAAGAACAACGTCCTCCTGAAAAAGCTGCATTCACAACCTGCCATCAGCTATAAATTCTTAATACAGTTCTCCTAGCTCCTAAACTGGAAGGAATGGTAAGACAGCAGCAGCTTTCTACATGTACTGATGCTTTCTCTTTCGATACAGAAATGTACACAAACTGTACTCTTAATGCGAACAGAGGAAATATTCTGCATAGACACAACTGAGCCATATGCCGAAGACGTATTTTCAGTTACATGGTCTGGAGATGATCTGCATGTTTCAAGTATAATTTTTGTTTCAGGTGAACTGGGAACACATTGGATTCTGGTTTGTATCGGAGTCAAAGTGGGCATGAAAAGAGGGCAGGAGCCTCTGCTGCAGCTTAAGTCAAGTGTACCCAGTGCATCCCTAAGAAGCTGTACAGGGAGGTACAACAGGCAGTGTTTTTAAGAGAGATGGGCCCTGAACTATCCACCCCGGATCGAAATTTTGAGGAAGCTTGGAGACAGCCTTCGCAACTAGCCCATTGCTCTGTAACTGGGCAAACCCAAAACTCAGATGGGAATTCCCTCTGAACTTTGAGAAAGTTTGGATCTGGCTCCCATAACTTGGTAGCATAGAGATTTTAAAACAATACTTCCCACATGGAAAGGCTTTCCTTTTGCACTCACGAGCTCCCACCTCTTTGAAGATCTCATTTGAACCTACGTTGGGGAGAAATTCCAGGAGCCACATAACTACACACTTGTCAGGACAAGAAAGCTTGAAGATAGTTGTGAGCTCCTGGGAACTTATCCTGCCGCCATTAAGCCTGTTCCATTTGCAAGAGAGCAGGTAGTTGGTGCTGAGCACCTCCTAAAACGTGCCGAGAAGCCCTCCACTCCTCAAGTCAATGGGAATGAAGGGTGCTCAGCAATTCTGGATCTGACCCTCATTCCAAGAGCCTAATGTAGCTTTCATAGAATATCAGGGTTGGAAGGGACCTCAGGAGGTCATCTAGTCCAACCCCCTGCTCAAAGCAGCACCAATCCCCAATTTTTACCCCAGTTCCCTATGTGGCACCCTCAAGGATTAAACTCACAACCCTGGGTTTAGTAGGCCAATGCTCAAACCACTGAGATATATCTCCCCTCCTTCCTTGCTCACCCAATTAAGTGCCATTGACTCCAATAGGACTACTCACCAAGGCCCAGATCCAGCAAAACACTAGCACCTACTTAGCTTGAAGTGCATGAGTAGTCCCATTGACATCATGAGATTGCTACTATGCACCTACTTCAGGGGGCACTACAGGGCCGAGCTCTGCAAAGCACTTAATCTAATGCCCATTTAAAAAAAAAAAAAAAAAAAAAACACGGTGAAAGGACTTCCATTCACTTCAGTGGGCATTGGGATGGTCCCATAAGCAAGGGGTGAAGGACCATGGCTAGGGGCTGGTTCCATCTTGCAACCCCTTATTCATGCACAGTGCCGTAACAAGGGCGAGGTGAGTGAGGCACTTGCCTCGGGGGTGCAAAGTGGGGGGTGCAGCTAAGCCGCGATCAGCGGTGCTTCGGCGGCAGCTCTACCGCCGCCGCTTCTTTGGCGGCAGGTCCCTGAGTCCCTCTCGGAGGGAAGGACCTGCCGCTGAATTGCCGCCACCGCCTAATTCATTCTTCGGCGGCAATTCAGCAGCGGGTCCTTCCCTCCGAGAGGGACTCAGGGACCCGCCGCCGAAGAGCCTGGAGCTGGCCCTTGCCTCGGGTGCAAAAATTCCTTGTTACGGCTCTGTTCGTGCAAGTCAATCCACTCGCGTCAATGCAACTCCTCAGGTGAGAATTAAACCATTTGCACAGTCGTAACCCACTCTACTGCAAGGAAAGGGAGAAGACAACATTGCCAAGCCCTGGAATCAGCAGAACACTTAAACATACCCTTAAGTTTAAGTGTGTGCTTATAACCCCTTAAGTCACGTGCCCAAGTGCTTTGCTGAACCAGACCCCAAATCAGCTACAAAGAGGGACTGCCCTAGCACCCACTATGTCATTGATTGCAAAGAAAGCATCTGTGGTAAAAATGAACTCATTCACTACTGGTGAAATATAGTGTATTTCAAAAAGAGGTACACTGCTGGATAATCCCTTGTCTTCAAGTTTATAAATATACCCACCGACTGTAACCCTCTTCACTGTACAGTAGATATAATCAAAGCAAAAATGCCTTGATCAGTAGGCAAATACTAGAAATCCCAGTAAAAGAATAACACACAACTGCTTGGTATTGGATTAGATGGTTTTCTGTTTTTTTTTTTTTAAAAAGATAATTTATTTAAATGCATCTAAAGTTTCTAAACTGGATGATACTCTTACATTATTTCTGTACACATCATTTTTGATTTTTCCATTTATTTTATATTGTAATCTTGTAGCTTATAAAAAATATAAGCATTTAAAATGCCAAGAGACACGTGTGGCGTGCTTTAAAATGGCGCTATTGGAATTGACAGCCACATAGAGATTCTTTTGGTAAAGAAGTTACCCCAAGCAGTATAAAAATATACAAAAAAAAACCCCAACCCACACACACACACAAAAATTCTATATCCCTCCAAACTGATGGTCAGTTTGAGGTTTTCACGTGTACATCACCAGACATGTGTTACCTCGTGTTAAATATTTACAAAAAAGTTTATGTGAGTCCTCACGCACCCCCGCACAATTGTGTGTGTGAATTTGCTGGTTTTGGAAACAAGAAATTGCAGAATTTAATCCGTCTGCACGGTTTTCTGTTGGCAAAATTATTAACTCTTTATCATAAAAAGCGAAGTGGTGGGGAGAGTTCTGCTGCACAGAGCAAACCTGCTGTTAGCTTTGGGGACGCCAATTTGGAAAACCACGATTTTGATATTTGGGGTCACAAAATTACCCTTATTTCTTTGCCACTGAGCTCCTGTACCCACACACGTGTTTAACTATAAGCAGGTGAGTTCTGCCATCAACGGCAGTGGGTTACTCATGTGCTTCAAGCAAAACACGGTGCCTGTTTGCAGGACTGGGACCGAATCTTGTAAGAAATTCGGACCTGAACCCCAACTCCTGATGAAGTCAATGGTAAAACTCCAGTTGCTTTCAATGGGAGCTGGAGGTGGTGGCGAAGAATAACGTATATTTGCAGAATAAAATGTTTAACCCTTTAGATTAGAAACAGTTAGGGCCTAATCCTGGTTTATTCCAGTGAGTAAACCAAGGACCTGTTCCTTCACTGCTAAAGTCAATGGGAATTTTGTCATTGACTTCAGTGTAAGCAGAATTAGGATCGTGCTTGCCTCAATAGGGGCCTGCTTCCACGAGCAATGATTACTCGTGAGTCAGAACGAGCAGGATCAGACTCTGAACTGACCAATTAATTTGTTCTCTGGCCGCCACTATTTCTTTTAGTGCACTGAATACATGGCCTTCATACTTCCATTTCCCCTGATGATACAAGACCTGAAATGACTGCACCCCTCCCATATAGCTGTCCTCAGAAATTTCAGTCCTTCCACCCTGCTTCCAGACAGTTATTTTAATTAATAATAATAAAAGAGCATTCTGCGCTAGTCTCTCAAACCACATTAAAACTAGTCAATAACAATCCCCGTTGATGACTATATAAATAAAAGACGTAAGATCTCTCGAAACATAAATACAGTGCATAAATCCAGACGTGACCTATGGGGTTTTTACGAATAAAGATACAGAGCTAGTTCACAGACAAAAATAAAACCAAACTCACCACATCAATTGAGGGCACAGTGTTGAAACCGTTGTGGAAGAGAAACCATTCACTTCAGCGATGGTTTTTTCTATGCACGCATGCGCCAGTAGGGGTCGCCATTGGCTACACATGTCAAGTACTACATTTAATTGATAGAGGAGAAGCTGGGAAATGGGACTACACCCTGAGTCCCCAAGTATTTCCAGGCACATGCTCTGCTGGTCGAATTAAAGAAGCACCTTTAACTCGATCCAGCAGGTACTTTAATATTACTCACCACTCCATACGGACACTTTGTATCCTTCGGCACAGATTCAAACACACTGATTTAAATGCTGCACCCTGTGCTTTTAAGAGCATTACCATGACTTTCATGGAAATAACACAGCCTTGATCAGGGTAAAAGACTAGTGGAGGTCTTTAACCCAATCTTAAAAGAGGTTTTGCTTTCTAGTGTGCTTATGTTAAGACTTGGACATCTACAAATAGGTATTGTTTACTATCAAAGTGACAATGCAGTGTCTTGATTGCTCTGGCATTATCCTTCTACTGCTACAGAACAAACAAACACCATTGTGGCTGGGGAGGGAGGTTTAGTATTTTAAATAGGCTGCGGTGAAACAAAAGGGCTTTGACTGGAAACGTAGCTACACGCCCTGACGACACTTTTAGCTTTACTCGAAAGGTAGTTTGATGGCATGCAATAGAACTCCTAAGAAAATAACTTCGAACACACGGCATCTCAGGTCTCAGTGGTGGTATCTCAATAGAACAAGTAAAGCTAAAAATCTGCGTGTTGAGGAGCAGGAGAAGGGGTGTGTGTTGGAGGGTGGGAAGGGGTCTGCTGGTTTTGCTCTGTTAAATCCAAGCCTTCCGAACAACTCCTCTTATCGCTGCCCGGCCTCCCGGATCCGGCACGCCACCGCTGTGATGAGTGCCGCTCCCTTGCCGCTGCCATCTTCTGACTGGAGGAAGGTCACTTCGCACTTCGGGGTCAGCTGCTTCACCGTTTCGTGCATGATGGAAGAGAAGCTGCAGTGGGTGGTGGAGGACAGGAGTGAGTATATCTATGATGCTCCCCATCTCAACCCTAGATTTTGGCCTCAGTTTATTTTAATCTCGGCTAAGAGGATGGTCAGAAGAACAAAGAACTCCCACAATGACCACCTGCATGAATCAACTGTGGGGAATGAACTTGAGACCTCTGGATCTAACCGCATGGTCTCTACTGTGTAAGCTAAAGGAGTAAGGCACCCATAAACCTCTCTACGTGGGCAGCCAATAGATGGAAACAGGGACCCACTCTGTATTGAGGTGGGTTACATAAGACACCATCTAACAGTATAAACTTGGACCTGAGCAGTCAGGCTGTGGACTAGGGAGATCCTCTGGGACACAGTGAGGAACAACACTTCCCAGTCCAGCAGAGAGCCATTCCATGCCACTAGAACAGCCTCAGGGCTATAGCAGTTGGTACCTGCTCTTCGTGAACGAGAACAACCTAGCGGGTCCATATAGCAGCAGCTCCACTGGCCTCCACGCTCCTTCTACCACTTCCCCTGGGTTGGTAGCTGAGGAGGCTGGGTTTAGCTCAGTGAGTCTCCGGCATGATGGACCCAAGGGGGTAAAGCGCCTTTCGTCCCTGACTTTCGAAAAGCTGAACTTTTCAAAATGGCATCCTCAAAGCTGATCTAGCCCATAATGCACTGCACTAACTGCACAAGCCATCCCGGGGCAGAAGAAAGAATGCTTCCTGAGCCCTGCACTGACCCAATTAGCAATGAAAATGTAGACATAGCAACACAGCTATTCACAAACGAATGTCAGTCATAGAAATCCAAGACCAGCTGGATACAGTCTTTAAAGCATGTCTCATGGTCTCAAAAGTAGATCTCCCAGCCCTTTGCTAAGTGACCAAAGACAAGGGTGCTTCTACCCCTTCCATGCAGAACATATTCCATCATCTAATGGATCACAACTTCACACACACCCCCACAACCCACCCCAGGTTTGGCCTATTAATTTCATCCCACTGTTTTAGGGCTGGTTGAGAAATGGTCGCATATTTTTGGCAAAAGATTTAGAACCAAAAAATCTCAATTTTACATGGATTTTTTACAATTTTTTCATCTCAATAAAGTAATTTGTTTTGATACAAATTTTTCCCTTTCATTCCTCTCCTTTTTCAGTCCCTTGGGAAAGAGAAAGGGGGAAAAACCAATACCCCAAAAGTGAACATTTTTTCATTTCAATGTGAAGCCAATGTTTGGTTTCCATGGGGAAAAAAAAATACCGAACAATATGAATATTTTTGGATTATCCAAAAAAAGGTGGATGAAAAGTTTTCAACCAGCCCTGGTTCTTATGTCTGCCATTGTAGCCTGCTTGTGACTGTCATATCTGCCTGCAACGTCCCCTTTGAACAACCTCTGACCTATGGGGACTCTCACCCAGGGTAACTTACTGAGGATGCAGTTTGTAGAGTGTCCCGTCCACACCAACTGTGACCTTAAGGAAGTCCAGCTTGCGGTTCTCCCGGATTTTATCCACCACCGCTGCCATACCAGCGCCACAGAGCTGAGCAGCACGCCTGGCTACCACAGTGCACACCTCCTTCACAATGATGCTGTCATCACACGTGCTCTCCAGGCCCAGGTGCTGGAGGATGGAGCGGACCTGGAGCAGGGCTAGGCAATCGCTGGAGGAAGGCAGATAGGGCAGGAGAGGCATTAGAGACCTAAAGAAAGCCTTCTGTCAACATCAGAATGCAGACACAGTCTGGACTCAGGATGCCCTTGGAAGTATAGTTCTAATCTAAAGAATGACGTTAATTCATTCCTTCTCGTGTAATAACAGCTTCTGCAGGCCAGGTTCTGCCTTCAGTGCAGCCCCACTGCTTGCACTGGGCGTAACTGATCGGAACTTGGCAAAGAATCCTGTTGATGATGCACAAGGAAGAAGAGATTTTCCAACTCATTCTCCTGCAGCTGAGCTGTCTCCACGCGGCTAAGAGAGTGAGAAGCAACCAGGTCTAGATTTTTAAAGCCTTATGCTTAACAATCTGTCCCACCTTGTATTTAGCTTGGACACTCTGGTTACCACCTCCGGACCTGAGGAAGAACTCCATGAAGCTCAAAAGCTTGTCCCTTCTGCCCATTCAAATTGGTCCAATAAAAGATAGGATCTCACCTGCCTTGTCTCATTTAGATTTTGAAAAGGTATTTAGGTGATGCTCCACTCAGCGCTGCAACACCTAAGAGACTTAGGAGCCAGGCTCATTTTCAAGAGCACCTAAGTCACTCAAAGTGCCTTTCAAACGTAATGCTTCTATTTGTCACTCAGATCAGCAGAGCTGACTGAATACCCAGGAGGCAGATATGTTGGGTAGTAAAGGGGCAGCATTTCCTGTACACTGGGAGTTCCAAAGAGGTCTAAGGAAATTAGATGCCCCAGTCCCACTGGATTTTAATGAGATCTGGGTACCTAAATCCCTTTGACAACTTTGAAAATCCCTGTTTTTCCACTCAGCAGACCTCACTAGCGTGAACTAAGTTTACATCATAATCAGAGTGGTGATTTCATCATAAAGCCCCCGATTATGAGCGCAGAAGTAGCTCCTCCAGTTAACAATAGCTTGTTAATATCTAGTGCAGCGGGAATAGAGAGAACTCTGCACTCACAGCTTGGTTCATCCTCCACCACCCAAAAAACCCACCCCATGGACAGTGTTCACAGCCAGAGCCCTGGGATTCTATCCAGTTATTTACATGTACACCTAAGAATTTGGAAGAATTCTGGATCTAATGTGACTTGGATGAAATTCCACTGACTTCCTTAGAACTATATTACTAGATCACTCCCGGTTGCTGCTTGCGCTGCAGATGTTTGACTCTCACACTAAAACTCCATAAGGGATTCCAATCAGGAATCAGAGCCTCTTCCTACCCATTCCCACCTCCCCCCAGTGCTTTAATGGAGGACATTTTTTAAAAACGGCAACAATTAAAGATCAACACCGCAGCTGAGCAGGACATGCAAGGCAACATCCGTGAGCAACCACACAACAAACTGGAGCGCGTGCGCGCAAGAAGGGAAATTATTTCAGGAAGGAAACAATGGGTCAGTGATATTACAAAAAAATAGAGATTAACAGTCACTGCTGTATGGGGGACTGGTTTTAATGCAGCATGAAAACCCTCGGCATGACATTGCTCTGCAAGAAGCAGATCCTGCAAGGGACTGAGCGGGGTAAGTGGGAGCTAGAATCCAGCAAGCTGATGAACGCTGAAAACCACAACTGGGCAAAATGTTTTGTCTGACACTGGGTGGGGAGGGAAGGCGTGGGGGGCAAAAATAATACAGATTTGGCAACACACAAACATTTCGCCAATCATTTCAATTAAAAAAAAATCTGAAAAATATTCGTGTTTTGTTCCAAAATGTCCTTTAATTTTATTAAAAACTCAAAAAGTTACAAAAAGGCTTGAAATCAAAACAAATTGTTTAGTTTCAGGTCAAATGAAACTTCGGTCAATGAACCGCATAGTAATTTTTTTTTCAATTTTTCCATTTGCCAGCTGTACTCAAGAGCTTGCTAAATTTCACTGGATATACTTTCCCCAACTCAATTACATCCCATCTGTAGGCAAGGGGCAAGAGTCTTCGTTCATCCACCTTCCCAACTCCTCCCTTCTGCGTCTGGAATCTCACCTCTCAATTTGAGACAGGAACTTGGTCTCGAATATCCCCCTGGTCTTCAGCCTTTCGGATATCCGCCCCCGGAACAGCAGCCCCCTCTTGGTGAAGTCGATCAGGATATTTCGGACAATCTCGCCCAGGTACATCCCGCTGATCATTTTCTCAAACCTGGAGTTGAAAAGGCACAGCTGAGCGTGGGGTAGGAAGGACAGGGTAGGGGGTAAGGCAAAGGACTGGGACTCTGGAGATCTTGGTTCCATGCTCAGCTCTGCCACAGATTCCCTGTGTAATCTCAGGCAAGTCACTGAATCTCCCCCCCAGTACCTCAGTTCCCCACCTGTACAATGAAGATAACAATCCTTCCTATCTCGCAGGGTGCTGGAAGGACAAAACCCATTTACAATTGAGAGGCACTCGCCTGCCCTTCATTGCTGTAGTAGCGAAGTACAAAGACAGCTTCAAATGGGGTGATTTGGAGGTGTCATCACATGGGCTGGACTCTGGCATCTGCATCATCTGATGTGCACTTAGAGGTTACTTAGTGGGAGGAGCCCTGCTCAGCATTAAGAACGTGAAATGCTCAACTGCAGTGGGGTGAGAACCACCTGGCTCTAGGATGGGGTTTGTAGAGGAATTCTAGGCTGCCCTTTAAATACTTTGTGCCTCTCACAGCACTTTCTTTCCAAGGATCGCAAAACAATGGGCTGGATTTTCCTGACACTTAACAAGGGTGCAAATCAGTGTAAACGCCACAGACTTCAGCAGAGTTACTCCTGCTTCGCACCTGGGGGCGAGTGAGAGGAGTATCCGGCCCAGTGAGTTAAATCTGACACCATTCCTGTCAAGTTGTAGCATGATCCCACCATGTTGTGGGTGGAAAACAGAGGCACAGAGAGATGAAAAAGAAACATCCCAAGTTCTAGCCTTGGTTTATTTTAAATTCTGCCGAGGTGATGGTCAGAAAAACAGGGAGGAATCTTTATGATGCTCAGGTACCATGTAATGAAGCTAATGGGACAAATCCTAGCCCCTGGCTGGTAGCTCAGGATGTGCTAGGCCAGGGGTTCTCAAACTGGAGGTCGCGAGGTGATTACATGGGGGGTCGCGAGCTGTCAGCCTCCACCCCAAACCCCACTTTGTCTCGAGCATTTATAATGGTGTTAAATATACAAAAAAGTGTTTTTAATTTATAAGGGAGGGGGGTGTCACACTCAGAGGCTTGCTATGTGAAAGTGGTCACCAGGACAAAAGTTTGAGAACCACTGTGCTAGAGAGATCCCTTAATGCCATGTGTTCTCCAAGAGAGTGTGGAAAGCATGACTGTCCTCAAGGCCCTGCACGCACACACACACACACACACACCTTTGTTTCCCGGCATTGAGAGAAAGTTCGTCCACCGCCACATCGAATTCTGTCCGGAAGTCATCCAAGCAGCCGTTGTCCCCAAACGCCCCCCACTCCATGTTAATGCACATTCTGCCCTCTTCACCCTCCACCAGCTCCACGTTCCTCATCTCCTCCATGTAGCAGGCGTTGCTGCCCGTGCCTGTGGCAGAAGAGCACAGAAAGGTCTAAAGGCTCATGAAACATCTCTTGCTTTGAGGGGAATACAAGGGAAAGCAAAAAAAAGGTTGCAAGATAAGAGCTGTACTACTACTGGTAGTTAATAGAGACTCGTTCAGCTCAAGCAGGGGAGAGACCTATCCCAGACGCTGTCAGTGCCTGGTGTAGCATACAGCCGTGATGTCTATAGTGTGCAGTCACCCATCTATTACTATATATGATCTGTTGCTATCATCTTACCTGCTAAATGCTGGGGCAGGGGTGGGGAACCTTTTTTCTATGATGGGCCATTGACCCACAGGAAAAAACAAAAAAAAAAAATCAATCGCTGGCCACACACAAGAATCATAGAATATCAGGGTTGGAAGGGACCTCAGGAGGTCATCTAGTCCAATCCCCTGCTCAAAAGGATCACAAAACCATGCGCTGGATTTTCCTGCCACTTAACAAGGATGTAAATCAGTGTAAACGCCACAGACTTCAGCAGAGTTACTCCTGATTCGCATCTGGGGGTGAGTGAGAGGCATATCTGGCCCAGTGAGTTAACCCTGACACCATCCCTGTCAAGTTGTAGCATGATCCCACCAAGTAAAAAGCAACTTAAATTTAGTGGGTTTTTTTAGAGACAGAAATATAAAAAACTTTCAACTCACCCACCCAGGGGGGCACGGAGGCTCAGGGCTCCCCCCACAGCGGGGCGAGCCGGCGCTCGCAGCACCAGCCCTGCAGGAAGGCACTGGAACTTGCCACAGGCTGGATGAAATTAAGCAGCAGGCTGAATCCAGCCCATGGGTTGTAGGTTCCCCACCCCGTGCTAAAGCTTGCTAAAAGTCACTTTGGCGGAATCTAAATTTTCCATGAGATCATGTCGTTTTCAACAACAAAATTTTGCCAAGGAGAAAATGGACACTATTTCCATTTTGACATTTTTGGAACAGAATTTTGGTTTTTCTTTTCTAAACTGATTTTATATCATCCAAAAATTGGAAAAAAGTTGACATTGAAAGAAAAAGCCATTTAAATTGACCCCAAGCAATTTTTCTCCAAAATTTTTGTTCCATGGAAATTTTGAAATTCGATGTTTTGTTCCAATTCGGAAGAAAAACAAATTTTGAAATAGCAGAAAATTCCAGTTTACGCTCTGCTGAAGGTCAAATATTCTGCTGACAATTCCACTTAAATCAATGGAGCAGAGGGGGAGGGATAGCTCAGTGGTTTGAGCATTGGCCTGCTAAACCCAGGGTTGTGAGTTCAATCCTTGAGTGGGCCACTTAGGGATCTGGGGCAAAATCAGTACTTGGTCCTGCTAGTGCAGGCAGGGGGCTGGACTCAATGACCTTTCAGGGTCCCTTCCAGTTCTGTGAGATAGGTATAATCTGGTAGATCACTGCCCAGTATGAGTTCAGAGGTGCTAAATTAAGAAGTTTTTTTTGTTAGAAAGTGGGCAATAGGGTTTAGGGGTTTTACCATTACTCTGTGCAGCCCTGTCAATGCAAATTTCACAGTCTTATGTGACACCTGTGTCTACTATCTCTGCAGCATCGCCTACACAATGGCCGTTCTCTTGAGCTTAAACAGCTTGGGAAAAAGCAATGAGGGTTACGTGAGCCTCTCAAGAATGAAGCGAGAAGATCACCCTGATGCATTAGGCCTGTCAAAACATGCCACCCACGAAACCTAAAGTATTCACCAGGAGGAATTCTTTATCAATACCAGCATCCTTTATAGTCTTTCACCATGGAAGGTAATAAAGTCACATCTGCTTGTACCACATCTGAATTTGGTTCCAAATACTCAAGGAAATGAAGCTGGTTGGGGGTGAGGAAGGCAAAATATTTCCACTGACTGCCATTTTTCACTAAAATTTCAAATATTTTAACATTTTTCCAACCATTGGTGGAAAATTCTGATGTGTACTAGATCTCCGGGGAATAGCTAAAAGATACAGGACATGAGGGGAGTACAGAATAGGAACGGGTACGGGGAAAAGAGATTGGTTTGTTATGTAAAGCTTCAGTTCTTACCAACGATGAGCCCGACTTCACAATAAGGATCTTCATAACCACAGGTCATCATGGTGCCTACTGTGTCATTCACCACTGCTACCACATCCAGATCAAACTCCTGGGGAAGAAAGGGCTACCATGCATTATTCTGGAAGAACCAGCACCTTTTATGCTCCCTTTCACTGTTGCAATCAGAGCAACATCCTCAACGTGAATGATGCAGAGCAGAAAGGGCCTGACTTTTTGAAGTCTCCCTATGTAGGTTTAATACAACTCCCATTACTGGAATCAAAGCAACTAAGGGTATGTCTACCCTGCAATTAGACACATGCGGCTGACCCATGCCAGATGACCTGAGCTCAGGCTATTAAAGGGGCTGTTTAATTGCGGTGCAGATGTTCAGGCTCGGGCTGGAGCCCGACTATGGGACCCTCCAACTTTGCAGGTTGGGAGGGTCCCAGAGCTTGGGCTCCAGCCTGATTCAGAACGTCTCGCTGCTATTTTTAGCCTCGTGGCACAGGACATGGACTCAGACTCGCAGACGTGTCTCCTCCCCCCCAGTGTAGACTTACCTTAGATGGCCATATTTAGAACTTAGGACTGTTCATCTACAGAGCCAAGCACTTCAGGAAACTAGGCCTCATCCAAAATACCCCAAACAAGGTAAAACTGCCTGTAACTTGGCTCATTTACATTGGCAGGTTGAAGAGCCGGGATGACCTTGCTACGGTTAGAACCTGCAGCTGTAAGAATTTCCCCCAATGCCCTTTTTCAGAGCATGTTATGTGTCCCCGAATTCACAGCAGCACAGCACACCTAAATCTGCTACCGCTGCCAGCTAGGGGACTTAGTCCAATCGCTCAAGCTGTAGAGACCCTTGCTCTTAGCTCTGAAGATCCCGTGTCCAACCCTTAGTGAGGAGTAAGATACGACAGTCATTTAGCCATTTTCTGACCTTATGCTCAGCCAAGTAAATTTCCTTTCTAGCTGCAGTGAGAATTCCAAACAGATCTGGATTATCTGAGTGACTAGTTGCAAATTCTCCCTTTCATTCATGCACTGATCGCTCAGATCAGTGGTCCCATGGATATTCACCTCTCTCCTATGAATAGCTTCTTTCAGCAGGTTCACCACATCTTCTCCTTCACAGCCAGTAGCTTTGAACCCTTTAGTCCATTTCAGGAGTATCCCCTTAACAAGAGAACAAAAGATACAATAAACCAGAGGGGAAGAGAGTGCAGAATAGTTAGCAGCAAGCAAAGACTTACAGTCACTTAAGATCTGCTCTGGTAAGAGTGCTCTTTATAGCTAAATCAGTTCACGTACACGGCTAAAGGGGACCCTAGTCAAGATTTAAGATCGACTCGTAATTTTAGGTGCCCAACAGGTGGTAACTTAAAAGGGTCTGATTTTGAGAGTAGGTCTATTAGCCAAGATGATCAGGGACGCAAGCTCATGCTCGGGGTGACCCTAAACCTCTGACTGCCAGAGGCCAGGAAGGGAAGACAGGGGTGGATCACCCCAGCTGTCCTGTTCTGTACAACCCCTCTCTAGGCCTGACCATCACTGCTCTGACCACTAGGTCTGACCACTGCTTGCATCCCGGCCCACGACAGGAAACTAAGGACAACCAGGGAATAATGTTGTGTTGCACCCTCTTTATCTTCATTTGATCTATTTAGATTGTAAGCTCTTTGGGGCAAGCACCTCTCCTTTGATGTGCCCAGCATTGCTTGTGGGTGGAATTAATAAAAACACACATAGTAATACAATGACATTTAAAAACTAATCACAGACGAGAGTATGACAAGTCACAGGACATCCCTCGATGGAGAGCAACCTGGAAGGGACAGAGATGAGGACCAAGAGAGTACACTTTGTGAAAGACATCCATGGGCAGCTATCCTCTGGTAGGATTTAGCCCCTGGATTGGTGGGGCACAATGAAGATGAGATTAGAATGGTCAGAGAGGTGCAAAGAGAATTTCAATAGTTAGGAAGGTAACTAAGGAGGAGGTTGATGATGGTCCATCTTGGAGCAGAACTGCTGTGCCAACGGTGTTCTGGAAGACTATGGAAGAGGGAACTACAATAGGATGGAAAGGAGTTAGGATATGATCAAAATTTCAGGTCAGGTAGGGCCAAGATAAGGAGAAATGTCTAGAGGTGGCAACAAGTGAGACAGGAAAAAGAAGTTTGAAAACAAGGATGTCATCTTCTAATCCTTCCCTCTGTTTCTGAACAGTGTAGCAATACAGGCTTGTTAGTAGGTACAGATACCAGGTAGCTAGATATAGGTTACCTCATCAAGGTTATTCTGTTGGCAAGGGAAAGAGAAGGTGAATCCCATAGGAAGTGACACGCCCTTCATTCCCATGTATTCCAGGAAGTCCGAAATGCAGTGGACGATGTGATCAAACAGCTGTAGACAGACAACCAGAGGCAGTTGCTTTAATAACTGCAGAAAACTTGATTAAATACCAAGCTACCAGCTAAGTAAGAGTGTGTCTGCTGGTACTAGCAAAGGCCAATGGGCTACCACTTCAACTTAGCTGCATAACCAAGTAGTGAAAAATCCATCTCCATGGAGGTCTTCCTCCTGTAGCTAATTATACAGCGGCACCTATATATATATATTCAGGCATCTCCTAAATTTTGACTAATATTTGTCAAAATTTAGGAGATGCCTGAATCCAGAGTTTGGGGCTGGGTTACCCGTCACCCCATCTGCAATGGGATACAAACCCCACCCCCTCTCAGCCCCAAAGTTATCACCTGAAGTTTCAGGCTTTTCTCCTTCAGCCCCCTTTTCTTTATTTAAAAGATTTGTCTCTGCATTTCATGCACAGGTTAAAAAACAAAACAAAATTCAACATTAATACAGTGTTCTTCACCCAGAGGAATGCAAAAGCACTTTACAAACTTAAGAGACACGTGCCTTATAGTGACAGGTTACAGAAACTCAATCTATTTGGTTTATCCAAGAGATGGTCAAGAAGTGACTTGATTATGGTCTGTAAACACCTACACCCGGGGAAGAGATTTCAGAGAGCAGCCAGTTCTAATCGAGCAGAAAAAGGCAGAACATGATCTAAGGGTTGGAAGCTGAAGCTAAAACAAATTCAGACTAAAAAAAAAAAGTGCTCTTTATTTCTGAACAGTGAGGTTAGCTCACCATTGGAGCAACTGACCCAGGGATGTGGTGCATTTGAAGCCTTTAAATCAACACCTGGTCTCTTTTTAAAAAATTATGCTATAGCGGAAACAGAAGTTACGGGTTTGATGCAGAAGTTATTAGGCAAGGTTCTTTGGCCCCTGTTATGCAGGAGATCAGACCAGATGATCACAACAGTCCCATCTGGCTTTGAAATTGATCAGCCTGTGAATCTGGGGGCTGATCTGCAATGCCGAGGTCACGCTCCACTCTCGCTGATGCAGTGGGTGTTGAGGAGGCTCAATCTCTCCAAAGAGGTGTTTAGCACCTCACGAGAGGGGACATCATTTTTGCCCAACACTGAAATGCAGCCAGCTCTGGGATGGAAGCACACAGCTATTCCACCAGCAACCAGCACAGAGCTACACTAGAATTAAGGTTGTGTTCGCTCAGTTATCCTTATCTAAGGGCTTCTCTACACTATGGGTCTACACCATGGGTCTATGGCATGCTGTAGGAACTTCAGCTCCCCGCTGACTATAAGGTAGGTCAACTGAAGCATCCTTCCATCACCCTATCTACTTCTACCCCCTGAGTTAGGTTGACTTAACTATGGTAGGGTTACCATATCTCGTAAATAAAAAAAGAGGACCCTCCACGGGCCCTGGCCCCGCCCATTTCCCCACCCCTAGCCCTGCCCCAACTCCGCCCCTTCCCCACCCTAACTCCGCCCCCTCCTCCCTCCCACTCCCAGCCAGGGGGAAAAGGCTGCCCCAGTGCTACCGGCTTCAGGGTTTGCCGGGCAGCCCCAGACCCTGCGCCCCCAGCCGGCGCTTCCCCAGCGCAGCTGGAGCCCGGGAGGGGAAGCACCCAGCCGGGGGTGCAGGGTCTGGAGGCTGCCTGGCAAACCGTGAAGCCAGTAGCGCTCGGGCTTTGGGCAGCCCCTATGCCTCCGGACCCTGCGCCCCAGCCGGGCACTTCCCCTCCCGGGCTCCGGCGGTGCAGCGTCCGGAAGCACGGGGGCTGCCCGAAGCCGGTAGCGCTCGGGCAGCCCGGCTCTTAAACAGAGCGGCGGCTGGAGGCTCTGCTCCTCTTCGGCTCTGTGTAACTTACACAGTGTCAGTTACACAGAGCCCCCACGGCTGGAGGCTCTGCTCGTCTTCAGCTCTATAAGAGCCGGGCTGCCCAAGCGCTACCGGCTTTGGGCAGCCCCCGTGCCTCCGGACCCTGCGCCGCCGGAGCCCGGGCGGGGAAGTGCCCGGCTGGGGGCGCAGGGTCTGGAGGCACGGGGGCTGCCTGAAGCTGGTAGCGCTCGGGCAGCCCGGCTCTTAAACAGAGCCGAAGAGTCGGGGAGGAGTAGAGCCGCCATTTTCCCGGACATGTTCAGCTTTTTGGCAATTCCCCCCGGACGGGGGTTTGACTGCCAAAAAGCCGGACATGTCCAGGAAAAAGGGGACGTATGGTAACCCTAAACTATGGCCCCTCAGGGGTGTCGATTTTTCAGCCTAAATTTTAAGTGTACGCCAGGCCTAACTGAAATTGCAGGGGAAAATTTTATAAGCAGTATGAAAATTCTTCTTCAGTACCCTCTTCATTTGCTCAGTGCCGGGCTAAATTCTCTGCTGCCTGAATTCTACCAAGGGCAATGGGTTTACAACAGGAAGGAATTTGGATCATGCTGATTTCCCAACATTTGCTGCTCTATTTTAGAACTTCTGTGATTTACTCTGTAGTGAGGGGTATGGAGGGGAATACTTCAGTGAGTCATTTCAACGCATTGTGGTGGGGAGGGTTAGGGGAGAATCTCCTTTTCTTAGAGCCTTGTTTTGCTTGGTTTTTTCAGATTCAGGTGATGGGTCTATTAAGTTTCAGGGACAAAGCAAGAGCTTGAGCGGTCAGGCTGGCTGCTAGAACAGCTGGATTCCTTGGAAGAAGGCCTTGTGACAGGAGATATGGGCAAGGATGGATTAACAGAGCCACATGGGCATCATATAGTCAATGCAAGATAGGAATGCTGAATGCAGGGGGCTGCTCTACAACAATGGACCTGGGCCCATGGTTTTGATCTTACTCTGCCACCGGCTGTGAAATATTAGCGAGGCTTATTTCTTCTGTCTTTTAACAGGAACAAAGCTACCAGCTGAACTGAGACACAAAATCTCATCTTCTTTCATGGTCTGAATACTCACATGGCGTTAATACATCACACCTACACCCTGCTCCCGTTCGCCTAACCAAGCCCGCTTGCCTTGGTCCCTTATTATCATGATAACAGTGACAAGTGGGCACAGAACAGCAGCATCTTTACACTCATTTTATATTGGGGCAAATGGCAACATAGTGCCCAGAATTTGCTCCAGTGCAACTACTGAGGAATACTACTACACCCAAAACAGCCTGAAATACTTTGCAGAATTATGCTTAAGTCACCAGGTGACTCTGGGAAGTCACTCAACTTCTGTGCCTCAGTTTCCCTACCTGTAAAACACGATCTTTGCCGCTTTTGCGAAGAGTCTGCGTTCTATGGATGGAGAGCACTATTGCAGTGGTATGAGTTATTTGAAATGGTTTTGATGGTTTCTACGGATAGGCATTACGAGTGCATCCATCTTTGGCGTCCAAGCATGTCGGTCTGCTGGACTGTGTAATTTCAGATCCCAAATCACACTATAATAATAGCATTTCTGTAGAACTTTTCATCCATAGATGTCAAAGCACGTCACAAAGGTGGAGCGGTTTCACCACCCCATTTTAAAGACTGAGGCACGTAAGGGGCCTGTCCAAGGTAACAAACAGGCTGCGGCAAAAGCCATGGCTAGAAGCCAGGTCCCCCTGCTCCCACCCCATACCCTAACCACCAAAACACTTCAGGTGAGACGCCACCTCTTCTTTCAAGCTGGCCCTTGCTCACCTCCTCTCCTGTCCCCTGCATGATCTCCTGCGGGATTGAGTAGATCTTATTGTGCATCTCAACGCCACGCCTAATCCCATTCCGCACACGCACCAGCAGCACACGGAAATTCGTTCCCCCAAGATCCAAGGCCAAGAAGTCTCCTTTTTCTGAAACCCAAACGAAGGCAGTTACCACACTATCCACAGCGGCTGCCAGTGAATGATGTGCCCAGATCACCCCAAAGACCCAGCCAGCCCCAACCTCTCATCTACAGGCAGTGGAGCAACCAAGGAATGCAAAGTAAAGGGGGAGTAGGCAAGACAATGGGCCTGGATATGGGGGGGTTAATTCCAACCCGTGGAAACTGAAGTTATGGGAGTTAAACCAGTGAGAGATCAGAATCCTCCCTCTGAACTCTTCTGGAGAATCGGAATGAACCATGGATGACCAATTCTCTGTCCCCATTATGTTATGTACCATGACAATGCATAGACATCTCAACTGAGATCAGAGCTTCCCTGTGCTAGGTGCTTCAATCTAAATGGACAAGACAGAGAAGGTGTGGGAGGGGAAGCAGGGGCACAGAGCATGGAAGTGACCTGCTTATGGTCATGCAGCAAGGTCAGTGGGAGCATCAGGAGTAGAACCCAGATGAACAAAGTCCTAGTCCAGTGCTCTAGCCACTCGGCCACGTTGCCTCGAAAGCTGTTCAGGAACTTTCTTTGCTTCAAAGTGTGCATTGGAAACCCAACTGCATGCGCAAATCTGAAGTCCACAAATCCAGGGCTACAAGTCCCCAGAAGGCCACCCTGTTCCTCAGTGACTCATGTTTGTTAATGCCTAGCGCCAGTACGAGAGTCCACTCTGATATGGTGCCCAAGTGGATTAGGCAGCACATAGGCACCGACTCTGGGTGCTCTGGGGCTGGAGCACCCATGGGGAAAAATTAACGGGTGCTCTGCACCCACTGGCAGCCAAGCTTCCCCGTCCTCGCCTCCTTCCTCCTCTCCCTCCCTCACAGCGCTTCCCAGCCCCCCAAACAGCTGTTTGGCTGTGCTTAGGATTTTCTGGGAGGAAGGGGGAGGAGGCAGAGAAGAGGTGGGGCAGAGGTGGGGACTTGGGGGACGGGCTGGAATGGGGGCAAGGCAAGGGCGGTGCAGGGGCGGGAAGAGGTGGGGGAGGGGCAGGAAGGGGGAGGGGGTGGGGTCAGAAGGGAAGTCGGTGCCTATGAGGTAGCAGATCCAAACCTTTAAATACAAAGGAGCTCAGATTGAAGGTTCTGCCCCCTTTACAGCCTGATGTTCTAACCAGCAGGGGACAGGAGTGTTCACACACACAGTATGATACCTGTTCCATCTGGAGTGGCACACACGTAAGTGGGAAGCATTTTCACAGTGGCGTCCAGGTGCGATGCTTTGCTCAGTCCCCTCTCCATCTCTATCCTCAACCTATCCTTCACCTCCAGCAGCTGCTCATGGCTCAGCTTCAGGGCTTCGAGGGTCTTCTGCCTTGCCTTATGCTGGGCTGCTAGCCTGTAGGCCACCGCCGTGACCATAGCGGCCCCTTTGCCGCTCCCATCTTCCGAGCGAACGAATCGGATGTCACAGTCTGGCAGCAGCTTCCGCACCGTCTTCTGAAGGCGTCGAGCAAAACTGCACAGGACAAAGGCGGGAGTGAGTATCACCCACTCAGTGTGGTACTCCAGGCCCCTCTACTGGTGGCTGGCCCACATATAGACACTGACAGCTCGCGGAGGCTCATGCTTTTAGATCCAGAGGGCCCAGGTTCTATCCCTGTTGCCTACCCTCACCCAGCCCTACACAAAGCTAGACCTCATTTAGGTCTGTAGCCTTGCAAGATCTTATCCATTGATGGACAAGCTTCTGAAGGTCTTTTCCTGCAGCTTTTTAACTTCTTCCATGCCCGCCTGTAAAGCCCTTTCACTCAATGCATTTTTACAAACATTAACACTGGTGGCACCTCAGACTGGCAGGAAAGCTGGGAAAATGGAGTCCCAGAGGCCTGGCACAGCTAGGATTAGAACCTGTTTGTAGGCTCGTGCCCTATTCACTGGACTACACTGCCTCTCAGATTGCAATCTACGAGGGTCCAATTCCCAGGCCATGCAATCTATTAAAAGCTACTTGGCTTATGCCTTAACTGATACACTACTGATCTGGGCTGTGAACAGCATACCGGACTCTCACTGACTTTACTGGGAGTCACAGCCCTTTAAGTGCTCTGGGATTGGGTTGCTTTAAACTCCATCAAGCTGCAGAATGACCCCCGGGGCCACTTCCTCGCAAACTCATTGCTAGCCTCACTTAGGTCCTCAGGCTTACTGGGGGTGCTTCTTGTACACCGAGCCATCCACGCCGACGGTGGAGCGTAGCCTGTCGACTCCTTTGTTCTCCTTGATCCGGCGCAGCACTGCGGCCAGGGTAGCACCACAGAGGTTCGCCGAGCGGGTGGAGACGATCTGGCAGATATGCTGGGTGGCTATGCAGTCTTCTGCAGATGGGTCCAGCCCGAGCTTGGTCAAGATCTCGTGGGCTTTTTGTAGTCCTTCCTTCTCCCTGATGGTCAGGGAACAAAAAAAAGGAGTTCAGTGGAGTAGCCTGAGATACTGTTGAGGTAACTTGAAGTATTATAGACCCAAGGTTTCTGCCAGTCCCACCTCTTATCCTAGAGGTTAATGAAATCATAGAAATGTAGGACTGGAAGGGACCTCGATAGGTCATCTAGTCCAGTCCCCAGCAATGAGGCAGGACTAAGTATTATCTAGACCATCCCCGATAAGTATTTGTCTAACTTCTTCTTAAAAACCTCCGGTGGTGGAGATTCCACAACCTCCCTTGGTAAATTTGTTCCAGTGCTTAACTACTCTTAAGAGGGTGATAAGTGACAGCCAACATGGATTTGTCAGAACAAATCATGCCGAACCAACCTAATTTCCTTTGACAGTATGACTGGCCTAATGGATGGATGGAAGCAGTAGGTGTGATATTTCTTGATTTGAGCAAGGCTTTCGAAACAGTCCCACATGACATTCTCATAAACTGGGGAAATGAGATCTTGATGAAGTTACTGTAAGGTGAGGGCACAACCGGCTGAAAAAACAAACATACTCAAAGAGCAGTTATCAATGGTGGGCTATCAGACTGGGAAGATGCATCTAGTACAGTGGTTCTCAAAGCCAGTCTGCCGCTTGTTCAGGGAAAGCCCCTGGTGGGCCGGGCTGGTTTGTTTACCTGCCGGGTCCACAGGTTTGGCTGATCGCGGCTCCCACTGGCCGCGGTTCATCGCTCCAGGCCAATGGGGGCTGCAGGAAGGGCGGCCAACACATCCCTTGGCCCGCACTGCTTCCTGCGGCCCCCATTGGCATGGAGCAGTGAACCGCGGCCACTGGGAGCTGTGATCGGCCGAACCTGCGGATGCGGCAGGTAAACAAACCGGCCTTGCCCGCCAGGGGCTTTCCCTGAACAAGCGGCGGACCGGCTTTGAGAACCACTGATCTAGTGGGCTCCCCCAGGGGCTTGGGGCTTTTCAATGGAGTGGAGAGTATGCTTATAAAGTTTTTAGATACTTGATGTCATCACTTTGGGGGACAGGATTAGAATACCATATGACTTTGACAAATTGGAGAATTGATCTGAAATCCATGCGATGAAATTCAATGAAGACGAGTGCAAAGTATTACACTTAGAAAGGAAAAATTAAATGAAGTAATAAAATAAAAAAAAAAACCCAAACAAGTGTAGTACCGCAGAAAAGGATCTGGCAATTATAGTGCCTCACAAATTGAATACGAGTCAACAACCTGATGCAGTTGTGAAAAAGGCTATCATCACTCTGGGGTGTATTAACAGAAGCGTCAACTATCAGAAACTGGGCACCACACTTTAGGAAAGATGTGGATAAATGGAGAGAGTCCAGAGGACATCAACAAAAATGATTAGGGCCCTACCAAATTAATGGCCATGAAAAACGCGTCACGGACTGTGAAATCTGATCTCACCCCGTGAAATCTGGTCTTTTTCGTGCTTTTATGCTATACTATACCGATTTCACAGGGGAGACCAGCGTTTCTCAAATTGGGGGTCCTGACCCAAAAGGGAGTTGCAGGGGGGTCTACAACGTTATTTTAGGGAGGTCCTGGTGTTTCCACCCTTACTTCTGCTCTGCCTTCAGAGCTGGGCGGCTGGAGAGCAGCGGCTGTTGGCCAGGTGCCCAGCTCTGAAGGCAGCGCCCCACCAGCAGCAGCGCAGAAGCAAGGGTAGCAATATTGCAACCTCACCTCCCTCACCCCCCCTAACCTTGTGACACCCCCACAACTCCTTTTTGGGTCAGGATCCCTACAATTACAACACTGTGAAATTTTAGATTTAAATAGCTGAAATCACAAAAATTTGCAATTTTTAAAATCCTATGAAATGAATTCCAAGTGACTTTATTGAATTTCATCTCATGGATTTCAGATCAATCCGTGAAATTGACCGTGAAATTAGTAGGGCCCTAAAAATGATCAAAGTTTTGAAGACCTGACCCAGGAGGAGAGGTTAAAAAACTGGGCACGTTTAGTCTTAAGAAAGGAAGACTTGAGAGGGGGTGGGTTGGGGCATGATAACAGACTTGAAATATATTAAGGGCTGTTATAAAGAAGACAGCGATCAGTGGTTCTCCATGTCCACTGAAGGTAGGACAAGAAATAATTGGCTTAATCTACAGCAAGGGAGATTTAGGTTAGATAGTATGAAAAACTTGATAACTCTAAGGGTAGTTAAGCTCTGAAATAGGTTTCCAAGGGAGGCTGTGGAATCCCCATCACTGGAAGTTTTTAAGAACAACTTGGACAAAAACCCGTCCAGGATGATCTAGGTTTACTTGGCCCTGCCTCAGTGCAGAGGACTGGACTCGATGAGCTCTCAAGGTCCCTTCCAGCCCCACATTTCTACAATTTTATCCCTTAAGTGATAACATCACACAGAGCAGGAGGGGGGCTAACCTGCTCACTTCTACTTGGTGTCTACACAATAGATTGCTCACCACTGGCTCGACAGACCTTTCCCTTCACAAGAGCACACGTCTTGAAGAGATGAGGGTGGCCTCCCATCCACTGTGGGGGGCATACTGAGGACAGAACCGTTTGCTCAGGCTCTTTTTACTTACTTTTCAATAGCAGACACATATCCGGTCTCGAAGTGTCCTGTGGTGAGCAAGCTTGGGGTGAGCCTTCCACTGAACAGCAGCTCCTCCTTGGCCATCTTCACCAGGATGAGCCTGACCAGCTCTCCCATGTACATGCCACTGATCATCTTTTCAAACCTGCAGAGAAGTTAAGCACAAGGTTCAGTCCACTGTGCAAGTCATTGTACAGTGTCACTTTAAGAGGCTAACGTCTAGGGCTAAACGTGCAACAAGGTACACCTGAATTGCCCGTGCAAAGCTGCATTCTACACAGGTAGCACACGAGCTCACAAAATCTCAGTGCACCCCCAAATGAGACGGGTAATGTTTGTACCAAGGTCTTGGGACACCTAAGTACTTGATTTAGTTTGCAAGAAAGAAGAACAACTCTCTTAAGCTTAGTCATGCAATTTGCCCATTTAAAGAATCATGAATTATGGCAAGGAATCCTGATTGTCTCTATCTGATTGTCAAAAACAAAATTGTGTCAAGCCAACCTGATAGCTTTCTTTGACAAAAAGAAGAACAGGAGTACTTGTGGCACCTTAGAGACGAACAAATTTATTAGAGCATAAGCTTTCGTGGACTACAGCCCACTTCTTTCTTTGACAGGGTAACAAGCCTTGTGGATGGGGGGGGGAAGTGGTAGACATGATATAGCTTGACTTTAGTTAAGCTTTTGATACTGTCTCACATGATCTTCTCATAAACAAACTAGGGAAATGCAACCTAGATGGAGCAATTATACCGTGGGTGCAAAAACTGGTTGGAAAATCATTCCCAGAGGGTAGTTATCAGTTGATCACAATCATGCTGGAAGGGCATAAAAGTGGGGTCCCACGGGGATTGGTTCTGGGTCTGGTTCTGTTCAAGATCTTCATCAATGATTTACATAACGGCATAGAAAGTACAGGTTTGTGGGCGTTACCAAGGTGGGAGGGGTTGCAAGTGCTTTGGAGCATAGGATTAAAATTCAAAATGATCTGGAAAACTGGAGAAATGGTCTGAAGTAAATAGGATGAAATTCAATAAGGACAAATGCAAAGTACTCCACTTAGGAAGGAACAATCAGTTGCACACATACAAAATGGGAAATGACTGCCTAGGAACGAGTATTGCAGAAAGGTATCTGGGGGTCATAGTGGATCACAAGCTAAATATAAGTGAACAATTTAACGCTGTTGCAAAAAAGGTGAACATCATTCTGGGATGTATTAGCAGAAGTGTTGTAAGCCAGACACGAGAAGTAATTCCGCTCTACTCTGCACTGATTAGGCCACAACTGGAGTACTGTGTCCAGTTCTGGACGCCACATTCCAGGAAGGATGTGGACAAACTGGAGAAAGTCCAGAGAAGAGCAACAAAAATGATTAAAGGTCTAGAAAACATGACCTATGAGGGAAGATTGAAAAAATTGGGTTTGTTTAGTCTGGAGAAGAGAAGATTGAGAGGGGGCATAACAGTTTTCAAGTTTGTAACAGGTTGTTAGAAGGAGGAGGAAGAAAAATTGTTTTTCTTACCCTCTCAGGATAGGACAAGAAGCAATGGGCTTAAATTGCAGCAAGGGAGGTTTAGGTTGGACATTAGGAAAAATGTCCTAACTGTCAGGGTGGTTAAGCACTGGAATAAATTGCCCAGGGAGGCTGCGGAGTCTTCCATCATTGGAGATTTTTAAAACCAGGTCAGACAAACACCTGTCAGGCATGGTCTAGATAATTAGTCTTGTCACGAGTGCAGGGGACTGGACTGCACCTCTTGAGGTCCCTTCCGGTTCTATGATTCTATGATCTCATGTAGCAGCCCAATACAGATACACCGAGATTTTGCTTAAAATCACAGGGGGACATTTCAAAACCTTCGGTAAAAAGACTGATATGCATCCGAAGAAGTGGGCTGTAACCCACGAAAGCTTATGCTCTAATAAATTTGTTAGTCTCTAAGGTGCCACAAGTACTCCTGTTCTTGTTGCGGATACAGACTAACACGGCTGCTACACTAAAGCCAGTAAAAAGACTGGGGAGCTCTAGTCTGGAGAAACACCTGTGCTCTGTAGGAGCTTTGCATTAGCCCCATGGAGTTTATGAGTTCTGTAGGAGTGGAGCCGCAGTCCCTGAGGCAGGATCTACACACAGAAAGGCTTTGCTGGCATAGCTGTACCTGCATACTATACCAGCCCAGCACTCCTAGTGTGGACGCAGCTTATATTAGTATAAATCACTGGTGTAACACATTCCAGCCTCCCCACCCAAGGACAAAATAAGCACAGCTTTTCCCGGCACAGCTATGTCAGCCTGGGATCACAACTCTTCAGCACCCCTGACCAACACCGCTCTGCTAGCAGACACTTGTAGAGTAAACATGGCCTGAGGATACGGTCTTTAGAAGCGCTATGTAGCACTGAAAATCAGCAGGACTTAGGCTCTTAAGTCACTTACAAGCCAGGTCTATGGTACGGGTGCTAATGTGACACTGCTATGGCAGTACAGCACCATAGCGTAGACACTTCCTACAGCGATGGGAGAGGTTTTCCTGTCACTGTAGGTAACCACTGAGCAGCAGCAGCTAGTCAACGAAGCACTCTTCCATTGACCTAGCCATGAATTCACTGGGAGTTAGGCTGGCATAGACTGGCATTCGGGGGTGTGGATTTTTCGTCTCCCTGAGTGACGTTGCTAGGCCAGTCTAAGTTTTAAGTGTGTTCAAGGCCTGGTCCACTTTTCAAACCATCACCCTACAGCCCCGGGGACACGGCCAATCGTCACGTATCCCAGAGTTTTGGTTAAACCAGAGTAACATCAAGGCTCCAATGTAACAATGAGCACATGCTTGTTGGAGGAGTCTGGCCTTCAAATTAAAACTAGAAACACTGCGGAAGATTTTCCAAGATGCACATGGGAGTTGAGTGCCTACCTGCCCTTCGGAAATATACCCCACTTCTCCCATCTTATCTTGCAGTGGGTGAGTTTGTATGGTCTGCAGAATCCTGGGGAAATTACTAATGTATGGGCTAGAACTTCTCCTGTGGGCAAGGTTTGAGTTGCCTTGATAATAGGTGGACTGAACTGTGCGCACAGAAAGAAATGCAACTGAAGGATCACATGCTTCATATATACAGTACATAGAGAGAGAGAAAAATTAAGCCTTCAGGTGACTTCCTCTTCCGTCCATTGTGATTAGAAGTAAACCTGAACCTGAACCAAACTATTTCTGCATCTTGGAGGAAGCTCAGATCCAAGTTTTATGGACTGGGTCCATCTCCAATTTAAAAATCAATCTCGCAGTCACCAAGTGTGATATCTGTTGGTTGCACTGATGGTATGAACACTAGGTGACGCTGTTTGCCTTCGGGTGATGATCACTACACTGAATGGGAAATCCAGAAGTAGCTGTTATTCCATTCATTAGAAGATGAAGCAAAGCAGGGGGATATGGGGAGGGGGTCACTCTTGGCAGTTCATTCAGAAATAACATCCCCAATTTGTGGTACAGTCCCAGTTTGCATTGGTCTAGCCTGCAGCCTTTAGGGTCCTGTAACCCAGTTAACCTACATGAACTCTTCCTCACACCAAAACAATCACAATAGAAGGACAGACAATACAAAATAAACCACCCCCCCACATCTGAGTCACAGCCAGGAATCTGCTTACAGTTGTTTCCCTGGATTGAGCGAACCCATGTCGATCTCACGGTCGAACTCTGTCCTGATGTCGTTCAGCACACCGTCGTCTCCAAAGGCTCCCCATTCCATGTTTATGCACATCCGCCCTTCATCCCCTTCCACCAAGTCAATGTGCCGCATCTCTTCCATGTAGCATGCATTGGTACCAGTACCTGTGCCAAACCGATCACGAGTTAGTCACCTGGGAGAGGGAGTGGTGGGGTCTTCATCACTGCTTCCAGCGTAGAGTTCCTACCCATCCCATAAGTATGGCCTAAAAACTGTGTTCTTAGATGCACACATTTACACTTGGCCATACTGAAATGTATCTTGTTCACCTGAGCCCAGCTTACCATGTGATCCAGATTGCTCTGTATCAGAGCCCTCTCCTCTTCATTATTTACCACTCCCCCATTCTTTGGGTTGTCTGCAAACTTTGTCAGTGATATTATGTTTTCTTCCAGGTCATTCATAAAAATGTTCCATAGTGTAGGACCAAGAACTGATCCCTGTGGGACCCCCCAGTAGAAACACTCAGTGATGAGTCCCCATTTACAGTTCTATTTGGAGATCTGTCAGTTAAGACAATTTTTCATGCACGCTATGTTCATTGTGTATCATTCTAGCTTCTTAATCAAAATGTTGCATGGTACTAAATCAAACAACTTATAGAAGTCTTTGAATATTACATCATTGCTCTTACTTTCCTCGATCAAACTTGTAATCTCATCAAAGAGACGTCAAATGAGTTGAACAGGATCTATTTCCTGTCAAGGTTGCATCGTGTCTTACCAACAATGAGCCCAACTTCGCAGTTGTGATCGTCATAGCCGCATGTCATCATCGTCCCTACGGTGTCGTTCACCACGGCGACCAGGTCAATGTCGAAGTCCTGAAACAGGCAAAGGGGAGAGACATCAAGTCCATGAAGTCAAGTTTGACCCAAACCTCCCATTCCTAAGATTGATTGTGGGGGTTGGGGAAATCGGTACTTTAGCAGATAGAAAGCGCAAGGCTCCAAGGCCAAGATTTGGGATCCGTGCCCACAAATATTCAGCCTCATTTGAGCCAGGATTATCAGATGTGACTAATTATTTTGGCTCGCTCGATTTCTCAGTGCTCAGCTGGAGACACCATGAAGGGGCAGATGTTCACAGGGCAGGTGGCTCAGCACTTATCAGCTCCCTTCTTAACGCATCTCAAGGTCAGCACTCAAAAATTACTAGCTCCTTTTGAAAACCATGGCTCAAGTGGGGGCTGAACGTTCATCAGCACAGATTCAGTGACAGAAGAACATTAATAGGCTGCCTATCTTTAGTAAAAAATTGTTCCTTTTATAGTGCTATTCAATGTCAAAGCACTGCGCAAACATTCATTAAGGATCTCAACACCCTCTTGAGAAGGGTAGCTAAGTAGTCATGTTACTTGGATTTATCTAGACTTCTATTAACCATCTGTCCCTGACTCTTGGTGTTTTTAGAAGACTAAAAGTTATGATACAGGAAGGAAAACTTGCAACAGATGCCATAAACCGTACAGACAATGTCATTACGCTCACAGAAGTAACTTCACATCTATCCAGTCCACAGCCCGCTCCTGCCCCAAAATGTAGGAGGAATCAGTGTTAATTGGTGCTGCGTTAATAAATCTAGGCTCTGGCAGATCTAGACTAAGAAATCCAGGCTCTTGCAGTGGGAGCAATTCTGGAGGAATCGACCCCTCCTGAAAAACTCCTGGCCAACATCCCTACTTCCTGTTTTAGTCACAGGGCTATCAGCTCAAGCAGTCAGCTGAGGAGTCGTACAAGGAAGAGAGGCATAGCCAGATCTCAAGCTGTTTAAGGCTTTACAGGGAAAGATGGGGAAACGGAGGCAGAGGTTACTACATTTGTTTTTCTCCCTATCTCCAGTCGTTCTGGATGCCAGAATAACTGTGATATCAGAAGGTACACCAACAATATGCAATTCAGAGCAAGGGTGAATTCAGTGCTAAAGTAGTTCTTTGCGTACACCCACTTTCACAGCTGATAATGCAGCCTGCAGGAGAACAACATAAGAAAAGAGCAGGGCATGAACATGAGAAAGCACAATGTTTGCTGTAATCCTTGACCAACAGGATCTAACCTGATTAAAAAAAAAAAAAAAAAAGTAAGAGGAAGTTTGTTTGGGTTAAAAAAAAAAAAAGGAGCACAGCCGTCTTGCATTTGTTTCCAGATGAAGAGTGCATCAATCTGACTGACAACCCTTGAGTGTCTCGGGTCTGAAGCCAAGTACAGCCACTGCTGGCATTTAGATAGTGCTTTTCCCATCCCAGTCTATGTGAATACCTTGAAATACAATACCTTCCCCCCTGCGTGGAGGGCTGTACGCTAGATCAAGACCAGGATTTATACACATTCTCTTTGTTCTGTTCCAAAGCCAAACAGAATGTCCTGGGCGGAGCAGCTGATTCCCAACAGCCTGGGAGTTCAGCGCACGGGTAATGCTTACCCCTCGTTTCTTGATGGCTTTACGTATCATGGCAACCACGTCTTTCCCCTCCACGCCACTGGATTTGAACCCTTTAGTCCATGTAACGAGAATACTCTACGAAAAGAAATAAGAACAACCATATTATCAAACCAGAGTCTTCAGCCATCTTTCTCTAAGGCCCTATTGCTACCCTTGGGATTTTTGCAAAAAAAATCCTTCTCCCCTGTAGATCAGCTGCACTGGTATAAGACAAGGGCTTCCACTGATACAACTTTCTGCAGTAAGTTCCTGGGATGGGTTGCGGCACTGTCGTGTGTATGTTATGTCAATGTGATTACACTGGCAAGGAGTCTACGCTATAAACTTACATCGATATAACTACATTGCTCAGGGATATGAAAAATCTACACCCCAGAGCGATGCCAGTTATACAGACCCGGTGTAGACAGCGTTATCTCGACGGGAAATGGATTAATGACACTCCCTTGGTGTTCACACCTGAACTGCTAGAAGAGGGCCTCATCCTCCCTGATTGAACTAACCTCGTTATCTCCAGTCTGATTCTGGCCTGCATATTTATACCTGCCTCTGGAAATTTCCATTACATGCGTCTGACGAAGTGGATATTCACCCACGAAAGCTTATGCTCCAATACATCTGTTAGTCTAGAAGGTGCCATAGAATTCTTTGTTGCTTTTTACAGATCCAGACTAACACGGCTACCCCTCTGATACTTGACTGACATGACAGGCAATCCTATGGACATAGCAGCATCTTTGCTGCAGCTTTTTACGTGTTGACCTGCCCTGAGTCTCAACAAGGCCCAGGTTTCTGGAAATGCCATCAAAATACGGGTGGGATGGGGAGTTAGTCATTTACTTCCACCCGCATTAGAAATGCAAAGCACAGGGTGAGGCTGACCAGATTCTACAGAGTTGAGTTTACGAGGATGGTTCCCAAAGAGCTCAGAGTGTCAGACGACTTCTGATTAAAAACAGTCTTCCATGATTGAGGTTTTCCATACAAATCTAATCATCTGCCATAAGCAGCAGAAGGCACTTTGCAACTGGGACTTCTACTATGATTAGTAGGTTTAAGAGAGATCAATAATAGCAGGAATATCATAGCCACACAGCTGTGGAATTTGATTAGCTCCCACTCTGAAAGGACTTCAGTGACATCTTCTGTTCTCTCTTATACAGAGCTTTTCTTCCCTAGGTCCCAAGGCGCTTTAGAATCATAGGGTCAGAAGGGACCACCAGGGTCATTTAGTCTAACCCCTTGCCAAGATACTCACAGATGGTGAAACTGAGAAAAAGACAGAGCAGTACCTTGCCCCAGGCCACCCAATGAGTCAGTTTCCAAACCAGGAATAGAACCAAGATCTCTTGGTTCCAAACCCCACAGCTTTCCACTAGACCACCCTGCTTTCCCAAGAGAGCAGTATAAGGGGAAAAAAGTTAATAGAAACTCGTATTGTTCCTCGTGCTCTAGCGCAGTGAGGTTAACAACTTGTCATGCAGCATGTGGGCGCCTTTACGGTGGAGTATTCGCTGCACATGGAGGATGTGCCAAAGGGACAGAGAAATACCTAGCTGGCTACATTTCTGAGAGATGAACAGAGTTTTTAGCATTCCAGTTATAATGGCGGCGAACGGGTAGAAAATGAGACACACACACACAAAGATGCCAGGTGCCAGAGGAGAGGGTACATGACAAGCAAAATGACACGCATCCATCCGGAGGGCGCTAAACAAGCAAATTTCACCTTGGGCTCCCGACGCCACAGACAGTCCATCAGGCGACTGAGGTCACCGGAGTCTCTCCATGTAACTAGTCAATTGCTAAGCATGGCTGACAGCACATCAATCCCTGCAGAAGTGCCTGCCCCTGCTCCCTGATAGAAGCGTTGCCGATGACTTCAGTGGGAAGAGGAGCATGCCTGCTATGTTACATCCAGTGGGGCATGGTACACCAGGAATGATGCGGTGCTTGACTTGTCTGTTCGCATGTAGCGAGGGGACATATGTCCTGAGGCATTTGGATCTGCTTTACCTTACTCTGCACACCCTCCCCACCCAGTGCCTGCATTCAGTTCATTTTCCACCTGCCTTGCTCCCATCTCAGTCCTACCTTTATCTCTCCTTCCTGCACCTGGGGCTCCAGATCTGTCTCCACCCTGCCCCCTCTGCCACTAACAGCCTCCCTTGACTTGTGTGATAAACAGCTGCCTTCATCGGCCATCCAATCCTTCCTCTAAAATCCTCTTCTCAGCCAGCGTCCCAGCCCACAGCTAGTGTTATTCACAAAAACAATCCCAAAATATAATCAGCTACGAGCCTTGTAAATAACACTCCCTTTGCAAGCCAGGCTGCCCTCAAGAGCAATTTTACCCTCCCCTTTGTTTCTTGTCCTTTCCCCACCTTCCCCCGATGGTTTCTTGTCATCTCTCATTATCTTGTTTCCCTAATTTGGAGTGTAAATGCCTCAGGGCAGCAATCTTCTTGGTTACTTGTCAGGAAAATGTCTTGCACATTAATGGTGCCGTAGAAACAGATCAGTAATAAGCACCAAAGAGTTGAAGTTCCATGTGTCAGCATGCAAGAGGCATTTCCTTACCTCATGTTAGCTAACACATGGTAACTAGCAAGGTACAACCCTCATGAAGACAAGGCACTTTGTTCAGAATTTTACTTCATATTAGTTACTGTATGGTACATAACGCACCTTTTTTCCTAGTAAAGATGCAGCCATAGTGCATGAAGACATGCTTACGGTCTTTGCCGGTTTAAGGGAACAGATGTAAACTAAACCAAAATCCACCCTGCGGTTGGCACCAGTTTAACTAAATCAGTTTAAAAAAAAAAATCAATTTAAGTCAAATTGGCGCAACTTCCATGTGCAGACCTGGCTAAAACCATTGGGTATGATTAAAACCTAGCCACTTGTCCCTTTCACCTCTCCTGGTCGCTGGCAGCAGCCCAAGCCTCAGTCTGCAGGTCAATCCATCATGGCTTACAAGCCAGAGGAGGTAAAAGCGTCACTTACCTCATCCAGTTTGGTTTGGTGGCAAGGAAAAGAGAAGGTGAATCCGAGGGGAAGTTTCTTGTCCTTCATGTTCAGCTTTTCCATGAAGTTAGCCAGGCATTCGGCAATATGATCAAAGAGCTGTGGAACAGAGATCACCACCCGTTAGACTGCTCAGACCCTGAGTCGCCCTAATCTGTTTATTCAGCGTAAGGGCCCAATCTGGCACCCATTGGAATGGGTCAGCACAAAGTCAGGTCAGGATCATTTCACAACTGAACGCGCTGGATCCTACATTCCACTGGGTGCCACTGACTGTGTTTCACTTGCTAACATCACTCACCTTCGCTCAAGCAATTCAGCTATGAGAGAATAACCCTCCCCCAAGTAAGGAAACTTATGGCCACTACCTGTAAGGCTATCTGTAACACTGGCGGAAACTTTCACAGGCATGTAAAGCATTCCTGATTGTTACTGGTTTGGTATTCTGGGACTTTATAGAACACATTGTAATACAAATCCAAACAGTTATTATTAAGACTCACTTATCAGTTGCCCATTACCATAGTGTCTAGGTGTAGTTTGCTTAGTTTAAAATAAATCCTTAAGCATGTCTTCTGTGTATCAGTCTGGGAGATTTTCAGAGATGAAAACAACTTTTTGGGAAAGGAATTTGTTATCTCGTGGTTAAAGCAGGAGCTCTGGGATTCAGGACTCCTGGGTTCTCTTCTGAGTTCTGCTGGTGACAAGTTTTGACAAGTCACTTCACCTCTCTGCATTTCAGTTTGCCCTCTGTCACAGCGGGGGTAGAAGGAACTAGCTAATTTTTTATCATGAGCTTTGAGGTCTTGGAACCTAGGGTATTAGAGCAAAATATTATGATTCCCTTGACAGTTCAGGATGGTCCAGTCCTTTGATAAAGAAAAAACCTTTCTTACTTGGTTCTTTAGACCTTGACTGCACGGAGGATTTGAAATGAATTTTCACAGAGATATGTTAACACAATAAATGCAACTGAGATTTAGTTATGTCCTCACCAAACCAAAGCTTTGCAGGGTAGCTCTTTTAAGCAGTCGCTGCCTGCCAGTGCAAATCCCTAGCGTAGACAAGATAAACTGCGATAAGCAGCTATTTGCACTGGTGCATCGAACTCAGGTGTCAAGCCGGGGTCAGTGCCAGGGCGCAAATTTGTCTATCTGCACATGGGGCCCAGTAGGTGGCTGGAATGGAGATAAATTCCCAACATAGACAAGGCTCTGCCTGCTGCATCACCCAAACTGACTGTGGATCAATCCTCACTATCCGTTAGTTTCCTTCTTCTAAGTTTTCAGCAGAGAACAGAGCACTGAACTCCAGATCCCTCAGCTGTTTATTCCAAGGAGTTTTCCCCCCCTCTTGCCAGACTGTAAACCCCAGGTAGTGACGAATCTCATTTAAAGCATGAACATCTCTCTGCAAGGGACTTTAAAGTGCTTTCTACACACAGGCTTTAATGAGAAAAGCAAAGACAGCTGGACAGACAGATTACACCAGTTTGTCTTCGAGTGGTATAAAGCAAAGAGGGGGGAAAATGACTGGATTACCGTTTAAAAACGATATTCCCTAGGACTCACACACAACAGTCATCCCCCTTAACAGTCATTTACTATTATCTTATTCTATTTGCATTTATTTTGTGTCAAACTCTATTTTCTCCCATACAATGCGCACTGTTATTTTATTCCATTTATATTTATTTTGAGCCAAAATCAACAGCACAAGGAAAGGGTTAGGAGACAACGTGTTTTGTCACCTGCCTGTCGCTACTTTACACTTACGTAGTTCTTTCTCTCTCCATCTCAAAGCACTTTATTAATGGTGGGCATCATTAGACTCACAAGTCAAAGGGAGAAACTGAGGCACAGAGCAGGGACGGGACTAGCAGGTTGGTGGGAGAGGTGACAATGGAACCCAGGTGTGCTGACTCCTAACATCTTTAATTCCCCCCACATCAGCATCTTGCAACAATACTACAATCTCCTTGCTCTACTCCTGCCCCCCTCTATCCAGAGCGCACACGCCTCATACAGAGCTGCAGAGGATGAACTCTGAGCATGTCATCACAGCACCCGCTGGGTGTCACCCCCCTCACGTGGACAGCGAGAGAGATTTCCCTGGACAAGAAAGTGGCTACTGATTATTACATCTGACCAAGCAGAGGAGCATCTTTCCATTGCATGGTTCCTGCATCGCCCTAGGGCAGATATGATGCTGTGAGACGACATGTGAACTGATGGGCGGTGGTGGGGGGGCTTTTATGTAAGATTTAAACTGGGATTAGGCACAGTTGGGGGAGAATGGAATCAGAGGGGAATTAGAGCTACACGTGCTCTGCTTCACTTCTGTCCTTTCAATGCTGGTGGCTACTCAGGGCAGACCAGAGTATGACCCTCTCTAGGGCCAAGATTTTTAGTGACTGGCAGTTTTGATTGCTCAAAACAAGACACCTTTTAAGGGGCCTAATTTACAGAAAGCGATGAGGACCTGCCTTCTGAAAACAAGGCACCGTTAAGGGGTCTCAAATTGGGCATCCAGGAGAATGGTGGACATGTTGACACTAGGAAAAAAGGTGCATTTAACATGTATTAGAAATCCCTAGTGGAGAGATGGCAAGTTGTAGTTTGAACACATTAGTTGTGAACCCTAGAGTAGATACCTGCCAGCTACCACATGTTAATACACAAACTGGCCTGTCTACACCAGGGCAATGTGTGTTAAAAACCCACCTTTACCAGTGAAGGCAAGGCCCAAGTTACCTGAAATTATTAGTCACTTTTAAAAGCCTTGGCCCTTTGCACTTACACAGCCCCGATGGCTGTTGCATCTGAGCAGGGGTTGTTTCCTTCTCAAATACCCAGGAGAATCGCGTCGGGAAGACCCAGCAGGCTGGGTGAGTCAGCAAGAATGTGCACTCGGGAATAAAAGGGTGTGTGTGTGTGGGGGGGGGGATATTAAACCTACCTGTACCCCGCTCCCACGCATGAGATCCTCTGGAATGGCATAGATCTGATTCTCCATTTCTACCTTCCGCAGGCCGTTATCAGACACCTTCACTCTCAGCACACGGAAGTTCGTGCCGCCAAGATCCAAGGCCAAGAAGTCTCCATTCTCTGCAGGGGCAAAGAGAGAAGAATATCGTGTTAGACTCATAGACTCCAAGGTCAGAAGGGACCATTATGATCATCTGGTCTGACCTCCCGCATGATGCAGGCCATAAAGCCGTCCCTACCCTTTCCCTTGACTCTGCTGTTAAAGTCCCCAAATCCTGTGATTTAGAGACTTCAATTAGCAGAGAATCCTCCAGCTAGCGATCCCCGCCCCATGCTGCAGAGGAAGGCGAAAAACCTCCAGGGCCTCTGCCAATCTACCCTGGAGGAAAATTCCTTCCCGACCCCAAATATGGCGATCAGTAAAACCCCGAGCACGTAGGCAAGATTCTCCAGCCTGACCCTCATTAGCCATTATACTATTTACCAGCGATGGCACGCTGTTCCTTTGACTAAAATCATGTTATCCCATTAAACCATTAGAGGCCTCTGTCTTATTCACACACACACACCTTTAAAATGAAGCTATGGAATGACTGCCTATTTACATGGGCCAGATATGCTACCGCTGGCAGTGGTACTAGGCTGCTTTTAACAATAAGCAATAGTGGTTTCTGGCACTTTACTGGTTTGCTGAAATCTCCCCATTTAGTGCAATCATCCTGCAATCCCTGCTTGGGCAGACGCAGCCAGCCAGCTCCGCCGCAGAAATAAGGCATGGTCAGGAAAAGGGCTAAGTGAGCATCTCTCCAGGCCAGACCCCACTGACACGGCCCTGAATGGAACTTGAAGCTGAAAAACTGCTCTCAAGAAAGAGTGACAGCCATACTGCCAGTGCCCACCCGCCACAAGTGAATCCCACTCTCAACACAGCTATCCCTTTGGGTGGAGGGGGTGAAAATTACCCCCTCAGGAAAGAATCTGACACCCAGGGACCCCTTCAATGAGCTATAATGCAAGCAGCTCTGTGGTGGAGGATGAGGCAATTAGCCAGAGCAAGTTGCACAAGGTAGTCGGGGAACTGTGGCCTGTGACACAAATAGCTCATACAGAGAGTTATGAGATCTTCTGAGTTCACAGAGCAGACAGTGATGCTGTTTTTAAGGCTGGAGGCCACAGGATCTTAGTTAGAGCAGAGGAACTGAGCCAGGAGACCAGATGCCGTTCCCGACTCTTCTGCTGCCTTGCTGCGTGACCTCAGGAGAGTCCCTCCATCTCCATGCCGAGTAATTCAAACCCAGGGGACCGGTTTCAAAGCAGGACTTTTTTGAAGGAAGGTGTAGCGGGGTGGTCACCCGCTCCGGCCCAGAAAGGGTTAAAGCCAGCCCTGGGAGAGGGCTGAGACTGGGGAAGAAAGCCTGGACTGATTGGGGAAGGCAGTAACAGCTGGGGCCACGCCACAATAAGGGCCCAGCTGGTCCCGATAAGAGTCTGCGAGCCAGAAGCCCAAACAGCCTCTCTCTGCTTGTAGAGAGAGAAGGGCCTGGCTGCTGGGAAGCTCAGGGTGCCTAGAGTGAGGCAAGGCTGGGGAAAGGCCAGAGGGGCTGGGGAGCTCCAGGCTGGCAACTCCCCAGGCTGCAGGGCCTTGTCCAAGGCCCCAGAGAGGCACTGGGTTCCAGAGAGGGGCAACAGGTCCAGACCCAACCTTGCCTATGATGAGTGGCTTATACTGCAGTCTGCCCCAGGGAGTGGAGCTAGATGGTGACTGGCAGTAGCCTTACACTGAGGAAAGGTGGGGTTAGTGGGTGGGGGTTCCCTGGGGAGGGGAGACCCAAAGAGAAAGGGGTTACTGCCAGGAGGCAGCCCCCAGATAAAGGGGCACCAGGTCCGGGAGGGACATGGGGACCAAGAGGCGAGGAGGATCACTGCCTGCAGAGGGCGCTCCAAGGCTGGCAGAGCTAATTCCCATGGACGACCAGCAGGAGGCGCTGGAGGGGTGAGTTCACAGGCTTACAGAAGGATTTTGAAGTGTAAATAGGAGAGATTAAGTGATCACCGAGGGACAGAATGGAAAGACGCCCCTGAAACATCACAGGACCATTGCCACGCACTTGGGCAAACTTTGTAAATACAGGACTCCATTCTCCTCTCACCTACGCTAGGTTAAAACCGACACAAAGCCCAGTGGCCAACAGGGAAAATGGGAGTAAGAGCACTGTACTAGAAAGAGAGCCTAAGACATAAGGCCCTGTATCAGAGGCCTGGTGTGAGGCCTGAACTAAAGTAGCGGTCAAGCCTTGCTAATATAAAGCAAAGTTAGCAAGAGACAGGCTGAAAGCAGAAGTCAGGTTCTTCCCCACAGGTTCCAGGTGGGTTTGTACTCGACACGGTTAGGTGCCACCACTTGCCACAGCCCACGCTAGCATGGCTACGCTAGGGTTACCATCCGTCCGGGTTTCCCCGGACATGTCCGGCTTTTTCAGCTTTAAATGGCTGTCCGGGGGGGGATTTCTAATAAGGTAGAAATGTCCGGGGTTTCCCCCTTCCCCTCATGCAGAGTGCGGCGCGGCTGATTGGACGGCTGGGCCTGATTGAAAGCTGCTCGCAGCCACTGGGGCCTCTAGCAGCCAGAGTCCCTCCCCCTCCTCCCCTGCAGAGCAGCACCACCGTGTTTGGCTGCACGTGGAGCTCGCAGCTCTCCCTCGGCCTTGGGGGCGGGGGGGGACGGGACGACGACGGACAGACAGGGAACAGGGTGGGTTAGATTGGTCGGGGGTTCTGGGGGGGCTGTCAGGAGAAGGGGGTGTAGAGAGCAGTTGGGGCAGGCAAGGGACAGGGAGCAGGGAGACTTAGATAGGGGGTGGGGTCCTGGGAGCAGTTAGGGTGGGGGGGGGACTGGTAGGGGGATTCTGAGGGGGGCGGGAAGTGGGAGGGGGCGGGGCTAGGGCGGCACCCCGTGTCCGCTTTTTTGATTGTTGAAATATGGTAACCCTAGGCTACGCTACTGTTTTTAGCGTTCTGCTTCGATGACAAACTAGCATGAGCAGGTCTGCTCAAGCTGGGAATCACACCCCCCAGCTTCAAGTGTAGACGTAACCTAAGATTGTGAGCTGGTCACATCCTATAGCGATGCAGGGGGGAGGCAGAAAACAATGGAAGATAGATATACAACCCTAAATCTCAAGGCTGTCTCCAAAACCCTCATCATTAGAGGGATGCGAAGCAGCGTAAATCATCTACTACTTGAAAGTAGTGTAATCTACCGGCATGACAAGCAGAGAGGGAAAGTGAATCGAGTTTATCTGCCTATTTTAGTTGCCGTTAGTGGAGAGTTACAAACACAAACGCAGGCGAGACAGGCTCAAGTAACACAGCGTGATTTGGCTTGGTCCGTGGAGCGTAGGTTAACACACAGTTTCTCTGGAGTACGGCCTCCCCTTAATTAATTTGCTTTAGGGAGCCTGTAACAAGTGTCACTGAGCTGAACCCACCTCCCAGAGGAGATGGGTAGCTAATTCTATTTTTAAAAAAGCATTCAACTTTATTTTCCCAGACACCACGATGGGCCACCACTGAGTTTGGGACAAGGAAGTTTAATGGCCAGCCTAACTGGTGGAAGCGCCAAGCTTACTATGTTAAATATTGAGCTGTGGGTGGGGGAGCAGGGAGGGGGAAAAAACCCGCTATCAGCACTCTTAATTTCTGAACACACCAAATCTGCTGTGCTGGCTACTCCAGACAGATTACAGTGCCTAGGGACTGTAACGTACCCAATGATGCTTTTATAAAGGGGCTACAGTTGAAACAAAAAAAATGTAGTTAATTAGTATTCCAATGACACTGGGCCAGTTAGTGTCTTCCGTGAGGTCTTCTGCAGCAAAGACAGCTTGCTGTCCGAATCTGAAGGGCATTCAGCAGTAACGATAGCTTGGCTGGAACGATTATGGGGTTGACTTTGCAAAAACTTGGAGTGGGTGTGTGTGTGTGTGGGGGAAATCTGAGCTGAAACAATTGCTCATTTCTGTAAAGCTGCCTCTTCTCCCCCGACCCCAGCCCCAATCTCCTGTTTAAAATATCTTGCACTCCTGGGAAACTAATAACTAGCCAAGATCAGATCTCAGAGGATAATTTCTTTTAAAATCTCGTCTAAATCATCCTTCCACAAGCGATCCCAAGCTGCCACAATGAAGAGAGTTTAAACTTGAGCCAGCTCAATCGCTTAGCGGTAAGGGTGGTGAGATGCCGTGTGGGACACCGGGGTTTGAGGCAGTGGCTGTGCACTCCCTTGTGAGAGATTGGAGTTGGATCTCACTCCTGGGGCTGGCAGGCCTTGCGGGGAAGGTGGCTGGTCACCAAGGAAAGGAGGGAGAAACAGGTGCCGATTCTCAAGGGCACCCTCCTGTCAATCCCTTTTTATCCTCCTCAGCAAGCTAGGAAGCGAAAGCTTTGCCCAGACTGTGACACTCTGGTTACACCCTAATTACTTACACTCATGTTATAAGGAGGAGATGCCAAGCTGATTAGGTCATTATTTAGCAAGCATGGGACAGTCCCCAACCAACCCATCTTTATAAGGATTCAAACAATGCCTCCACACCCGAGCCGAGCAGCAGAGAACTATGTGCTGTTTCAACCTGGGACCCAGATCACAGCTTGTGCCTTCTCTAACAATAACCCAATGCCTTTGAACACCCTAGAGCAGGGAACTGTATGCGAAATGTTCTATTCTGCCTTTATACCATGCTAATCACATTGTGTTCTGCTCCAACATCTGCATACGACAGGCATCTGCTTCCATGAAAATCTTGAGCTTGGGATAGGTGCCGTGAGATTTATTTTTAAAAATAAAAAGTAGCCACTTTAATTTTAGGTAGGGTGAGTGTCCGTGACAACAAAGCTTGGCATAGCACAAATGTCTTTCATCCAGATATCAAAGCAATTTTTAAACATAAACAAAGACTCTCAGCCCGTCTGCAAGGTAGATTTATCTTCATCCCCATTTCACAGGTAAGGAAACTGTGGCAGAGAGAGACATCTTCTGGGACTTGCACAAGGCCACAACAATTCAGGGGCATAGCTAGGATTTGAACTCAAGAATCACAACGTCCATTCTACAGCCATAAAACCCCAACTAGGTACCACTGCTTCTCTCCTTGAGATACCCAATTTGCAGGTCAGGTAGCTTAGATCACCCTTGCATCAAGGTAAGAGGGTCTGAAAACTAACAGAGTCAGGTGGCTAAAATGGAGGCCCCCCCAGCAAGCTTGTTAGTTTCTCTGGTTCTTGCAACAGTCACCAAGACAGCCCTTGTCTATATCTAGGACTCAACCACCAATGGGCAGCAACTGGTGTAACTTCACCAAGACAACCTGTAGGGAAAGCCAGGATCTGCACTGTGTTCAAGACTGGCTAATCCCAATTACAGAGAAGGCCTTTGTTTCATTTCCAAAAGCACTAACCACCCTCTCTTCTCAAGTGACTGGTGCAAAACACCTGAAGGGACATTTAAAAGCTGTCAGGCTCTAAGTATTTTCAACGCCCGTTGTCAGACGTCACCGGTGTGGTGCTCTGCTCTGTTCGGTATTGATAACAGTCGGCTGCATGCGTGTGTTCCCTCTGTCTGCTGCCCCGGCTCTGCAGATCGCTGACACAGTAGACCCCGAGAGAACCCCCAATGACCATAGACCATAAGGTACGAAGGCACCCGGCCAGTTTTATTTAGAGTTACCATACGTCCAGATTTTCCCGGACATGTCCGGCTTTTTGGGCCTCAAATCCCCAGCCGGGAGGAAATCCCAAAAAGCCAGACATGTCCAGGAAAATAGGGAGGGAGTGGCCAGCGGTGCTCGGCCGGGGGCCAGAGCCGCTGGGGCCGGCGGTGCTCGGCGGGGGCTGCTGGGGCCGGCAGTGCTCAGCCGGGGCCCGAGCCGAGCCGGGAGGGAGACGCCGGGGCCAGAGCCTCTTGGCCTAGGCCAGCCGACCGCGAGAAGGAGCCGTTGGGGCCGGACTGGGCCACGCCGCGCCCTGCCCCAACCCCAGCTTACCTGCTGCCTCCCTGTTTCAGGCTTCCCGTGAACATTTGATTCGCGGGAAGCAGGGGAGGGGTAGGGGGAGGAGCATTCAGGGGAGGGGGCAGAGTTGGGGCGGGGACTTTGGAGAAGGGGTGGGGAAGGGGTGGAGTTGGGGCAGGAGCAGAGTTGGGGCGGGGCCAAGGCCCCGTGGAGTATCCTTTTTTTAAATTAAAATATGGTAACCCTAGGTTTATTGCCAAATGAAACACAGTCTCTAGCTTCCCGGATCAGATGTCTACAGTTCTCCTAGTACATATGTGCTCCCTCACAATGGACCGGCTCAGTCAGTGTGGGACTTTCCACTGCTCCCTAGGCCAGACAAAGGCAACTCCTCAAGGGTGCATTCTTATACACAGGTACAAACAAGTTACACATTACTCCTGACGTATTGAGGTACAACCCCTCTACGTAGTAAGGTGCCGCCTCTCACCTTGCACACGTTGGTTCGAACAAAAACAACTCTATCATATTACCCTTTTGCCCCTGTCTTTAGGGTAGGTCCGCCTGTTCTTTGTTACCTGTGTGGAATGTGCAAGTATCCGAGTGTTCTGATATCATCCTGGCATATGTTTATATCTCTAGTGTCCAATACCTTTTAGTTATGTGCATTTTTGCAACATCAACCCTTTCTTTGCCAGCATCTGTCAGCAGGGCCTACCTCTGGCTCACCGTTTAACTTTGCTTTATGTTAACGAAGTCTTGACCATTACTTTAGTTCAGGCCTTAGGCCTCATACCGGGCCCCTGATACAAGGGTTTATGTTTCAGGGCCTCATCTTACCACAAGCCCCTTGTGGGAGGTGCTCATAATCTGGCAGGATCGAGCCTTTCGATTGTAAAAGTCTATAGTTGCACAGACCAGAATTTCCTCTAAATCCCATACTGCACCTTGCACACCAACAGCAGCTAAGTATCCAGGTCACACGGTCTTACCAAAATAGCTTCCATCCAGGGAGCAACTCAATCCCTGTTGCCATAAGAGACACTGAGACACAGTAATTATAGTTGATACCAGCACAGGATTGCAAGACATACTAGCAGCAGCAACAGAAGAGCCACCTCTGGGGCTTTTTGGATCCGGTTTAATGTTAAGGTGTTATAAAGCGTCCGATGGATGGGACTGGTCATCCAGACCGACTCTCAGAGTTTTGGGGGGAGAGAAAAGTGTTCTGGGTTGGGGGGGGGTTGTTTTTTAGGGGTAGGAAAGAGTCTTTTTTGGCAGGATGTTTTTACTAAGAGCAAAATCCAACTATGATTGGAGATGCCAATTAAATAGTATTCTTTGCATTATGGTAGCGCGTGGAGGCCCCGATGGGGATTGTGGGCCCATTATGCTAAATGATGTAGACGCTCAGGGTATGTCTACACTGCAATCAGAGGTGTGACGGCAGCACGTGGAGATATACCTGAGCTGGTACTTGCAGTCGCTAGCTGAAAGCCAACAGCAGTGACGCTGCGGCAGCATGGGCTGTACAAGCCTGCCTGGGACATTGGGTCATTCTTCAGGCATCCAGTCTGTGCTGCCCCAGCCTCACTGCTATTGGTAGCTGAAGCTTGTCTACACTACAGCAGCACAGCTATGTGGCTGCAGCTGTGCTGCTAATACTGTAGTATTGATGTTTCCTACCTTCTTTCTGTCGGCCTAGCTGCATCTACACCACGGGGGGTTAAGTCAACCTAACGACCGTGTACAAAATATATCGGAAGGACAGAACAGGTCGTGCAGGGGGGGGGGGGGGAGTGGCACTATATGTGAAAGAAAATGTAGAATCAAATGAAGTAAAAATCTTAAGTGAATCCACATGTTCCATAGAATCTCTATGGATAGAAATTTCATGCTCTAATAAGAATATAACATTAGGGATCTATTATAGACCACCTGACCAGGACAGTGATGATTAATTTCCCTTAGCATTTCGAGAGGCTATCAAAATTAAGAACCCAATAATAGTGGGGGATTTCAATTATCCCCATATTGACTGGGAACTTTCACTTCAGGATGAAATGCAGAGATAAAATTTCTCGATACTTTAAATGACTGCTTCATGGAGCAGCTGGTATGGGAACCCACAAGGGGAGAGGCAACTCTAGATTTAGTTCTGAGTGGAGCGCAGGAGCTGGTCCAAGAGATAACTATAGCAGGACCGCTTGGAAATAGTGACCATAATATAATAGCATTCAACATCCCTGTGGGGGGAAGAACATCTCAACAGCCCAACACTGTGGCATTTAATTTCAAAAGGGGGAACTATGCAAAAATGAGGGGGTTAGTTAAACAGAAGTTAAAAAGTACAGTGACTAAAGTGAAATCCCTGCAAGCTGCATGGGCGCTTTTTAAAGACACCATAATAGAAGCCCAACTTCAATGTATACCCCAAATTAAGAAACACAGTAAAAGAACTAAAAAGAGCCAGCATGGCTTAACAACCATGTAAAAGAAGCAGTGAGAGATAACAAGACTTCCTTTAAAAAGTGGAAGTCAAATCCTAGTGAGGCAAATAGAAAGGAGCATAAACGCTGCCAAATTAAGTGCAAGAATGTAATAAGAAAAGCCAAAGAGGAGTTTGAAGAACGGCTAGCCAAAAACTCCAAAGGTAATAACAAAATGTTTTTTAAGTATATCAGAAGCAGGAAGCCTGCTAAACAACCAGTGGGGCCCCTTGATGATCAAGATACAAAAGGAGCGCTTAAAGACGATAAAGTCATTGCGGAGAAACTAAATGGATTCTTTGCTTCAGTCTTCACGGCTGAGGATGTTAGGGAGATTCCCAAACCTGAGCCGGCTTTTGTAGGTGACAAATCCGAGGAACTGTCAAAGACTGAAGTGTCACTAGAGGAGGTTTTGGAATTAATTGATAAACTTAACATTAACAAGTCACCGGGACCAGATGGCATTCACCCAAGAGTTCTGAAAGAACTCAAATGTGAAGTTGCGGAACTATTAACTAAGGTTTGTAACCTGTCCTTTAAATCGGCTTCTGTACCCAATGTGTAACGCCAATATTTAAAAAGGGCTCTAGAGGTGATCCTGGCAATTACAGACCGGTAAGTCTAACGTCTGTACCGGGCAAATTAGTCGAAACAATAGTTAAGAATAAAATTGTCAGACACATAGAAACACAAACTGTTGAGCAACAGTCAATATGGTTTCTGTAAAGGGAAATCGTGTCTTACTCATCTATTAGAGTTCTTTGAAGGGGTCAACAAACATGTGGACAAGGGGGAATCCAGTGGACATAGTGTACTTAGATTTCCAGAAAGCCTTTGACAAGGTCCCTCACCAAAGGCTCTTAAGTAAAGTAAGTTGTCATGGGATAAAAGGGAAGGTCCTTTCATGGACTGAGAACTGGTTAAAAGACCGGGAACAAAGGGTAGGAATTAATGGTAAATTCTCAGAATGGAGAGGGGTAACTAGTGGTGTTCCCCAAGGGTCAGTCCTCGGACCAATCCTATTCAACTTATTTATAAATGATCTGGAGAAAGGGATAAACTGTGAGGTGGCAAAGTTTGCAGATGATACTAAACTGCTCAAGACAGTTAAGACCAAAGCAGACTGTGATGAACTTCAAAAAGATCTCACAAAACTAAGTAATTGGGCAACAAAATGGCAAATGAAATTTAATGTGGATAAATGTAAAGTAATGCACATTGGAAAAAATAACCCTAACTCTACATACAATATGATGGGGGCTAATTTAGCTACAACAAGTCAGGAAAAAGATCTTGGAGTCATCGTGGATAGTTCTCTGAAGATGTCCGCGCAGTGTGCAGAGGCGGTCAAAAAAGCAAACAGGATGTTAGGGATCATTAAAAAGGGTAGAGAGAATAAGACTGAGAATATATTATTGTCCTTATATAAATCGATGGTACGCCCACATCTCGACTACTACGTACAGATGTGGTCTCCTCATCTCAAAAAAGATATACTGGCACTAGAAAAGGTTCAGAGAAGGGCAACTAAAATGATTAGGGGTTTGGAATGGGTCCCATATGAAGAGAGATTAAAGAGGCTAGGACTCTTCATCTTGGAAAAGAGGAGACTAAGGGGGGATATGATAGAGGCATATAAAATCATGAATGATGTGGAGAAAGTGGATAAGGAAAAGTTATTTACTTATTCCCATAATACAAGAACTAGGGGTCATGAAATGAAATTAATAGGCAGCAGGTTTAAAACAAATAAAAGGAAGTTCTTCTTCACGCAGCACACAGTCAACTTGTGCAACTCCTTACCTGAGGAGGTTGTGAAGGCTAGGACTATAACAGAGTTTAAAAGAGAACTGGATAAATTCATGGTGGTTAAGTCCATTAATGGATATTAGCCAGGATGGGTAAAGAATGGTGTCCCTACCCTCTGTTTGTCAGAGGATGAAGATGGATGGCAGGAGAGAGATCACTTGATCATTGCCTGTTGGTCCACTTCCTCTTGGGCACCTGGCATTGACCACTGTCGGTAGACAGGATACTGGGCTAGCTGGACCTTTGGTCTGACCCGGTACGGCCGTTCTTATGTTCTTATGTTATTGGGGCGTGAAATTTTTCACAGACCTGAGCAACATAGCTAGGACAACTTAAGTTTTAGGTGAAGATCACCAAGGCTGCAGTTAGCTAGATTAAAGCTAGCGAGAGTACACCTACATGTGATACAATTACACCTCTGACTGCAGCATAGACATACCCATAGCGAGAAAGAGTCCCTGCCCCAAAGATCTTACATGACATGACCCATGCTTGTGTTAGCTTGAAAAAATAAAACTGAAGCCCCGAACAAAAAGGGGACTGAAATCCTGTGGTTTACACCATCCTCGACCTGACCTGAGTAAACAGGTGCTGGGACAGCAGCTCGGGAAATGGATGTTTTTGCTTAGCTTTAAAATTTACTTTTAACATTTGTTTTCACTCCATTCTCCCCACCGTACCCCTTGTACAGAACTTTAGAATTCCATGACTGTGCAGACTAAGACTCCACTGATTCACACGCAGGTTTGTTGAAGTGATCTGGAATATTCAATCTAGTCAGCTTAAAAAAAAAAAAAAGAGAGAGAGAGAGAAATTGGAGCCACTCCAGACTTTGTCCAACATGGAAACAAAGGGGGGAGGGAGGTGGGGACACACAACACAGCTTTTTCAATGACTTTTCTGTGCCTGTTACAATCTCATTGTTGTGGATCCACCAACTAAACATATTGCTGCAATTATTCCATAAAGTTTAGATCATTCTAGGAAAAGAACCAGCCTGAAAAAAAGGGTAAGCATTCTAAACTTCAACGCACCTGTGCCAAATTAGGTTACAGAAGTAGCCTAATATTGCTTTCATGTCAGTGTAAACATATGGAGTAACCCCAGGGTAAACAGTCAGTTCAGAATCAGGCCCAGTAAGTTTAAGCAGTTTAACCTGACAATTAAAATAAAAACCTATCATCAGATGGGAACTACTTTGTTCGGTTCTATCAGTACTGAGTACAGTACGATACCAGAGCTGAAGTTTCATGCAGATCGGACATTCTCTATAAACTACAGTATAATATATTTAAAGTCCTTCACACGTGGTGTGACCTGGCTTTTCCAGGTGGGGCAATCACACAGTTCTCCCATTTACTTCAGTTATGTGTGCTCAGCACTTGGGGGAAGGGGGGGGGGGAAATAAATAAATAAAAATCAGGCCTCAAGGTACCTAAAGTCCCCTGAATTTCAATGAGATTTAGGTATCTAACTCCCTTAGGTTTCTTTCAAAATCCCATTCTAAGTACACTGATCTGCTTGGGGATTCAGGCATTCCATTGCATACTGTATTGTGTTAGTCTAACTCCTATGTGGGTATTACACTGATGTGTATATGAAATGGCGTATCTGTCTATGGTAACATGGGGAAGGATGTAACATTAAGAAGAAATTACATCTTCAGAATGAAAGAGACATTTCAGAATTCCATCCCATAGGGCAAAGCAAAGGAGCAAAATATTCCAGTAACCTGGCTACCACAGATTTCAAGGGGAAGTAAAACAATCAGCTGGCAAGGGATACGAACTGCCTACCCTATTGAGAAAACAAACCGAGCCTCTAGAGATTAAAACCTGGTAACTGAACATACCATTCTTTCCAGCAGGACTGGTGTTTGCTCAGGGCCTAAGCAAGAGGACACAGGAATTGGGTCTCCTCTCGCTTACTTTGCGGTGCAAGTCAGGAGAAACGCTACTGAAGTCACTGGAGTTGGACTAGTGAGAACAGAAGAGATTCAGCATTGCTGAGAGCAAGCTGCATGTTCATAGCTTCCAAGAGCCATTTCACTTAGTAAAGAAGGTGTGGCATAAAATGGTTATGCAACTATAACACTGCACCCTCCTGACTAATGCTTCCTCTATTTCAGGCCAGCAAACAGAGAGAGACGGGGAAGAAGGAAATGGACAAATGCCACCCACACTTTCAAGTGCTGGGGGGGAAACCCAATGTCTATTGCACAAAGCAGAGAGACATATTTAGATCAGACTTCACTTTCCATAAAATGTGTCACTGGATTTGCCTTCGATTCATTTTCTCTATTGCAGCACGTTGTTATCAGTGTCTCAATTAACCCCTCATGTGGCAAACAGGCAGTATGAGTGGCAGAAGCCTGCTTATAACGTTCTCCATCTGGGTACAGAGAACAGCTGCTTGTTCAGATGCAGCTGACCCATCTCAAAAGCCCCATATTTCAGCATATGGTATTCAAAGCAGAAAATAGGTGGCAAGAGTGCCCGGTGACCAAAAGGAGCAGTAAGGATTTCCTTTAAGAAAGATCCAGCTTGAACAATGAGAGAAACACAGAGCTGAGATTACAAGGTCAGTCGCCTCATCTTTGCTATATTACATATGGGGAGATTGCAGCCTAGTGAATAGGGTGTTGGACTGAGTCAGGATACAGGGGCTCTAGTTCAGGATCTGCCACTGCCAGGATCTGCCACATGCCTCAGTTTCCTCATCTGTGAAGTGGGGTTAATGATGCTTCCTCGCCTTTGTAACACGCTTTGAGATCTACAGATGGAGAATGCTATATAAAAGAACTACTATTGGTCTTTGTCTATAGGGGAAGCCTCCTTTAGCCCTAACACCAATTCCCTCTAAGCTAAGACTCCGGAGACTCTGCTGCCCATTACAATATGTTGTAACAAACTGAGAATTGCGCTCTTTTTCACTGTCCAACAGCATCTCACTTGAGTAGGTGCCAATGTATTTGGGAACCTGATCCTGCAAGATACTAACAGCCCTCAACTCATCCTGAAGAGGTGCTGTGCAATGAGTACCATCAACTCCCATAGGGCCTTAAATTTGTAACATCTGGCTGCTTCCGAGCAAGACTGAGTGGATTACAATTGCTTCTAAAGTGTGGAAGGGGCACTCATGTTAAGTATTAGACAACCAAACAATTCCATCTAGACGCTTATACAGCCCCAATCACTGTAGTAGCTGAGCACTGCACATTCAACATCCCATCTTCACATCACCCCTGTAAGGGAGGGAGGTATCCCCATTTTACAGGGAACCATGGCTTAGAAATGCCAACGGACTAGCCCACATCCTCAGAACAAGGAATTGAGCCCAGCTTTCACGAACCCTAGGCCACGGCCTTACCCACAAGACCCAGAGCAGAACCTATGATGGAAATATATCCCCACCCTACCCCGCCCAGATTAATATTTAAACAGGACAAAACACGTGAGCATCAATCACCAAAGAAAAAGAGCAAATGGAGTGGGGAAAGTTTGTTAAGAAGTTTATGATGGGATTTGTCCCTTAGTGACACAACAATTCGGCGACTCGGTATTAGTGATCGATTTGAACCGAGCTCTCAGTTTGGACACGTGCAGCAGCAGCGCTAAGCTGACAGCAAGGGCCAGATTCTGCTCTCACTTAGGCTGACGGCAACAGGAGTAACTCCCTGGAGCCGACGGAGCGAGAGGAGAATCAGGCTCTAAGACGTTCAGGCTGCCTAACTCTCAGATCCTTTTTAGGCTATGGGATCTCAACCACAGGAACAAACTGAATCTAACCAAAAAAATAATATTCACCCCTGCTGAGCAGTTAAGAGATGGAAGAACCTGTATGATCAGACAACTCCTCTCCCTGCAAAAGATATAGTTCCCCTGAGAGAAATCCCTCTGCTGAATCTTTGCCCAAAGGCATAGGAGCAGCAGTAGACTGGCAAGTCACTATGCATCGTTGGATGAAACATTACATAGCACCCAGGGTAAAGTTTAGAGCTTTACTGTTTAAAAAGCAGAAGATGCAGCAGCTCCAGGAAAAGCACCAAGATTCCTTTGACACTGCAGTTACTAGGAAGGCTAGCGAAACCAGAGACCAGTTCCGGATGGGATTTGGCATAGGGTCCGTACGAGTACATTGATATGGCTAGCAGAAACCCACGGCAGCAAATCTCAGAGCTCGGGTCTATGGCACTAAAAACAGCTACGTAGACATTCGGGCTCAGGCTGGAGCTCGGGCTCTGAAGCCCGGGGATGAGGGTGAACTTCACAGCCCAAGCCACAGTGTCTACACTGCTGTTCTGAGCATTGTGGCGCCAGTCCCGTGAGTCTGTAGACCCGGACTCTGAGACTCACTGCTGCAGACACACCCTATGACAGCTCGGTGTCAGTGACACCAAAGTCACAGGAGCTGTTCTCATGAGACTGTAACCCAAAGACATAGACGCTCCGGGGCTCAGCTGGGCTTGCCAGATGCCTGCAACGCTGCTCAGAAAGGTGGATGAGTCACAGCGATGGAACAAACCCTTCCATACATGCTAGGACATAACAGCATCGTAGCTGTGCTACACTACAGTAGACAGGACCACAGACAGAAGCAGCGGGGAGGGGGGAACTCAAAGCAGCAGCAGAGCAGCTGGAGATGGGAGGAGAAATGGAGACAGGTGCCTTCTTCTATGGCTCAGTTCCTCCTCCCTTTCCCTCTCCTGGATGCTGGCCACCTGGTCCCAGGTTGGTCGTTTCTATTCAAAAATCTTTATAGTGGTGCCAGTGAGGTCACCACGCTCTTTGGGCCAAAGAGCCACTCTGGGACACACACAAATACAGGTCCAGTGAAGTCAGAGTGGAATTTGCCCCATAGTCTTCCAGATCCTCTATATACCCCAAGCTCACCCAGCTGCAGCTGATCTCCTGTCTCAGCAGTCGCAGACCCATTCCCCACCCCTTTGCCTGCACAGCTGCCGCTGGTTCAGCTCTCCCAGAGCAGCAAGGTTGGGAGAACCAGTGTCATTAAGACACCAGCTGCTGCCAGCATCTCAGCCATCATGTCTCCTGTACTGTGCAGGATCTGTCTAATCAACAGAGTTACTTCACACCCCAGCCACCTGGCTACCTTAGGGCTCCCCAATGTTCAGCTCTGCTGGAGGGATGTCAGCAACTGCGGGAAACCATTGCCAAATTTCCTTCTCGTGTATCCATTCCATGTCACCCTCTGCACGTAATTGACTTTAAACCAGAAATCCTTCTTTTCTCCCTAACCTAAGCCTCTCAGCGCTCTCTTTAAAGGAACAATCAAATCCTACACCCGGTTTCCCTACAGTCATTTATCTAGAAACTTTACTAACAAAAACAATGAGGAGTCCAGACTCCTCGTTTTTGTGGATACAGACTAACAGGACTACCCCTCTGATATTTACTAACAAACACGCTCTGCTCATCAGCACTGCTGTCACTATTATTGTAGGTTAGCACCCAACAGCCCCAACCAAGATCAAAGACTAGCCATGCACCTGTAAGACCCAGTCCCCTGCCCTGCCCTGGAGAACTTTGAGTTTAACAGCAATATGCTCCCTGTATCTTATCTTTTGATCTGCAGTTTCCTTGTGTTTGTATCAAAGTTTAATCAGATGAGAAATGCCTTTGATTTTTATCTGAACAATTACGGTACAAAGCTATGGCCAGATCCTGCAGGGTGCTGAGTGCTTCCTACACCGCACAGGCTTTCAAAAGTAGAAGGCCCTCAGTACTTTACAGTTTAGGGGACCAAGCCTGCAAACGGAGGCAATGTATCCTAGTGGACAGAGCTCTGGATTGGGACTCAGGATATCTGGGTTCTGCTCCTGACTCTTCCACTAGACTGCTGGGTGACCTTGGGCAAGCCACATTCCCCTCTCTATACCTCATTTTTCCCCCATCTGTAAAATGGGAATAATGATACTGACCTCCTTTGTAAAGTGCTTTGAGATCTACTGATGAAAAGCTCTGAGTAACAGCTCGGTATTATTCTTATTTTTAAGGTGGTCATGGGCCTAATTCTCCTATTAAACCAATTTCACCAAGATAAATCTACTGCATCTACACTGACATCAAACTGATGTAGTCAAAAAAAAAATGCTTGCCAGGTGGTTTTTCCTCTGTCTAGTGGAGAGCCTGGAATTGGGATGAACAGTCTTCGCCCAGGATCCCAGCCGTTGTCCTTCAATCTGTCGGGTATTTGTGAACCACTCAGTGCACAGCAGAACCTTGCATCTCGGCAACTCCGGCATACATAAGGGGCATTTGGAACGTTGCTGAAAGACATCCAGATCCTGTCCCAGCACGCAAGGATCCAATACCAAGTCTCCTAGCCAAAAGACTAGTTTGCTCCTCACTCACAAATCCCATAATTTTCCTTGCCGGGCGGTGAGCAGCACGTTTTCTAACATCTCTCAGGACCTCAACCCCAGCTGATTTATTTATTCCTGATCCTGAATGCTTTAGACAGATGTTACATCAGCAAATCAGTTTTAAAGGTAATCTGGTGATTGCATGGAGATCACAACAATCGGAAAGAGAGTAATAAGCTGCCACGGCTAGCAGATCTGGGAGAACAAAGCTGTTAGCCATGGGAGGAGTTTGTTGCATCTATCTAGGCTCTTATATCAGCACCCATCGTTGTAATAGCTGAGCACTTTCTGGGCACTCCTATGCTAGGATAGTGATTCACCAAGATCTTAGAAATCTGTCTTTTTTGGGGGAGGGATAACTCAGTGCTTTGAGCATTGGACTGCTAATCCCAAGGTTATGAGTTCAATCCTTGAGGGGACCATTTAGGGAACTGGGGTAAAAATCTGTCTGGGGATTGGTCCTCCTTTGAGCAGGGGGTTGGACTCCTCCTGAGGTCCCTTCCAACCCTGATATTCTATGATTCTATGATAGTGGCTGGCAGGAAGCGTTCAGTTAAAAGGCTTGACTGTGCGTGTGTATTATGGGGAACTAAGGTTTTTCCATGGTCACTCTGAGGTCAGTTAGCCTGCTGGCACTACCAGCCCCTTGTGTTCTACCCAGGACTGTTTCTGTCCTGCAAGAAGAGGCATTCTCAGCTTGCAACCCCAGTGTGAGTTAGGAGCAACTCTCTTCAAGTCAAGAGAATTACACCACCAGGGCAGGTTGGAGAAGAACTGAGCCCTTCATTCTCCAATTCAAACACAACAGGAGGACAAAACAATCGGGAAAAGGGTGTAGAGAGGAACAAATAAGGAACAGAAGAGCTCATTCCTCCACCCCCACCCACACTGTATGCAGAACAAGCGATTCTTTGCAGCACTTTACCTGTCCCATCTGGGGTTGATCTCACAAACGAGGGCAACATTTTCACTGACGCTGTGGGGTTGGTGTCCGCTCCGAGACCCTTCTCCATCTCCTTTCGGAAGCGCTCAGACACCTCTTGGAGCGTTTCATCGGAGAGCCGCATGTGATAGAGGTATTTGTCAATCTGAAAGGTGTAGGAAAGCCAGTGGGTCAGCGTGGGGGTCAGGCATTGTGGTTGGACCCATGAGAACATTACCCAACCACGGTTCATCGGTGGGGACTGAACCAGAGACCCTCAGCACCAGTGCACACAGACTTCTCTCAATGGAGCAAAAGGAGTAACTCTTTTGGCAATAGTAGGCTATTGTCCTCTCTATGGACCAGCCACTAGCATGGTACATTTCCAAACAGATGTAGCACGGTGTTTGAGAAGGATCAAATCAACACCTCAACTCATATCACAACTCATCCGCTGAATTGAATCACTACAGATAATACTTTGTGCTTCCCACATGCCTTCCTTCTTAGCGTTGCAGCGCTTCTCACATTAAGGAAGCAAGCCTCACAACCCCCAGGCCGGTCAGGATTATCCCCATTGAATAGAGGGGGAAACTGAGGCACGCAGCCACATGGTCTGCTCTTCAGAGTTGCCAAGCACCCGTCGCTCTCACCAAACATTAATTGGAGCTTCTGGTGCTCAGCACCTCTCAAAAAATCAGGCTCTCTGTTACTCGTCTGTGGCCACGCAGAGAAAGTGAGGCAGAAGCAGGAACTGAATACAAGATCCTCAAAGGCCATCCAATGCCTTAGCTACCAAGACTCTCCTCCTTAAGGCCTCTGAAACTAGCCAGCCTGTCAGTCTCTAGGGGGTGTCAATTTTATAGCAGCAGGGAAGGGTAAGCTGCTGGCCTCTCCCTGCAGCCGAGAACTCCATGGCAAAGTTAGGTTCAGACTTTTCCACTCAGGGCTTCCTTTATTATTAAAACATAATAAAACAGTTAGAGTTGCACAACTAAACCCAGTCTTTTCCCTGACCCTAAGATGGAGATGGCCTGCCCCGATTGAAAACATCCCTCCAGTTTAATTACTTGGTTTAAACAAATTAAAAAGGCAGGTTCAAGTGTCGGGGAAGTCAGAGGAAAACTCCACCCACTCTGCTCACATAAGGCAAAGAGGATACTTCACCAGAAATTAAGTGGGAGGCTTTTAAAAGCGCTGTATTGAAAGAGACAGTTGGCATTCCATAGGCCAGCAACATCCAGCTGGCTGAGAAGTGACCTCATTCATGGACGTGGCCATATGACCACTAGGGTGAGCAAAAGAAGTATAATTTTAAGGGCTGCTTTTTTAAAAAATTCCTTGTGCGTTTTTGGCCACACTGCTTCCTAGTTGCTGATGCATTTGGGGCCAGATCCTCAGCTGGTGTAAGTCAGCTTAGTTCCATTCAAGTCAGTGGCTGTACACCAATGTACACCCCTGTGGGAGCTGTCCTTTAAATAGCAAACATATCTTTGCTATCCAGCCAGAATAGTCTTACTTCCTAAGGAAAAAATCTTGTGAGCTGAATAAAGTCACAAAAAGAGGCCAGCGGAGGACAAGCTGACAGGCAGATGTGAAAATGCAAATAGTGACATCTGAAAGGGCTTCTCAGAGCAAGCTAGACAGGATTCCTTTATGGGGCCTTTAAATACCATAAAGCGGGGAAGCCAAATACTTACCTCTGCTTACCCAGCTATGTACTTTCACTCACAGGAAATTAGTTCCAACACAGCCCACATACCAATGCTACGGTAATAGCCTTTAGTTATGTGCCCCTCCTCCCACTCGGAGTGGAAAAAAGCATGAGAGACAAAGCACATGCCCAAATCCACATTTTGCAAGAGTTCAGGATCTAGGGCTCTGGGCCTGTCTCATCTCCAGACTGATAAGATGTTTGGACATGCTGGAAAGTCAAAACAAGAGCACAGCCGGGGCAATTGGGAGCGTGCTTGGTTTTTGAAGTCAGATTAGCCAGGCTGTTTGTAACACTTCAGCCTTCAAAGCCTGCAGGAGCATTTAGCAGTTTATGCATTTGACACAGGGCAGGCGGCACAATATTATTTCTCAGCCATGAGCTTAATGCAGGAGTAATGAAGTCATTGTAAGTACCCCGCACCGCGGGCGGCTGGTGTTCTTCAGTTGTGCCCTTTTGTAGTCTCCTTGGGAGAAGCCAGCTGTGCAGTTAACCAAGAACTAGGGTGACCAGACAGCAAGTGTGAAAAAATCAGGACAGGGGGTGGAGGGTAATAGGAGCCTATATAAAAAAAAGACCCAAAAATCAGGACTGTCCCTATAAAATCAGGACATCTGATCACCCTACCAAGAACGAACCCATCCTAGACGCAATCTAGCAGGAAGATTTCACATGGGGTTTTCATCATGAGAACTAGACTTGCACCCCAACACCCTCAATTCTTGAAGATCCATTATCATCACACCCTGGTCCGCTCTTTAGTTAGCAGCACAGGCCATTTCGGGGAGCCCAGTCAGGCCATCCTCACCAGAGACGCACCCCCTCCTTCCCAGGCCAAAGTATTTATTTTTCCTCCCTTTCCCCACTTCGCTGCTGATCATTCTCTCTCCCGTTGCCCCACAATATTTGCTCTTCCACCTCCACCTATGGCAAGGTACGGCGAGCAGAGAGCATGCAATATGCTTGCCCAACAGCAGACGCCGCCGTGCCCAGTTTGTGACTACATGGTGTTGCGCCTTGGCTGATCCCCACAACTCTCTCTCACTACACGTCTGGTGCTTGCCAAGATCCTCATGTGCTTACGATTCCACAGTATTAAAAATAATCAGCAGTGTCAAGAAGTGGGGTGACCTTCCTCTAATTCCACAAAGCTCTTTAAAGCCTGGATCCATCAGCTCCTACACATTTAGACTGAGGCTACTAGCCATTAGTCTACCTTCTAGCTAACACAGACAAGGCTGTAAACCATGCTATCCCAAAGCCAATCTGGGGAATAGCATTAAATGTTTTTTTTAAAAAAGAAGAATATGTCAGCAACTACATGAGCTAGGTTAGAGAAATGGCCAAGTTTGGTTTCAAACTGAGGTCCCATCCAGCAAATAGTCCACGCAGCTGAGGTATTAAGGCCCCAATTCAGCAAAATACTTCAGCATGTGCTTTACCCTAGTGATTTCAGGGACTATGCCGGGTGGAACATCACCAAGAAACCATGACTGACCATTCTCATGGAGCTCAGAGTTATAAGCAAGTGTTTTGTTGAATCAGGGCCTAAGGATATGTCCACACTACCCGCCAGATCAGCAGGTAGCAATCGATCTACCGGGGATCGATTTATCGCGTCTCGTTTAGACACGATAAATCGATCCCCGCCGCACACCCCGTCGACTTTGGAACTCCACCAGAGCGAGAGGCGGAAGCGGAGTCGAAGGGGGAGCCGCGGCCATCGATCCCGTGCCGTGAGGACGGGAGGTAAGTCGACCTAAGATACGTCGACTTCAGCAACGCTATTCTCGTAGCTAAAGTTGCGTATCATACATCGACCACCCTCCTACCCCAGTGTAGACCAGCCCTAAGTGATGACTCTGGACTCCAAGTAAGTTATAACAAAGCAGCATTAGTGGCTATTCAGACAGCACTATGGGACGCTGAAGTGCAAAACTATTTGGGAATTGACTATGTTATTTAGGAACTACCAGGAATGAAACTATTTGGCAACTAAATATATAACCCCACAATGCTATGTTGTTCCAATTAGCCATCTGTATTTACTGTAAGTAAATTTACATCTAATTATACAGGTAAGATCTAGCAAAATGGGAGAATTAGTCTCTGACTGTGGGAGATGAATGCCTCGGGGGAGGAACATCCTCCTTGGGTGTTCTACCTTTTCAAGGTCATTGTCAATCTGGAAAAGGAAATTTCTTTGGGATGGAAAAGTTTCACAAGTTCATTGCTGTGTCCAAACAGCTGCATTTCTGTAGCATGTGGACTGGTTATAGAAACCCTGTGCAAAGTCCAGTGTTATTGCTAATATGTTACGACTGAAGCCTCCATCAAGTTATAGAGAAAAGGGAAATGAATATTTTAAATATATACTTATTTCACCTTTAGATAATGGTTGGATTTTTGGGGGGTAGGAAGTGAGGAATGATTGATACAAAACAGGGGAGCTCATGGCTAGAGAAAAAGTCTCAGCTAATTTGGGGTGGCCACTTGGGGACAAGTTGTAAGGTTTCTCCTTTTCCTGCTAACTTGTCTCCCTCCTCTTGAGGACATTAGACTAGCAAGGGGCTTGATTCTGTATTTATTGTACACCGTAAGGGCCTGACGCTACAAATATTTAAGCGTGTGGGGAGTTTTGTTCAAGTTCAGTGCAATGATTTCATGTGGAAAGCGTTAAACCCCATGCTTGAGTGTTTGCAAGATTGGTCCCATAAATGCAGCTACTTGTAAGAGTAAAATCACTCAGACACACAAGTGCTTGAAGAATCAGCAACTCCCATGGAGTTAGTAAGAGTACTGGGAGCAAAAGGAATGAAGAATCAACCTAATGGTTAAAGATTAAGGGGGACATTGTATGGATTGAAGCAGTACTCCGGTTATGTGGATCTTTTGTCTTGTTTTTGTTTCCCCAATCGAGTGGCAATGCTTATCTGACTACATCTGAGTGTTTTGTAAATCATGGCATGATAGTAGCTTCCTGTTAAGTACAAGCACTTCCTGCATAGCAAAGATAATGCAGCATGGGAAGTACTACAGAGCTGTTTATTTTAATGCAAAAGAACCTGGGAACATGGTTGTTTTAAATTATTTTTGCATGCTGGCCCTCGGAAGGAGAGCAACGCCATTTGCCTTTTTGCTATGAATAATCACTTCATTTTTTGGCTGATTTTTTCAGATCCACGGACATGGCAAGAATCAAACTCAGAATAAATGTCCCAGCTCTACAGTATTTTCTCTTTATAGTTCTTAGATCTGCTTGTGCATTTTAGAAGCACTTAGAGAATTTAATGTGAAAAAACACATTAAAGGCCTTTTTTGTGGTGGGTGACAAAGTTCGGTGTGTTAAAACGAGATGTGTTTAAGTTGCAAAGTTTGGATCTGGATTTAACAGGTAATCAGTTCAAATCTGGGATTTTGGTTTGGCCTGCTCCACTGACAAGCTATTTACCATAGCCAGCCACAGATCAGGGTGTCAAAAGTTCTCAAATTCTGAAGCACAAAATAATACTTTGTGATCCTCTGATGAAAGATACTGTACAAACATTAAGCAATTATCAAAACATCCCTAAGAGAGTGGCTGATGGATCACCTGACCCACCACTAAAATGCAATCACTTTGGTGGGGAATGCAGCAACTGTTTAACAGCGCATAGTGATACTGCCCCCAGTTTAGGACAGGAAGCAAATAAATACTCATCACCCATCTAGCACTTTGTATCATCAGGAGCTTTCAAAGTGCTTTGCAAAATTGGTATCTTTATCCCCATTTTACAGAGGAGGAAACTGAGGCACAATGAGGTGCAAGCGACTTGCCCAAGGTCACATTCTGAAGTAGCGGCAGGGCAGGGAACAGAAACCATTTCCCAACTTAGGCCTGTTGCCACAGCTAAGACCATATCCAAACATACTAGTAAATTTAGGTAGGCAAATGTGATCACATACGTGAGCATCAGGGGCTGGACTAGCCTTCCCCCACTTAAAATCTTAGGGACAAAAGGAAGAAATTCTGCCAGCTACTAAATTACAAGTCACGAGATGCTGCATGACTGTGTTTTAGGTGTGGATTGCTAGTATTGACCCTGAACCTGCAAAACACTGAGCACTTCCTGGAACATGCTGCCGGCCCTCACCTCCAACTGACTGCGCCAGGAGAGCTCAGCACTTTGCAGAAATAAACCCCATTGTGAACTTACAAGAGAAGCAAAGCCCAGCACTCCTCCCGGATCCTATTGCAGCACACTATAGTGTGAGTCAGACAATTTCCTGTATGGCTGGTTCCTCCCCACCCCCATCCCTCAAGAGTCATTTTACAGGACACAGCGTGCGAACTGGGCGCCTCGAGGGGTGGGGAGTAAGGAACCGATTACTAAGAGAAGTCATGCTGCAGTGCATCAGCAAGGACTGGCAGACTCAGTCTTGCCCTCACCAAGTATTTTACGAGAAACCAGCTGCTGTTCGCGGCAGCCTAAGGGTAGCCCCCAGGAAAACCCCCACCCCAGCGCAGGGAGCATTTTGATGCTTGTGGCTCGGAGCACAGAAGCTACTGTGTATTCCAGCCAAGCTTCCATTCAGCTGCTATCAGCTACTGCTGTTGCCACAGGACAAGAGAGGACAGACAGAGATGAAATGTGATAAAACAGCCTCTGGTTTTTGTTACCTCATTCTCCCCCCCGCTCCCCATATACTTTATATTGTGAGCTCTTACAGCCAGGGAACATCTTTTATTGTGTGTTTGTACAGCACCTAGCACCCAGGGGCCCTGATCTGATTGGCGCTATTAGGTGATAAGATAATACAAATGCATATTAATAAAATAATAACTATACCTAACGCTTTTCATCAGTAGATCTCAAGGCACTTTACAAAGGAGGACAATAACATTTTGCCCATTTTAGAGATGAGGAAACTGAAGTTCAGGAAGGGGAAGTGACTTGCCCATCATCATCCAGCAGGTAGTAGAGCTGGGAAGAGAACCCAGGTATCCTGAGTCCCAGCCCAGTGCTCTATCCACTAGGCCACCACTATATAACAAGACAGAAAATGAACCAAGTGCTAAATCGACAGCCCTGGAGGTTTACATCTTATCCAGCCAGAAAACAAAACGGACAGCATGGGTAGCAGGATGACCCCACCAAAGACCCTCTACCTTGACACAAATACCATTGTCTAGCTGGCTCATTGTGCCCCCAGGCCACTCCGCCAGAGTGTGGTGGGACTCTATCCAGTCCTGAGATGGCAGGTACCCACAATGCAGAAACCATCACAATTGGGACACTGAGCAGAGAGGCCCTTAGAAGAGCTGCCTGCAGGGCAAAGGTGAAGGTTATTGGCTGGGTATTATGAGAAAGCTTGCCAGCCACAGACATTGCTGGACTCTTTCAGTAGCTGGAAGTTGCCAGTTTCCAGGGAACCTCCGCCCACCATCCTTCCCAGCACAACTGTGCAGTCACAGTTTAAATGGAAGAGACAATGACACTGAGATTTAAGAACAACTCCAAGCGACAAGGGGAAGAAGATACTTAAATCCTTCCTCTAAGCGAGCAAAAGAATGAGCCAGTCACGTCAGAAAACGGTCAAATGGACTGATCTCCAAAGGAGAGTGGAAGTTTTACAACTCTGCAAAAGATGGAAGGTCGACGACTTCCACATAGCCGACTTCACTTGAAGAGACAGACAGAGACATTGTACTGAACGGGAGGCCTCATTATGAAAGTAAAATTAAACAACAAACTTATCCCTAATTAGTACCTTTAGCTAGAAGGAAAAGAAAAACATACCAGCCCAATTTTTCAGCTATGAATCACAAGTGTCCACATGCAGTTAGTACTTTTCCTAGTATTATTTCTGCCACAAATGACATCAGTTTAAAGCATAATGGTTCTATCAACATTAATGTATGAGACACGCAGCACCGGCCCAGTGAATGTGCCACATTCAAATATGATTAGTCCTAGCGTTTTTAAAGCACCTTTCATCTGTGGATCTCAAAGTGCTCTGCAAACATTCATTAAGTTTACACAACCCCTTTGAGGTTTGACAAGAGTGACTTCGACCCAGTTTACAACTGGGCAAACTGAAGGTTAAGTGACTTATGCTTAGGGCCCTACCAAATTCATGGTCCATTTTGGTCAATTTCATGATCATGGGATTTAAAAAATCATAAATTACATGATTTCAGCTATTTAAATCTGAAATTTCCTGTTGTAATTGTAGGGATCCTGACCCAAAAAGGAGTTGGGGGGTGGGGGAGGCGCAAGCTTATTGTAGGGGGGTTGCAGTACTTCTACCCTTACTTCTGTGCTGCTGCTGTCAGCAGCCCTGCTTTCAAAGCTGGCAGCTGGAGAGCAGCAGCTGCTGGCCAGGAGCCCAATTCTGAAGGCAGAGCCACCACCAGCAGCAGCGCAGAAGTAAGGATGGCATGGTATGGTATTGCCACCCTTACTTCTGCGCTGCTGCTGGTAGGGCTCTGCCTTCAGAGCTGGGCACCTGGCCAACAGCTGCCGCTTTCTGACCACCCAGCTCTGAAGGCACCACAGAAGTAAGGGTGGCAATACCGCAACACACACCCCTAAACTAACCTTGCGATACTCCCCCACCCCCCACGTAACTCCTTTTTGGATCAGGACCCCCAATTTGAGAAACGCTGGTCTCCCCTGTGACGTCTGTATAGTATAGGGTAAAAGCACATAAGAGACCAGATTTCATGGGGGGAGACCAGATTTCACGGTCCGTGATGCGTTTTTCATGGACGGGAATCATGGCAACATCATGGCAACTGGGAACGGAACCCAGGAGTGCAAGTTCATGGACTCCAGCTTTAATCAAGAGACAACACTACCTCTTGAAAAGGACTGTGATCAGGAACGGTTTCCATCAGCCACGGTTGGAGCAACAGGATCAATAACCTGCTCAGATTTTTTTTTTTAAATATATAAATACTCTGTTCTTCCCCAGTCAGTTCCATGAAGATGCAAGTTAATGAAGTGTCATTTCACCAAATCAGTCGGCCAAGGTTATTGCTGCTTCTTGCTTTACACTTGTGGTCTGCGGAGGATGGGCTGCCTACCTGGATCTCCTTGATTCCAACTGCTAAGGTGCATTAGAAACAGCAAAGAGATACATTCACTATTTTCCGAAGATTACTTTCCCGTGCATGCAACTGCAAATGGGAGACGCGATGCAGTCCACACTGTGGAAAAGCTGGAGTACCTATGCGTTATTACTGTTTGATTTTATAGTGCCCAGAGGCCCCCAAGTAACATTGGCGGGGGCCCACTGCAGCCACATCGCAAAAGACAGTCAAACACAATCCACTGTCTTGACAAAGAAACAGCACAATCGGCGTTTAAAGTAGCGTGGCCATTAACTAAAGGATTTGTTTGTTTGTTTGTTTGTTTTTTAAATAAGAGGGTTCACAGAAGGGTATTTAATAAACAATTCTGAAAGAAATCCAAGTCTGGAAGCAGTTATTCAGGAAAAGTATCTGTAAACCTGTTTCATCATACATAAACACAGCCAGTGTAGCTGAACCGTCTTGTTGAGTATTTCTGAGAGCCAATTATTGCTTGAAGAACAGGAGTACTTGTGGCACCTTAGAGACTAACAAATTTATTTGAGCATAAGCTTTCGTGGGCTACAGCCCACTTATTGCTTGCAACTTTTTCCCATATCCAAACAATAACCTTTGTTTGCTCTCCCTAGCAAGAGTAGTTACTGAAACAGAGGGACAGACCATGCTTTGCATACCATGTTCCTGGTTTGGAACCAAGTGAAATTCCTTAAGAAAGAACTTTATGCTAACTTACTGATAAGAGCATAGCAAACTGAGAACAGCAAGGAAAACCAGAGCTAATGCACCCACACTACTGGCCTACCTCCTGCATCTTGCTACACTACATATACCATAAGAGCTGATTCCACTGTTACACAAGCCCCATTATATCTAACTGCAGTGGAACAAGACAGAGGCCTAAACTATTTCTTTACATATCAATTTGATTTTTGCTAGGTATTTTTACTTCCAATTTAATGCAGCCACCACCAGGGACATCAGAGGCATGGTAGTTTCTTAGTTTTACATCTGGTCTCCCTGGCGAGCGGGGTCTTATCTCTGTCACTGTTGCTACAAAGGAAATCCATGGTACTAAAATGAGGAAGTGATTTTTTTTCTCTCTCTAAAAAGGAAGCATTAATTGGAGTTTAGAAATCCTGCTCAGCAGCTTCAGATGAGCTAGAGCATCTGTGTGCATGTGTACACAGTAACATGTGACTGTAGCACTTAGAATTGAGCTTTACTGGGTGTTTTTTTGTATTAATTTTTTTTTTAAAGAAAGCAGTGTTGATATCTTTGCCGCTCACTTTCCAGACAAAGCAGGAGGCAGAGTTAAAATTTTTGTTTTCTAATTGGTATAGAAAAAACACGTTAATATGTAACACAGGTTTGCTGGGGACTAAAATTGGATTCAAAGCTCCCAGTCACAACATAGTTCACTCTCCCTCCCCCCCACCCCCACCTCATCAAAAAGCCATTTGGTTTGCAAATCCTGAGTGATCTAGGCTATCTCCTCAACCCTGCTCTCTTACCCAAACCGTAGGGCAGCGCTGACATTCGGCATATATCCACACTGTGTCACCATCCAGCTAATGCGGACACCCACTGTGTCCCCAGTTAACCTCCCCTATCCCACAAGACGAGGGGGAAAGGGAAAGCATTGAAGACACCACTGAAGAGCCCTCTTTGGGCTTGCAGGGAGGAACCCTCCAGGTAAGGTTTTCTCATAAATCTAAGCATCCCACTCGGACATGTCCTAAAATAACCCTCGCTCTTATAGACAGGGAGCCTAAAGCAAAACTTTAAATCGCAGCCATGTGGCTCAAGCTAGGCCTGGGGATCAGTAAATGTGGTTTCACCTGAGCTCTGCCTTGGCCTTCCTATGGGACCTTGGGTAAGTTACAACCTGTCCCTCACGTCCCCAGCTATAAACTGGGGGGAAATACTTATCCCCAGTCACAGGGGGTTGTAAGAGCCTTGGCTGGAACAAGCTACAGGAAGGTTATTGTCTATAACGGGCCAAAGCAAAATCTCAAATCCAGGGAGCGAGGAACTTTGGGATGCTTTAAAAGAAACCATTTTGTTGACTGGCAGGAAAGCGCCCCCTGGTTTCCCAGCCCCCCCCACCTACCCCGGGGCCGGGAGGGAGGGAGATTTAGCAGGCACTGAAAGGGTCTGGTGGTCAGGGACACGGCTCCAGTAAAACCCAGCAGCAGGAGTGGGAAATTAATCTCAGCGCCAGGGGCGCCCCCAGCCATCCTGCTGGGCCAGGCTTTGGCAGCAAGACAAGGGGAGCCAGAATTCCCTCCCCACAGACACTTTGCAGCCGCTTCCTTTCCAAACGCATCCCGGCTGGAACTAAACCCCCGGGGAGGGGGAAACGCCTTCAGAATCGGCCCCTCCCAGGATCAGGTCACATCCTTCCACCCACCCTTAACCCGTGGGCAGAACCCCCCAAACCAGAATCATTTCACCCCACGGCCCATGGGGAGCTGGGGTGGGGACATGAAGTCAAGGCAGTAGAGAGACCCTCCCCTTCCTCCAAACAAACCCCTGGGGCCGGGGACCCCCTACTCTCGCCATAAAAGCAAGGCAATGGAAAGACCGCCCCCCCCCCCCCCGCAGCTGCGGCCCATGAGGTTCGGGCACACCCCCCTCCCCGCCTGCCGGGTTTGCAGAGCGAGACACAGGACGTGAGACATCATGCACGGAGTTTCCCGGAACGGGACCTCCCAGGAGGGACCCCGAGCTGCCCAGTCCATCCGCCGCCCGGGCTCCCAGCCCCGGTATCGGGGGGTGGGAGCCCGCTTCCCACTCCCACTATTAGCCCTCCCCCCCCAAAAAAAAAATAAATCGAAAGAGACTCTCAGCCGAACTCTCAGCCATTCAACCGGACCGGGGGGGAGGGTTAGTGCACTGCAGCCCCCCCCCACAAGGGGCTGGGGGGACGGACCCCCCCCCGCAGCCAGGCATCGCTCGCTCCAGTCCCCGGACCGGTGAGTTCTCTCCGACTGACAGGCACATGCCTCACGTCTCGCTAACCCCCGGCTCGGTGTCCATACCCACCGCAGAGCGGACCGCTCCTCCCGCCCTCGGGTCCCGCTCTGAGCCTCACTAACCCACCCACTCGAGGTATCGGCACTCAGGTATCGATGGGGGGGGCACACCCACCTTCTGCCCTTGGTCATGGTTGAGCTCGGTGAAGAAGTAGGCGAGCAGGTGGGACGCGATCATCTTCCGCAGCGCGGGGGAGCCGATGCCGGTCTCGATCCGCCGGCCCCGGCAGCGCAGGAGCGAGCAAGCGGGCAGCAGCCGGCACGTTAGTTACTTCCCGCTGCAACAATGTGGCTCATTCAAGAGATTCCCCCGGCCCAGGAGTGACGCGCCCCCGCCGCCCGGCTCCCATTGGCCAGGGTGGGAGGGTGTGTGCGCTGCGTGGGGCGGGGCTTGCGCCTCTATCTGTCTGTCTGAGCGAGCTGGGGGTCTCTCGCCCAGCATGGGTCTGTCTACACTGAATGTGGATATGCACATGGGTCTGTCTGCACTGCCCCTCTATGCATGCGCCTGTCCACCCAGCATGGGTCTAGGCACAGGTCTATCTGGCCCTATGCATGGGTCTGTGTGTCTGAGCACAGATGTGTCTGTGTGCGCTTCATGTGTCTGTGCATGGGTCTGCCTGTCTGAGCACAGGGCCCTGTGTCTGTACACGCTGCACGTGGCTATGCCTGGGTCTGTCAGAGCATAGGGCTTTGTGTCTGTCTGCACTGCATGTTACAGAGGCAACTTGGGGGAGGTAATATCTTTTATTAGACCGACATGTCTGAGCACAAACAGGGCTGTGTCTCTATCTGTGCACTGCGTGTATCAAGGTGTGGGTCAGTCCATCTGAGCACAGAACTATGTGTCTGTCCGTGCTGCATGGGTCTGTGCATGATCGGCTTGAACAAAGAAACCGTACAGACAACTATATACAAGAAACCCAGGGACTGCCACACCTACCTTCACAGATCCAGCAACCACCCCAAACACACCAAAAAATGTGTTATCTACAGCCAGGCACTCAGATATCATAGAATATGCTCTGAGCAGAAAATCTGAGATCGATACATGAGTACACTTAAAACTGTCTTCACCAAACGAGGACACTCCACCAGAGAAGGAGATCACATCATGAAACAGGCCACCCAAATACTGCCAGACAACCTGCTTCAATATAGAAATAAAACCCTCTCCAACCACACACCCCTAGTTGTCACCTGCCAACCAACGCCGGAGCCCATATAAGGTATCATCAAAAAATTACAGCCCACACTCGATGGAGACCCCATCCTGAAAGAAATCTTTCCTGAATAATGTCTGCTGGCCTTCAAACAACCCTCCAGCCTCTCCGAGCTCATCATCATAAGCAAGCTCCTCATAGACCAGAACACACCAACTTAAAGTGGTACCAGACCATGTCAGAACAACAGATGCAAAACCTGTAGACACATCTCCATTGTTACAATGACAAACATCCCCCCACAACACCCCTTTCAAGATCCATGGGTCCTACACATGCCTATCACAACATGTGGTGTACCACATCCAGTGCACTCAATGCCCCAATCACAACTATTTGGGTCAAACAGTCACTACACTCTCGAATAAACTCACACAGAGAAATGATAAAATACAAAAACACCCTATCATCTGTGGGTGAACAATGTTCACAAAACAATCACTCTATATCTGACCTCTCTGTCCTCATCCTCAAAGGAAACCTGCACAACATCTTCAAAAGACGAGCCTGGGAGCTTACATTTATAACAACAACAACAAAGAGTCTGGTGGCACCTTAAAGACTAACAGATTTATTTGGGCATAAGCTTTCGTGAGTAAAAACCTCACTTCTTCGGATGCATCCGAAGAAGTGAGGTTTTTACTCACGAAAGCTTATGCCCAAATAAATCTGTTAGTCTTTAAGGTGCCACCAGACTCTTTGTTGTTTTTGTAGATACAGACTAACACGGCTACCCCCTGATACTTGACTACATTTATAACGTTGATAGACACTAAAAATCACGGATTGAATAGAGACACTGGGTTTATGGCTTATTGCAACAATCTCTAACCCCTCCAATTGCCCCACACCACCAGCTTTCCTCCAGCCCTGCCTATGACTGAGAGGTGTTAACGGTCCACTTCACTTCGAATGGTCCCTTGAAAAATGTGCTAACTATTTATGCTAAATAATCTGTTCCACCACTCTGGGCTTGTCTTCATGTACAGTACTGCACCAGCAACACTGTAGTGCTTAAGGCCTTGGCTACACTTGCAGCCAGGGCCGGCTTTAGGCCGATTCAGCCGATTCGAATTGGGCCCCGCGCCAAGAGGGCCCCGCGCTGCAGCTGTCCACCCCGCCCCCAGCTCACTTCCCCGGCCCCTCCTCCCCTCCCCTGAACGCCCCGCCCCCTCCCCTGCTTCCTGCGAATCAGAGATTCGCGGGAAGTCTGAAAAGCAGCAGGGGCGAGCCAGCAGCACAAGGTAAGCTGGGGTGGGGGTGGGGGCGCGAGAAGGGCTCCGCGGAGGCTTGGCCCGTTCCCGCAGGCCCCAGAGGCTCTGGCCCGGCCCGGTCCCCGCGGCGCGGGTCCCCCCCCCCCCTCCCGCGTCATGGGTCTCCCCCCCCCCCCGCGGCGCGGCTCCCCCGTCCCGTCCCGCGGCGCGGGTCTCCCCCCCCGTCCCCCCCGCGGCGCGGCTCCCTCCCCCGTCCCCCCCCGCGGCACGGCTCGGGTCTCTCCCGTCCCCCCCCGTGGCGCGGCTCGGGTCTCTCTCCCCCCCCCCCGTCCCCCCCGCGGCGCGGCTCAGGTCTCTCCCCCCCGTCCCCCCCGCGGCGCGGCGCGATTCCTGGGGGCGGGGCTTGCAGCAAGCCCCGCCCCCAGGAATCGGGCCCCGCTCTTGCTAAAGCCGGCCCTGCTTGCAGCTGTACAGCACCGTGAGTTAAACCTGTATTCTTACAGCTGAGTAGGGAAAGCGCTGCAGTCTGTCCACATTGACAGCTGCCAGCGCACTGTCGTGGCCACATTTGCGGCAATTGCAGCGCCATTGGGAGCGGTGCATTATGGGCAGCTATCCCACAGAGCACCTCTTCCCATTCTGGCGCCGTGGGTTGTGGGAAGGGGGCGTGGGTGCGGGGGATTCTGGGTCCTGTCCCAACGCCCCGTGATGCATCGCTTCACATCCCAGAAATCCCTTTGTTTCCGTCCACCTTTGGCGCCATCTTTCAACGGTTTTGTGCAGCGCGAACTGTCTGCGGGAAATGGAGCCCGAACTGCTGAGGCATATGCTGACTTATCTCGCCAGCACGTCATGTTTGGCTGTCGAACTATTCCTTAAGATCCAAAGTGACAGTGAGAGTGAGGAGTCCAACGATGCTATTGAGCCGTGTAACGCGTACGACACGAAATTGCTTGTGGCATTCACGGACATGCTCAGCACCGTGGAACGCCGCTTTTGGGCTCAGGAAACAAGCACTGAGTGGTGGGATCACATCGTCATGGAAGTCTGGGATGATGAGCAGTGGCTACAGAACTTTCGGATGAGAAAAGCCACTTTCATGTCTTGCATCTGAAGAAGTGAGGTTCTTACCCACGAAAGCTTATGCTCCCAATACTTCTGTTAGTCTTAAAGGTGCCACAGGCCCCTCTGTTGCTTTTTTCATGGGACTGTGTGAGGAGCTCGCCCCCACCCTGCGGCACAAGCACACGAGATTGAGAGCTGCCCTGCCAGTGGAGAAGCGGGTGGCTATTGCAATCTGGAAGCTGGCAACTCCAGACAGCTACCGGTCAGTCGCAAACCAGTTTGGAGTGGGAAAGTCGACCGTTGGAATCGTGTTGATGCAAGTTCGCAAGGCCATTAATCGCATCCTACTCAGAAGAACTCTGACTCTGGGTAATGTGCAGGGCATAGTGGATGGCTTTGCACAAATGGGTTTCCCTAACTGTGGAGAGGCGATAGATGGGACGCACATTCCTATTCTGGCACCACCCCACCTAGCATCCGAGTACGTTAATCGGAAGGGGTATTTCTCTATGGGTCTCCAGGCGCTTGTGGATCACCGTGGGCATTTCATTGACATTAACACAGGCTGGCCAGGAAAGGTGCATGACGCACGCATCTTTCGGAACACTTGGCTGTTCAGGAAGCTACAGGCCTGGACTTTTTTCCCAGAGTGGAAGATCCCAGTAGGGGAAGTTGAAATGCCCATTGTGATCCTTGGAGATCCCGCTTACCCGTTAATGCCGTGGCTCATGAAACCCTACACAGGGAGCTTGACAGCAGCAAGGAACAGTTCAACTACAGGCTGAGCCGGTGCCGAATGACTTTGGAGTGTGCCTTTGGCCGTTTAAAGGGCCGCTGGCGATCTCTGTATGGGAAGCTGGACTTGGCCGAACACAACATCCCCGCGGTTATATCCACGTGCTGTACCCTCCATAATATTTGTGAAGGGAAGGATGAAAGCTTCACTCAGGCATGGACATCCGAGGTTCAACACCTGGAGGCTGAATTTGCACAGCCAGAGAGCAGGGCTATTACAGGGACCCAGCGCGGGGCTGCAAGGATTAGGGATGCCTTGAGGGAGCAATTTGAGGCTGAAAACCAGCAGTGATATCTGGTGCCCTGCACGGGAGTGAAGTGCAGTAGTTCCAATCTTTAGGAACCAGTGTTTGCTAAGCAGACTTGCAGTGCCTGTTTATTTCCTGGGCTAAGGAATCTTTTACTTTATGCAATAATAAAGAATGTTTTCAAAGCCAAAAAATCCATTTATTGAAAAGAAAATTTATTTATTGCAAAGAAACACAACTGCTTGGGAATCAGAAAGGGCAAGGGGGTAGAGTGGGGCACAGTATAATCACAGATTCGCATATGTCCTATCTGGTGTGCTGTGCAGTGAGTGCTGCACTTCAGGATAGCTATACTGCATGGTGATGGGGGTTGAGTGCAGAGGGTAAGGGTCATGGTGTTCAGGGCTGGATGGTGAAGATACTGGTGTTGGAGGCAGCTGGTGGTGTGAAGAACCCGGAAGTTGGGGAAAGTGGGTTGGAGGTAACAGTGGGGCACAAGGGAAAGAGTTTTGGGACAAGGGCTGGGGGGGGGGGAGCGTTTGCGTTTGCGGTACTGCTCCTTCTGCATGGCTACGAGCCCCTGGATAGCATCTGCTTGGCGCTCCAGGATGCTTATGAGCTGATCTGTGCTTTGCTGCCGGTGATCTGTGCTTTGCCGCCGGTGCGCTGCGTTTTCCTGGCGGATCCTGCTTTCTCTCTCCCTCCAGTTCTGTGCTTTTTCATTCTCTTTAATAGATTGCTGCATCACTTCTTGCAGGCATGTCTTCTTTGGTTTTTCGCGGTCTCTTCCTGAGTCTTTGCAGTCTCTGAGCAGGCGATAAGAGGGACGGGCTGAGGTCTCAAGGTTGTTGCAGCTGTATAGGCAAAATGCAACATTTAACAGAGGTAGCATTGTTTATACCAGACAGAGTAATGATTTCCCCCGCACTTAAGGAGGGCACACACAGAGTCTACACAATAGCATAATTTTCCCGTCCCAAACAGAGCACACATAACCCACGAGAGCCTCAAAATGGTGGTTAAGGGGGACTGATTGTTTCAGGGCTGTACTGTCCTCTGGGTTTCTGTGCCTTGGGGAGAGCCAACAGCTGCAGGGGGCACCTACACTGAACACTGTCCCAACATTTTCCACAGGAGTTCGTCCTAGACGATATCTCGCTGCTGAGGGTGACCTGGGAAGCAAGGGAGGGTCTTCTACTGCAATGCAGCTTCCGCCCTGGCCCATATGCAGCTTGCCTGTGTGCAGCAATGGTCCCCCCACCCCTCACGGCACAGTGGCGTGGACACGTTAGCCTGGCTGGGACAAGGACCACGGTGGCTCTCCCGATAAACCTGAGCAAGCGCATTGCACACGTTCTGGATGAGACATTCGAAGAGATTACCAATGCCGATTACCACGATGTGATAAACCACATCAATGTACGATTCCGCATCTAGGCATGCATGCCTAACCCTCCTTTCCCAAAGAGCCCACACCAAAAAAATTCCTTCCAGAAAAAAAAACGCTTACCGGGAACCTGCTCTTCTGTTTGTCCTCCACCGAGTACCGGCCGCTGCGACTAGCTACCTTCCTCCTGGCTCGAGACGAGCTCCTGGCTGCATGCCTCCAGGGATTCCAGGGTGTCTCCATCCGCCCCACCACCCTCCCTCCCGTTTTCCTCCTCCTCCTCCTCCCACCCCGGCTCTGAAGTGTCCATGGAGGTGCTCGGAGTGGAGGTGGGGTTAACCCCAAGAATCGCATCCAGCTCTTTGTAGAATCGGCAGGTCGTGGGGGGAGCACCCGAGCGGCCGTTTGCGTCGCGGGCTTTACGGTAGGCACTCCGCAGCTCCTTCACTTTAATCCTGCACTGCAGGGCATCCCGGTCATGGCCCCTTTCCATCATGTCCTTTGATACCTTCCCGAAGGTATCGTAATTCCTACGGCTGGAGCGCAGCTGGGACTGGACAGCTTCCTCCCCCAAACACTGATGAGGTCCAGCAACTCGCCATTGTTCCATGCTGGGGCTCGCTTGGTGCATGGAGGCATGGTCACCTGGAAAGATTCGCTGATAGCACTCCACGCCACGCCGGGCTGAGCAAACAGGAAGGGAATTTTAAGGGCGGGTCACATGGTTGGTTACCTGAGGCCAGGGCAGTAGAGTTTGAACTGATGACCAGAGTGGCTAGAACAGGCATTGTGGGATACTGCCGAATACTTCTGGAGGCCATTCACAGCGCATTGGGCGGCCACACTGGCGCTGCAGCGCTGCAGCGGCGGCGCAATACATGATATTCCTCTTGGGGAGGTGGAGTACATGCAGCGCTGCAGCCACGGAGATACAGCGCTGTAAGTGCCTTGCCAGTGTGGACGGGGAGTGAGTTACAGCGCTGGGGGAGACTTTATTGCGCTGTAACTCGCAAGTGTAGCCAAGGCCTTAGTGAAGATGCTCCTTTGCCCATGGGAGAGCTTCTCCTGTCTGCACAGTTAATCCCTCTCCCTGAGAGATGGTAGTTATGTCTACACCGTGGGTTAGGTTGGTGTAACTACATCACTCGGGGGTGTGGGTTCACACCCATGAGTGACGTAATTATACTGATGTAGGTACGTAGTGTAGACCTGCCTTCTGACTACATTTCCCAGGAATATTTTGTATGTGTGTGATGTGCATATTTTGCATCTGTGTGATATTTCTATGTCTACATTTGTGTGTGTGTAGGGGAGTTGTGCATGACATACATTTCCCAGACCAGAAGAGGTCTGTGGAAGCTCAAAAACTTGTCTCTCTTACCAACCGCAGTTGGTCCAATAAAAGATATCACCCCTCACCCACCTTGTCTCTCTAATATCCTGGGACCAATACAGCTACAACAACACTGCATATGCATAGGTCTGTCTATCTGTCTGAGCACAGCGCTGTGTGTCAGTCTGCACTGCATGTGTCTATAGGTGGGTCTGCCTGTCTGAGCATAGGGCTGTGTGTCTGGGCTGCAGGGTCTGTCGGAGCGCAGGGCTGTTTGTGCTGCGTGGGTCTGGTTTGTCTGGCTGTCTATGCATGGGTCATCTGTCTGCGGATCAATCACTGCAGGGAACTCTCAGCCAAAGGATCTGTACATAGGAATGCGTGTGTGTCAGTTATTGAGTGGGTCTGTTTGTCAGAGCTGGCTTTAGGGTTTTGGAAGCCCCCAGCAAGGTTATTCAAGGGGAGGGGAGGGAGGAAGCTGCTCCCTTCCCTAGAGCAGGAGGATCATCCTGTTACAGCACAAGACAGGCAACAGCAGAGCCCATGGTAGTCTCACAGTAAAACTGCAAGTGACTCACAAAATTGCTAACAGGGCATGAGCACACACACACACAAACACATGGACACAGGGATGTCATGTGCAACACAGGATAGCAGGGGGCTGCGAGTTCTCCTGGAAACACGTCTTACGCTCCTCTCTCTCCTGTTAATTCAGGAGGAGTCAGCCTGCACTGCCTGTATCATTTCTACCATCAGACGGGTTTTAGCAGCCTCTTTCCTTCATGCCTGGAGATGTGTGGGTGTGTGGTGACCAGACAGCAAGTGTGAAAAATCGGGACAAGGGGTGGGAGGTAATAGGAGCCTATATAAGAAAAAGACCCAAAAATCAAGACTGTCCCTATAAAATCGAGACATCTGGTCACCCTAGCGTGTTCACAGTGCTTATTTAACCATTATGGATGCTCTGACCTCTTCTCTGGAAGCTGTCCTTTCAAACAGTCTTAAGAAACTCAAACTGTTAACAGATGTGTCGTACAGTGATTACTCAGGGAGGGTATAGAGCCAAATTCCATTTCAAACCCTTCTACCGGTGAAATTCAGGATTTCAAAGGAAGCATGGACATTGTCCAATGCAGCCAACAAAGCCTGCTTTCCTCAGCCAAACGCCGTCCTTTTTGGTTTTTTGTGGATAAACCAGGCTTTGGCTGACCTTATTTCATCATGCAAAAGTTAGAACTAGGCGTGTGCCTCTTAAAGCTGGAGAGAGTTGCGTCAAGAGATGATTCCATATAATCTTTTCAGCATGACTCCATTTCATTGACCCCCTCATCCAGCTTTTGCTAAGCACCAAACTCTTTGTAGTTAGGGCAAAATTAAAACACAGTGCGGGATAAAAATAACTCAGCACATCTGTCCCTTTTCTGCCTGTGTTGGCGGTTGAATCATAAAGGGAACATGTGTCTTCTGGAGGTTAGAACAGGAGCCTTGAAGCCAGGAATCCTCTTCTAGATCTTATTCTTGCCTTGCTTTGCCTGGTCAGTGCCTCACTTAACTTTTCTGTGCCGCAGTTTCATCATCTCTGAATCAATATATTCGGGTCTGTGGTGGAGTGGTTAGGGCACTAGACAGGGAGTCAGGAGACCTGGATTCTATTCCCACCTCTGCCACTGACCTACTGGGTGACCTTTGGCAAATCCCTTTGCCTTTCCGTTTCCCTCCCACCCTGTGTTTATCTTGTGTATTTAGCCTGTAAACTCTTCAGAGCAGGGATTGTCTCTTGCTATGTGTATCCACAATGCCTACCACAATGGGGCCCTGATCTTGGGTTTCAATGCATGCAATATATGTTATGTTTATTTCATGGCACAAGTTCTTCGGGATCCATTTCCTTTGCCCTTGATTCTGCTACCCTTACTAACCATTTTTCTTCGGGTGTAGCCCCATTGAAACCAATGGGATTATATGCAGAGTAAGAGATTACTCAGTGTAAGTAAAGTTAGTATAATCTGGTATTAGATTGCTTTATGACATTCTAAATAATCCCATTTTCAAACTATATCTTGAAATAAATTATTTTAGAATTCCTTTCACACAAAACAGCACTTCTCAGCTGCACAAAGAGACTGGTAATCAAGCCAATAAACCCTGACTAGAGTGAACAATGATTCAAAGGCATTTCAAGCTGCACACTTCACCAAAACACTGGAAGCAGACAAGAAAATTATTTAATTTGGTGGCTGGTTCATGAAATTGGATAATGTTAATAAAAGAGCTATTTCCGTGTATACCGACTGCAGATGCAGAGCCGTCGTATTATAGTGACAATAACTTCTCCTTAGCGTTGAAGAAGGGAGTGTTGTCTAATGATTAGAGCAGGGGTTTGGGAATCAGGAATCCTTGGTCCTATCTAATGCCATCACTGACACACTGTGGGAGCCAGAGGCAAACTGGGCCTAATCCAAAGCATGCTGAAGTCAATGAAAAAGACTCCCATTAAGGATATGTCCATACTACCCGCTGGATCGGCGGGCAGCGATTGATCCAACGGGGGTCGATTTATCGCATCTAGTCTAGATGTGATAAATTGATCCCCGAGTGCTCTCCTGCCGCGAGAGGCGCAGGTGGAGTTGACAGGGGAGTGGCAGCAGTCGACTCACCCCGGTGAAGACACCATGGTAAGTTGATCAAAGTACATCGACTTCAGCTACGTTATTCATATAACTGAAGTAGTGTAACTTAGATTGATTTCTCCCCTCCACCCCCAGTGTAGATCAGGCCTGACTTCGATGGGCTTTGGATAGACTCATTGTACCTCTGAACCTCAATTTCCCTATCAGTAAAATAGAGGTTCATTAACTAATGTTTGAGGTCCTTGAGTACAAGACGCTCTAGAAGAGCAAAACATGGGCCAGGTTCTGAGCTAGGGTAAATTGGCGTAGTAATGGAGTTACACTGGTTCCCCCCATCTAAGGATCAGACCCTCTTATAATTCTCCCCCCCCTCCCCAGCTCTCCTAATTTGCTTGAAGGAATCTTGGAGATCACATGACAAGAGCAAATACAACTTTCAACTGTGCCAATGTCCTTCACCATTGCTCTCCAACCAAACAGAACATATTGGACCAAATTCAGCATTCCACTAAGCAGAAATATTAATACATAGTTCTTACATAGCACTTTTCATCCGTACATCTCAAAGCAGTCAGTATCATTATCCCCATTTTACAGAGGGAGAAATGAAGGCACAGACAGGTGGAGTGACTAGAACAGAATCCAGGTATTGTGGATCCCAATGGCCATTGGTTTTTGCACCTCTTTTCTGCAGTGCTGTAGGTGCCCCGTTCAGAGGTATTTATGTGCTATTCATTGAATGAAACTAGCTCTAAAACCCACTTGGCTGAGGGTGGTTGACACTTAGGATTATCTCAGAGCTGGAGGAATTTCAGAAGCTGCACCCAATAAGTTCTTGGGGTGTATTGGGGACAACTTTTTGTTTCAGAAAGTGGAGAAAGTAACCAGGAAGACAGCCATTTTGGACCTGATACTGACCAACAGGAAGGAATTGGTTGTGACTTTGAAGGAGGAAGGCAATTTGGGTGGAAATGATAGATTACATGATTCTAAGGAAAGGAAGAAGTCAGAGTAGTAGAGTAAGGACAATGGATATCAAAAAATGGACTTTAACAAATTCAGAGAACTGATAAGTAAGATCCCATGGGAAGAAAATCTAATGGAAAAAGGAATTCAGGAGAACTGGCAGTTTCTCAAGGAGATACTATTAAAGGCACAACTGCCAAGTATCCCGATGCAAAAGAAAGACAAGAAGAATAGTTAGAGGCCAATATGGCTCCATCAGAAGATTTTTAATGACCTGAAAACTGAAAGGAATCCTACGAAATGTGGAAACATGGACAAATTGCTAAGGAGGAGTACAAAAGACCAGCACAAGCATGTAGGGACAAAATCAGAAAGGCTACGACACAAAATGAATGATGCCTAGCAAGGGACATAAAAGACAATAAGAAGAGATTGTTTAAATACATTAGGAGCAAAAGAAAGACAAAGGAAAGTGTAGGTGTTCCGACAATGGCCAATGCCAGGTTCCCCAGAGGGAATGAACAGAACAGGTAATCATCAAGTGATCCATCCCCTGTTGCCCATTCCCAGCTTCTGGCAAACAGAGGTTAGGGACACCATCCCTGCCCATCCTGGCTAATAGCCATTGATGGGTCTATCCTCCATGAATTTATCTAGTTCTTTTTTTAACCCTGTTATAGTCTTGGCCTTCACAACAGCCTCTGGCAAGGAGTTCCACAGGTTGATAGTGCATTGTGTGAAAAAATACTTTCTTTTGTTTGTTTTAAACCTGCTGCCTATTAATTTCATTTGGTAACCCCTAGTTCTTGTGTTATGAGAAGGAGTAAATAACACTTCCTTATTTACTGTCTCCACACCCGTCAAGACCGGCTCCAGGCACCAGCCTGGCAAGCAGGTGCTTGGGGCGGCCGCTCCGAATAGGGGCGGCACGTCCAGCTATTCGGCAGCAATTCTGCGGAGGGTTCCTCACTCCCGCTTGGAGCGAAGGGCCTCCCGCCGAATTGCCGCCGCAGATTGCGATCGCAGCTTTTTTTTTTTTTTTTTTTTGGCTGTTTGGGGCGGCCAAAACCCTGGAGCTGGCCCTGCACCCGTTATGATTTTATAGACCTCTATCATATCTCACCTTACTCATCTCTTTTCCAAGCTAAAAAGTCCCAGTCTTATTCTCTCCTCATACAGCAGCCATTCCGTACCCCTAATAATTTTTGTTGCCCTTTTCTGAACCTTTTCCAAGTCCAATACATCTTTTTTGAGAAGGGGCAATCACATCTGCAAACAGTATTCAAGATGTGGGCATACCATGGATTTATAGAGAGGCAATATGATATTTTCTGTCTTATTATCTATCCCTTTCTTAATGATTCCCAACATTCCGTTCGCTTTTTTGACTGCCACTGCACTTTGAGTGGATGTTTTCAGAGAACTATCAAAATCAGCCTAATTTCCTTCTTTGGCAGTGTTACTGGTCTAGCAGTTGGGGGGAAACAGTAGGCACGATATATCTTGGTTTTAGGAAGGCTTTTTGGGCAATCCCACATGACATTCTCAGAAGCAAACGAGGGAAATGTTGTCTAGATGGAATTACTCCCCATGTAGCAGAGAGAGCTTGGAACAGGGGGCCTTGTGCAAGACCTGAGGCTGGAACCACAGTCAGCAAAGCCAGGCCATGCTATGAGCCAAAGTCAGGCCCTGTCATAAAGCAGACTGTTGTTTACAAGTTCACAATCCGGCACATGAACTTGGCAAAGGTACGGCAAGAGTTGCTAAAACACAGGCACTCCTAAGTACTCGATATTCATGTAAGCACATTCCTGGGAGATGGGCCAGGAACTCACTGGCCCCGAGCAAGACAAGGATGGGAGGATAGGATGATGGATGGAGACGTTTTGTTTGAACTAACAGGTACAAGGTATAGGGTTCGGAACTACGTCAAGAGTGTTATATGGAACTTGTTTGTATCAATGTATAAAAGAGAAATCATAGGCATGGCACCTTTGTCCAGCCGAGAGGGCAGCAGGAAGTCCTGATGCTGACTGACCTGAGTCCGATGTCATGAGCATATATGTGTTAGTGTACTTGTAGAGACTATGGGGCACAAGGACTGTGCTTCATCGGCAAGAAACCTGGCCGAGCGCCTTCGCCACCCAACCGAGTCCAGGGTCTTTCTGGGTAGTACTATTGAGGTCTGCTGAGCCAGCTATCTGCACAGAGCTGGGACGGCACACAAAGAGAACACACGCACACACACGCCAACTGACAACACCCCACACTGGCCCCGAGAGGGCTGAGTTGGGCCAAGTGGGCCCAATCAACCACTTAGGCTGTAAATGTGGGAGACTTAGGCTAGAGCAGGGGTGGGAAAACTTTTTGGCCCGAGGACCACATTGGGGTTGCAAAACTGTATGGAGGGCCAGATAGGGAAGGCTGTGCCTCCCCAAACAGCCTGGCTCCCGCCCCCTATCCTCCCCCTCCCACTTCCCGCTCCCTGACTGCCCTTCTCAGAACCCCCGACCCATCCAACCCCCCGGTCCTTGTCCCCTAACCGCCACCTCCTGGGACCCCCTGCCCCTAACCACCCCCCTTAGGGACCCCACCCCCTATCCAACTCCCCTTCTCCCAGTCCCCTGACTGCCCTGACCCCTATCCACACTCCCGCCTGCTGACAGGCCCCCCCGGGACTCCCACGCTTATGCAAGCCCCCTGTTCTCCATCCCCTGACACACACACCCAGAACCTCTGTCCCATCCAACCCTCACCCCCGCTCCCTGTCCCCTGACTGCCCTCTGGGACCCCCTGCCCCTAATCCAACACCCCGACCCTGGCCCCCTTACCATATCGCTCAGAGCAGCATGTCTGGCAGCCATGCTGCCTGGCCGGAGCCAGACACACTGCCACTCTGCTCCGCAGGAGCTCGCAGCCACGCCACCCAGAGTGTTGCCCATGCAGCAGCGTGGCTGCGGGGGAGGGGGAACAGCGGGAGAGGGGCTGGGGGCTAGCCTCCCTCGCCGGGAGCTCAAGGGCCGAGCAGGACGGTCCCGTGGGCCAGATGTGACCCATGGGTCATAGTTTGCCCACCTCTGGGCTAGAGGAAGCTGATTAGAATGAAGCTCACCTGTGAGGGAACAGACGGGGCTTCTACAAAGGAGGCTGGCAGCAGTAGGGTGACCAGATGTCCCGATTTTATAGGGACAGTCCCGATTTTTGGATCTTTTTCTTATATAGGTTCCTATTACTCGCCACCCCCGTCCCGATTTTTCACATTTGTCTCTGGTCACCTTAGGCAGCAGGGAGGAAGGGAAGTAAGGGAGAAGACGCCTAGTAGGAAGGAGTCCGGGGGTGAGAGCAGGACAGGGTGTAGATGCAGGCCTGAACTGTTCACTACAGGGCCCTGGACTGGCACCCAGACCAGAGGGTAGGCCTGGTTCCCCTAACGACCACTGCAGAATGGTGTTGCTATGGGCAGTGAACAGGAAAACTGCTCGAGTCACTGTAGGAGTGACAGGGTAAGGGCAGCGAGCATGAGGGCCGCCTCACACTGCTTGGACAGAAGAGACTTTGAAAGACTAGCCTGGAAGGGGAAAACATGCTGAGTGACCTGGCTGGAGGGCTGAGTCCTGAAGAAGAAGCAGGAGCTCCTAGAGCAAATGAGGGGCTGCAGATTGAGTGAGAGACGGAGTGCAAATGCAGAAAGGTGCGTTGGCCTGGACTAATCCCCAGAATTGCCAGCAGGCGGCACTGTGCAGTGGTGAGTAGAGGACCCCGTCACGGTGCATTCACAAGTGGTTGAAAGGCCATACTCAAAAAGTAGTTATCAATAGTTCACTCTCAAACGGGGAGGGTGTGTCTAGCGGGGTCCCCCAGGGGTCAGTCCTGGGTCCTGTACTATTCAATATTTTCATTAATGTCTTGGCTATAGGAGTGGAGAGTATGAGCATAAAATCTGCAGTTGCCAACAAGCTGGGAGGGGTTGCAAGCATTTTGGAGGACAGGATTAGAATTTGAAACGACCTTGACAAATTGGAGAATTGGTCTGAAATCAACAGGATGAAATTCAAGAAAGACAAGTGCAAAGTACTGCACCTAGGAAAGAAAAATTGAATGCACAAAATGGGGAATAACTGGTGAGGTGGTAGTGCTGCTGAAAAGGGTCTGGGGGTTATAAGTGGATCACAAATTAAATATGAGTTAACAACGTGATGCAGTTGCAAAAAAGGCTAATGTTATTCTAGGGTGTATTAACAGGAGAGTTGTACGTAAGGCAAGGCCTGCACAGGCAGTAATTGTCCTGCTTTGCTCACACTGATGAGGCCTCAGTTGGAGTACTATGTCCAATTCTGGGCTCCACACTTTAGGAAAGATGTGGACAAATTGGAGAGAGTCCAGAGGAGAGCAACAAAAATAATAGGGAAGGTTTAAAAAAAACCTTGAGAAAAGAAGATTGAGTGGGGAGACCTGATCTTCTTCAAATACATGAAGGGCTCTTATAAAGAGGACTATGATCAATTGCTCTCCATGTCCACTGAAGGTAGGACAAGAAATAATTTAGGTTAGATATTAGGAAATACTTTCCAGCCATACGAGTAGTTGAACTCTGGAACAGGTTCCCTAGGGAGATTGTGGAATCCCCATCACTGGAAGTTTTGAAGAACAGGTTGGACAAACACCAATCAAGGATGGTCTAGGTTTACTTGGTCCTGTCTCAGTGCAGGGGGCTAGACTTGATGACTTCTTGAGGTTCCTTCAAGCCTGACACTTCCATGATTCTATGATTTACTCGTATTCAGTCACCTGCCATAGACACATCTACCCATTGCTGCTCCAGATAATTTCTGACAACATCTCATTAAGCCCACATCCACACACACCCTGAATTTAAAACGGCCATTTATTTACATTGCATTTTCTCATACATGTACCGGAAACCTTTAATTCTATGCACAGCCAGCTCGTGTTACACCGTTTGAAATAGAAAACCGATCTGGTTACTTTTGTTTCTCGGGCAGACGTCAGACAAAGCATGTGACCTTCAGGGTGAGCAATGGAACATATCCATCCCTCAGCTGTGCTGGAAGGCATAAATCCAAGATCCTGCTGATCTACCAGCCACTCTGCTATGACAACCCTTACCTGCCGGTAGTGGGCGGGGCGGAGGCACAAGGAAGGACAGAGTGAGGGCAGAGGCTTCAGCAGATGTTACTGAGCATGCTCAGTCCATGTGATCGTGCTCAGTAGAAGCCAAGCCGTTAAATCTGGGGGCATGCTCCCCCCACCACATATTGCCTCTGGACTAGCTAGCATGGAAACAGGCGTGGGAGCAAAGGCTGGCAGGAGCAGGAGGAGTTTGTCAGCACTACTGGGCAACACAGGTGCTGGAACTAGGGGTGCTGAGGGTGCTGCAGCACTCCTGGGCTTGAAGTGGTTTCCATTATAGACAGGGTTTGCGATGTATATACATGTGTATATACAATGGCTCTCAGCACCCCTAGTATACAAATGGTTCCAGCACCTCTGCTAGACAATGGGAGAGTTCCCAGTCAGGCAAAGATACTAAGGTGACCAGGAAGGAAGACTGCTTCCCTTGGGATCCTATATAGCAGCCTTGGGATCACCTGGGTGGATCCTTGCCTGTGGATTGGCTGAAGAACCCTGGCGTGCGGCCTATCAAAACACCTGCTGGTCATTGCCTCTGACTCATCACACTCTGTGGGTCAGGCTCAGAGGTGACTCAGGAATGACTCATCACCCAATCCCCACTCAGCACAATGTCCCCTCCAGATTCCTAAGGGGTTGTCTACACTACAGACGCGACAGTGTGGACCCTTGCTACGGTGACACCAGGGGTTTTGTCACTGTAGTTAATCCACCCCAACATACTGTGTTCATTTATGTGTCTGATAATTCTGTTCTTTACCAGAGCTTCAACCAGTTTGCCTCATACCGAAGTCGGGCTTACTGGCCTGTTATTGCCAGGATCACCGCTGGAGCCATTTTTTAAAATAGGCATTACATTAGCTACTCTCTAATCATCTGGTACATAAGAAGGGCCATATTGGATCAGACCAAAGGTCCATCAAACCCAGCATCCTGTCTTCCGACAGTGGCTAGTACCAGGTGCTGATTTAATTTAATAGTTTACATACCAAAGTTCTGTAGTTTCATATTTGAGTTTCTTTGGAACTCTTGGGTGTATACCAACTGGTCCCAGTGACATATTACTGTTTAATTTATCAATTTACTGACACCTCAATCTGGGATAGTTCCCAGATTTGTCACCTAAAAAGAATGGCGTGGGTGTAGGGATGTACACCATATCCTCTGCAGTGAAAACCGATGCAAATAATTCATTTAGCTTCTCCACAATGGCCTTGTCTTCTTTGAGTGCTCCTTTAGCACCTCGATCGTCCAGTGACCCCACTGACTGTTTGGCAGGCTTCCTGCTTCTGATGTACTAAAAATAAATTGCTGTTATTCTTTGTGTCTTTAGCTGATTTCCCTTTACATTCTTGCTTAGCATGCCTTATTACACACGTGACTTGTCAGAGTTTGTGCTCCTTCCTATTTTCTTCACTAGGATTTGGCTTCCAATTTTAAAGGATGCTTTTTTGCAACTAACTACCTCTTTCACTCTGCTGTCTAGCCACAGTGGCATATTTTTGGTCCTCTTACTGCTTATATATATATATAAACATAATTTGGGGTATACATTTAGTTTGAGCATCTATTATTGTGTTTTTAAATAGTTTCCATGCACTTTGCAGGCATTTTACCCTTGTAACTATGCCTAATTAATTTTGGTTTAACCAGCTTCCTCATTTTTGCATAGTTCCCCTTTTGGAAATTAAATACTACTATGGTGAGTTTCTTTGGCATTTTGCCCCCCTACAAGGATGTTAAATTTAATTACACTATGGTCACTATTACTGAGCAGATCCACTAGATTCACCTCTGTGATCAGATCCTTGTGCTTCACTTTGGTCTAAATCAAGAGTTCTCTCCCCTTCTTCCCCCGCATGGGTTCCAAGACAAGCTGCTCCAAGAAGCATTCATAATGGTGTCTAGAAATTCTATCTCTGCATCCCTTCTTGAGGTGACAGACCCAGTGAGTGTAAGGATAGTTGAAATCCCCCATTATTATTGCGTTTTCTGCCTTTATAGTGTCTCTAGTCTTCCTCAGCATTTCACAATCATCTGTCACCATGCTGGTCAGGTGGTTGGTAGGCTATTCCTACTGCTATGCTCTTATTGGTCAAGCGTGGAATTTCTATCCATTGAGATTCTATGGTACAGTTTGAAGAATTTTACTATATTTGACTCTTCGCTTCCTTTCACAAATAGTGCCACTCCCACACCAGCACGACCTACTTGGTCATTCCTATGTGTATTGTGTGAGAGGGGTGTATGATCCCAGCGTCCCTAGTGCTTAGGCCTTGGCTACACTCGCGGATTCACAGTGCTGCCAAGGCAGCGCTGTGAAGCGCGAGTGTAGTCGCGCCGCCAGCGCTGCAAGAGCTCTCTCGCAGCGCTGCAAGTATTCCACCTCTCCGAGGGGAATAGCTTGCAGCGCTGCGAGCGAGCGTGCAGCGCTGCAGGCGCTGATTACACTGGCGCTTTACAGCACTGCACTCGCTGCGCTCGGGGGGGTGTTTTTTCACGCCCCTGAGCGCAGCAAGTGCAGCGCTGCGAATTGCCAGTGTAGCCAAGGCCTTAGTTTAGGTCTAATGTGCCACAAATGACAGAGCCTTGCTTTAGCATCATCTGCCATTCAATCACTTCCCATTCAATGTAAACTTCTCTTTAAACTCTACTTGTGCCATGGAAAGAAGAGATTTTCAGAATATCCCAGGCACTTTCCTGACCCAGCACCACAGCCAGCAACTGTTACCCATCCTGTGAGACATGGCGACCTCACTTCCTGCTTACCTGCAAATCCGTGGTCATTTAGAAGACCTGCAGGTGGGAGGGCATGACGGTGATGAGTGTGGGACAGCCATCTGAGTTTTAGATCTGGATTTAGATCAGATAGGCCCCCTTCATTTTAGCCTTTGTGTCACCTATGGACCCCTCAGCTAGGGACTTATCTGTCAGACTCTGCAGGTGAAATGAAGGAAAGTTCTGCTGCTGGAAGTGCAGAAGAGAATAAAGGAAATAATCTAGACCAGAGGGCAACCACTCCAATTTCCCTATCATGTTTCCCGCAGAAATTCTAGTTACAGCTTTGTCTGAGCGTGACGAATGGTAAAGACCTGTCAGGACCCAAAAGGGGCCCCCTGTGGTCATGGCAACCCCCATCCCAGATTTTTTAGTGTAGCAAAGCAACAGGAATCTGGTTGGTTGGAAACCTGAACCCAGAGGCATTTCCCTTGGGAGCTCAATAAAGGAGGCAGGACAGCTGCACCTGATTTTCAAAGACACATAAAAGGGACTGTCTCATAGGAAGCCTGACACCAATAGAAAATCCCCTCTGTTCCCTGAGGAATGGCTGAAGTTGCATGTACTTTTGTTGGCTTACTTTGCATTGTAAACATTGTCTAAATATGCAGTCAGTGGCCACATGTCCAGAGCACAATAGGCACTAAGTGACAGCCACTCCAGTAGAGGTTGGTGCGTTGTGGACTCTTCTCCCTTTCTTGAGGTGAGCCCTATGAGTTGAGGCAACTTACCTGCTATTTGGAAAACCGTTCCCAGAGAGTAGTTATCAGTGGTTCACAGTCAAGCTGGAAGGGCATAACGAGTGGGGTCCAGCAGGGATCAGTTCTGGGTCCGGTTCTGTTCAATATCTTCATCAATAATGGCATAGAGAGTACACTTATAAAGTTTGCGGATGATACCAAGCTGGGAGGGGTTGCAAGTGCTTTGGAGGATAGGATTAAAATTCAAAATGATCTGGACAAACTGGAGAAATGGTCTGAAGTCAATAGGATGAAATTCAAGGACAAATGCAAAGTACTCCATTTAGGATTCTCAGCATAACTTCAGTGGAGCAATGCCGACTCTCTTCAGCTAAGAATGTGCGCTCCCAAGTGCTCACAGCTCTTAGAGCAATTCAATGAGCTGCGAAAGCACCAGTGCATTTAGGTAATAAAAGCTCAGTTACAAAGGGCCACATTTCTGCCTTTCAGCTGCGTTCAAGAGCCTGCCCTAGCCTGCTTTGCTGAAGACAGAGGCAAAACTCCCATTGACTTCCATGGTGCGGGCCCTACGGGAGTCACGGGCCTGATCCAGCATCCAGCGGAGGGACAGTCTATGGTAGTTTTTCCTTTGACTTCAATGGGCTTTGGATCAGGCCCCAAACCCTGCCCTCCTCACAACTGCCATTGACTTAATTGAAAGTAGCATTGGGCCCTTTGGTTTGATTGACAGATTCTCCTGCTCTCTCAGCACACAGTAAGAAGGCTCAACTACATATTTAGCAGACACACTTCTTCAAATGAAAGGCTGGGATTTTAAAAAGAGCCTAAGGGAGTTAGGACCCCTGAATCCAATAAAATTCAATGGGAGTGAGATGTGTAACCGCTTTGATGATGCCGGCCAAAAACAATTAATTCTTTTTTTTAAATCTAACCTCACTCGGCTAGAAAAGTGTTGTTTCAGCACATGAGGCACCCAGAGAAGTTGGTTAAAGTGTTTGAAAGTATGTTAGTGGCTCAGCTTGTCTACCAGGCAGTGAATGAGTGTGTTTGTTTCCACAGAGTTGTAATAATACAGTGCACATGGGTAACCCTTTCCTCTGAGGGTCTCCTAGTGCCTTACAAGCCTTAATTAATTCTCACAACACCCCTGCAAGCTGAGTCAGGATCATCACCCTCACTGGATGAGTGGGGAATCTGGAGCACAGAGGCAGCGTGACAGCCATGTACACGGTGAGTCAATGGCTCAAGAGGAGACAGAAGCCAGGAGTCCTGACTTGCAATCTTCTCTTGCAACTGACACACACGCTGCTTATCAGCATGAATAATTTAGCCACAGCTGTGCTGTCCTGTCCCAAAAGAAATTGCTGCATTGAAAATTCTCTGGGCTGGGTGTGTGTGTGTGTGTGTGTGTGTGTAGGGAATCATAATTTTATGGCTTAATGAAAAAATATTTCTATGTTTTCTTGTCTTTTGCAAAAACAAAGCAGTTTATGCAGACAGACAGAAGTGTCATCCTGCTGGGGAGCAGGGGGAATTAATAAATTGCCCCCAAAAGCTGGCAAATTGGAGTAAAACTCATCAATATTCCTAGCTTTTGCTGAGAGATTGCAGGTCATTTTTGCTACCAAAGAGATGCTGCTGTTTTCTTGGCCAGGACTGGCAAAAAGCAACTAGACCCTGAATCGGAATTTGAAATCACAGCATCAGGTCACTTGTCCAAGTTTCCCTGAATGAAAGTCTGAAACTCAGCTGGATAGTACAGATAAACAACGACATCCTCCTGCATTGATGGAGAGTGCCTGTCAGTATCATGCACCTGCCAATCTCATGTACCTGCACCCACAAATCTCAGCCAAGAGTTTCAACCCACTAAACAAAAACTTTCCCTCTGTCTCCCTTCAATTACACATTTTGCTCCCATTGGTTTCCTGTAAGGCTGCTGTAAGAAAAGACCATGCAGTAGACATTTAAATCTACACCGGAAATTTGCCCATTAGAAAAAGGCTTTGATAACTCCCAACATGACACAATCCTATGGATTTTAAAGAAGTCATTTAACACCCTTAAGTAATCATTTGCTATTAGTTCACCAGGACCAGTCAAATGATCTCCTGATATCCAGGTCAAGCCGAGATGTATCTAGTACCAGGTGACTTCCTACCTTAGGTAGCAAATCTGCAATCAAATGAATACCCATGTGTCCCATCTGGGGAGCCTTCAGCAAGGGATGCAGCAAATGCACCATAACCTGTTACTAGCTCCTAGCTAGGAGGATAAGAATAGACGGGTTAGAAAATAAAATCCCTGTACCTGAGGGAAGCCAGCCCCATCCTTCACATTCACTGAGCTTTCAGCTGACATCTTCTACTTCTGGAGACAATTTGGGGTAGTGGTGGTATCGGGATGCCCCTGCCCAGGAGAGGTTCAGAACTGAGGAAGTTAACATAGAGACAGCTTTATCATCTCTGATCCTTGCAGAGGGAGGCCCTGTACTGTCAGGCCTGAGGTCATTGGCTGGGCAAAGTGGAGCTAAATACGGATTTCAGCAGCCAGTGATTTAATCCCAGAGATTGTGATGAGCACAAATAATTCATTCCTCTGGAGAAAGAGAGAGGCCTATGTTAAAAAATCAAAAACCAAAGCATCCTTGGAAAGATGGGAAATTAACTCCCGGCCAAATTCTGGTCACTCTTACATCTGTGTAAATCCCGAGCAATTCAACTGAAGGCAATGGAATTACACTGGGATAACCAAGGACTTGTTTGTGCTGTGGGTTTTGCACTGATGCTGCAACAGGGAGAACCACCTGTATCGTTGCACTGTAGTAGTGGAAAGAGTGACTTGCACCTGGGTAAACTGCACCAAGGGAGGCAGCGTTGACTAGTGCAGATTGCCTCGAACACTCGACAGTTGCAGGAGGCCTGGGTACTATTCCTACCACTGGTTTGCTGGTGGACGTTGGTCACTCCCCCAGTCGGTGGCTCAGTTTCCCCATCTGTAAAATGAGGGTAAAGATATTGACCTCATTTATAAGGGGCTGTGAGATCTCATGAAGAGCACAATTATGAAGTCACTCATGTCAAGTCACGCCAGTGCTAATGGGCCTGACTCGCATTGCTCTGTGCTTGGTGTATGCGCTGACACCAGTGCATCTGATGAAGTGGGCTGTAGCCCACGAAAGCTTATGCTCAAATAAATTTGTTAGTCTCTAAGGTGCCACAAGTACTCCTCATTCTTTTTTCAGTGCTCAGTGGGTGTCAAATGTTAACAGGTCAGAATAGAAGTGTTTTTACATCCACTTTGGATGAGTGCAGATGACTGTTGAAGGTGCTGGGCAAAAAAGAATCAGGCCCTGGGATAGCAATGTATTAGTGTCATTACAATCAACCCTTTGGTGCTACACGAATCAAAGTAGCAAACAATCTGTGGAGCTGTACCAGTGCAGAATGAAATTTTAGTTGTACTTATTTTCCTAGTGCTTTTTATGTAGCCTGTTGTAAAAACAAGGCAAATATCTAGATGTACCCCCGGGAAGACCTGATGTACCCCCTGGAAGACCTCTGAATACCCCTGGTTGAAAACCATTGGCTTAAGCTGCATCAAGTTAGTTCATCTGTTTGTATATTACTGGAGCCTACAAATGCTTACTGCCAGTTACAGCTGTTAGTACTGAGAGGCGTCCCATTGACTTCAATGGCGCCTATTGACTTTGGTAGGGCTACACCCAGCAGTAAGCATTACGCATAATAGCAAGTACTTGCAGGATCAGGCCTTAGTATTCATTATTTTAATAAGCGACCTGCACTACAGAAACATGTCAGTAACAATTCATGCACAAAACAGCTTGGCGCCGAGTCTGATCTCACTCTCGCTTGGTGTGATAGTCCATGAATTCTGGTGGAGTTATTCCTGATTTTTACACTAGCGAAACTCAGATCAGAATATCTGTTAGTCTTTAAGGTGCCACCAGACTCCTTGTTGTTTTTGTAGATACAGACTAACACGGCTACCCCCTGATACTTCAGATCAGAATCAGATTCAGTATTCTTTGACCTGCCAGGGTGTTGTGAGGCTGATTAGTATTTGCTAAGCACTTTGACAGTGCTACCTGCTGAGTATTGTTATTCACTACAGAAGCAGAGAGCATTACGATCATAATTTGCAAGTAATTCATTTTAATGAGGCGAATTCGGTTCAGCCCGAGTTTCCTTCCAGACTGAGCCCAGGGCAGTTTCATTTTTTAACCTGGCAATAGTTATTGCTTCTGTCAGCCACAGCTAAAGCATTACAATGTTCAGCTGCAGCTGTTTTGTTAGCAATAAGCGATGCAGCAGGCAGGCAGATTATTGTAGGAAAGCTCTTTACTAAGCAGACATAGAGGCCAGGGCTAATGCTGAGAGGTTGAGATGTTCAGGCTCGGGCTTGGTCTCTAGGCCCCCATGAGATGGGAGGGTCCCAGTGCTCAGAATGTTTACACCACGACTAAACAGCCCCGCAGCCCAAGCCCTACAAGCAGGGGGGTGGAACAATTTGTATAGGGAGGCAGGGATGGATTAACCCATAGGTTAATAAGGCTGTAGCCTAAGGCCCTCCAATTTTTAGGCCCTACTGTAGGCCCTCCATTCCATACTGAAGTTATAGCTGAGCGGGGCCGTCAGAAATTTTCTGTCTCATTGATATTGCTTTGTACAAATTAATCCATCAAGATTGCAAATTCAATTTATGGTGGCGAATTCAATTTCTCCTCTCCATCCTCCCTTCTCTTTTCTAACAAGGGTCAAAAATGTCCTCCGATCCACCATGATTCAAGAGCATATCAGTGTTTTGTCCCTCTTGAGCACTGAGAATGCAATCGTCAGGTCTTTGAATTACAATGACATCATTCATGACTTTGCCACAGCTAAAGCTACGGGGGGGGGGGGGGGAAATGGTTTGTTTGAAGAGTTGAGTGTAGTGAGAGTAGAATAAACTTGTTCATTTGACATAAATAAATAATATGTAACTATGCATACAGATAAATATTTGACTTCATCATTTTTTTTTGCAAAAAATTCATACTTAGGCCTTTCCCTCCAATCTGCCTTAGGCCCCTCATAACCTTAATCTGGCCCTGTGCTGGGGGTTGGTCCTGAGAGCCACTGAACCAAACTATATAAACCCTGTGTAACCCCTTGGGGGTTTAGAGAGCATGGCCCCTTTTAAATCTTTTTCCTAGGGGGAAGGGGGAGAGTAAGAAAAAAGGAGGGAAACTCCAGGGGGCGGCGCTGGAGCTGCAAGGAGGGGGAGAGGCAGCCTGCAGGCCCTGAAAAAGTGAATCAGAGAGAGAACCTGCCTGAAGCCTCAGAAGGACAGGGCCGATCGGGGACACCCCAGGACAGGAGCCAGGAGGAGCACTGTGCCAGGGAGGACTCGCCCGAGAAGGACAGGCCAGAGCTGGACCCAGTATCACGGCTGCCGAGAGCTGCATGGGGCTGTGAGTACTGGAGCTTGGGACTCTGCATTGGGAACAAGGAGGGAGGTTGCTAGGTAGTTAAGTGGGGAGGTGGTCGCTCTGTGTGGCTTTGCAGAGAGCGGCAGAAGAGGGCACCAGAGGGGTTTGTTGGGGGAAAGTTCACTGGCGCCGAAGACGACCAGGAGCACCCAAGACTCACCACTGGACTGGAACTAGGGTGACCAGACGTCGGGACTGTCCCGATATTTGCTTGTTTGTGCCGCGTCCTGACCGATTTGCGGTCGGGAAACTGGACAAACAAGCAATTTTGCCACCCTGGAAGGGCTCTTGCCCCCTCCCCGACTCCGCCCCCTCCATCCCCTATTGGCTCCCTCCCCAAATCCCCGCCCTGGCCCTGCCTCTTCCCCATGCATGTGGCACTCCTCCTCCCTTCCAGGCTTGCTGCTGTAATGGCGTGGACTCGGGGCCGCACAAATGGCCATGTAAAGTTTATCGGCTTGAACGGTACCCCGGCAGGCTCCCCGCCCCGCGCCAGCATGTTGCGCCGGCCGCCGCAGGCCAGGTAAGGAGCCGAGTCGCCCCCTCCCCCCTCGTCCTGGCTCCTCAGCTGAGCTCCCCCGTCACCCTCCTGGGGGAGCAGCCCCCTTGCCAGCCCCCCTTGCCCGCCCGGTGTCCGTACTTACTAGCCACAGGAACTGGAAGCCGGCCACCACCCCCTCCCTCCAGGCTTGCGCCGGCATTCCAGCTGCAAGCCTGGGAGGGAGGAAGAATGCCGCTCAGCTGAGGAGCCGGGGGGAGGGAGGGACTCGGTTCCTTACCTGGCCTGCGGCAGCCGGCGCAACATGCTGGTGCGGGGCGGGGACGCTACCCCCCTACAGGGTAGGGCGAGGAGCCGGCCGGGGTCCCCCCCGCAGCCAATAAACTTTACGTGCCCACTTGCACGGCCCTGAGCCGCTCTCCCCTGCCGCTGCCGGGGTCTGGAGCCCCACACCTCTCGCTCCAGCGGCTCCTTCCCCGCAGGGCGGCGGGATGTGCCGCATGTGCCCGGGGCCCGGGGGCAGCGGCCATGGCGCAGCCGGCACCTGCAAAACAGCTTTTTTTTTTTTTTGGGATGGGTTTTTTTTTGCTCCGCCCCCCTCCCCCTCCGTGCGTCCCGATATTCCCCCCATCCCCTCCCCTGCATCCCTGATATTTCCTGTCAGTGATCTGGTCACCCTAACTGGTACTTTGCTCAGGACTCTTGAACTCTGTGTGCAGACACATTGTTCAGTGTCTGCCCTGTCAGACTGTGCTACCACTGGGCCTGTGGGGCCTTGATTTGGAGGCAACCCTTTTCTACTGCTCCCCCTATATTTCCCCTTGTTGTATTTCTCCTCTCATCCCTCTGTAAATAAATATTTCCCTTTGTTATATCCATTGTACTTTTCCTGAGGGTGTGTGTTCACTCTGGGGGTTTGGAATAGGTGCCCCTGGGGTGGAAGGGATTTCTCCTGCTGCATTCCTGCGCACGCCATCTCTTGGCCAGAGCTGCCTGCAGAGCAGACTCCATCTTGGCCACGAGAGTGCTAAAGTTACACCTGTATATGATGGAAACCACTTCAGGCCAGGAGGTGCGGCAGCCCCCGCAGCAACCCTTGTTCCAGCACCTATTCTCAAGCTTGAGTCAGCTGGCACGGGCCAGCCGTGCCTGTCTACTTGCAATGTTGGCATACCTTCAGAGGCCTCTACAGTCAGGCCCGGCCCCTGAAGATCAAAAGACCTGGATTCTATTTCCAGCCACCTCTGCCAGCGATTCATAGGGTGACCAGATGTCCCGATTTTATAGGGACAGTCCTGATTTTTGGGTCTTTTTCTTATATAGGCTCCTATTACCCCCCAACCCCGTCCTGATTTTTCACCCTTGCTGTCTGGTCACCCTATCACAGCATGACCTTAGATAGTCTTGGACCTTAGTTGGTGTTGGTCCTGCTTTGAGCAGGGGATTGGACTAGATGACCTCCTGAGGTCTCTTCCAACCCTAATCTTCTATGATTCTCCCCTCTACGTCCCCCTGTTTCCTCTCCCTTTGTCTCTTGGCTCTTTAGAAAGTAAGCTCTTGGTGGCAGAGGCTCTCAGCAGGTGTTGCTACGGACGGTATTATACTGAAGTAGATTCCTCATGAAACCTGGTACTTTTCCTCCAGTCCCCCTCGTTCTACTACAGCATCAGATTTTTAATTCTACTTTGTATTAAGAAACTAAAGGAGGAAATCAAGACGCAGCCCTTGTTTAGCCTTTTTCATGAGAAGTGAGAGTAAAGTGGTTATGTTTCTATGGAAAAAGTTTTACAGTATTTAAGCAGTTTTTAAAAGCAACCTATAGAGTCCTGTAGCAATTCCATGTGCAAATTTATAAGACTGTTTTAAAAATTCTATATAAAGGATCTCATTCGCTATTACATTCTATTTTAGAATAATTTCTACACAACCCTACTTGGTTTCATCCCTATTAAAACCTATCGGACTTAATATCAGTAAGGAGAAGTTAGAAGTGGGTGGGGAAAAAGCCCTGGCTAGCAAAGGAGTTTGTTTTTAAAGGATTTTGTTTCTCTTATAAGCTTGCACGGTGCTGATCTCTTTCCATACCCGTTGAAGTCAATATTCCAGCCGTCGAGATGTATTGGTATAAATACTTATGAAGAGCGAATGATAAGTTAAGAAAATCATCTAAAATTGACAACTAGCCCAATGCAGTATGAATATGGCTTTTGAAATCTGTGTTTTGTTGGCTAGTTACTTACTACCTAAGACTAGAAGCTCTTTGGGGTTGTCTTTTTTTTCTGTATGTGTACAGCATGTAACATAATGGGTGCTGGGCCATTACTTGGGCTCCTAGGTGTCACTGCAATACAAATATACAAACAGCAACCACCATCCAATCATGGGAAAGAATGGGACTTACATAACCTACCAGCAGCGAACAGCAAGTCTTTGCAACGCATCCTTCAAGAAGTACGTCCAGTTTAAGAATCAACCTGGGAAGAAAAACTCACAACAGTTTTGGACTAGATTGGCATTTTGCAAACTCCTTGTGGACAAATGAAGAGCCATGAAAATAAAGGAGTAAATGATTCATTGCCAACTTGTTTACCCTCCCGTAGGGTGGAGCTCTGAGGTCAGTGGGACTTGAGCATGGACAGGGGCTCCACTCTGCCTTGAAGGCCCAATCCTGTTCCAGCCAATGGGCCTAATCTGTGAAGAGCTAAGCAGTTCCTGCAAGATGCAGAGTGTTCTCCATTCCCACTGAAGTCCTACTCTGGCATGTCTTCAGCCTGTCCCGCTAGGGTAGGGGGATTTAAGAGGAGCTGAAGACCTGGCCTCTAGATTAGAGATGATGGATCATACTCTAGTGGACAGTCCTGCCTTGAGAGGCAGCATGGTTCAGTGGCTACAGCAAGGCACTTAGAAGACATGGTTCTATTTCCACCTCTGCCAATTATTCTCAGTGTGACCTTGGAGGCTTGGGGTATGTCTACACTACGGGATTAATCCGAATTTACAGAATTCGAATTTTGGAAACAGATTGTATAAAGTCGAATGTATGTGGCCACACTAAGCACATTAATTCGGCGGTGTGCATCCATGTACCGGGGCTAGCGTCGATTTCCGGAGCGTTGCACTGTGGGTAGTTATCCCATAGCTATCCCATAGTTCCCGCAGTCTCCCCCGCCCATTGGAATTCTGGGTTGAGATCCCAGTGCCTGATGGGGCAAAAAACATTGTCGCAGGTGGTTCTGGGAACAGCCTCACCCCTCCCTCCCTCCATGAAAGCAACAGCAGACAACCATTTCGCGCCTTTTTTCCTAGGTGAACACTGCAGACTCCATACCACGGCAAGCATGGAGCCCGCTCAGCTCAAGACAGCAGTCATGAACATTGTAAACACCTCGCGCGTTCTCGTGCAGTTTATGCTGAACCAGGACCAGAAAAACGAGGACAGGAGGAGGCGGCGACGGCAGCGCAGCGACAAGAGTGATGAGGACATGGACATGGACACAGAATTCTCTCAAACCACGGGTCCTTGTGCTTTGGAGATCATATTGTTAATGGGGCAGGTTCTATCCGTGGAACGCCGATACTGGCCCCGGGAAACAAGCACAGACTGGAGGGACCACATAGTGTTCCAGGTGTGGGACGATTCCCAGTGGCTGCGAAACTTTCGCATACGTAAGGGCACTTTCATGGAACTTTGTGACTTGCTTTCCCCTGCCCTGAAACGCCAGAATACCAAGATGAGAGCAGCCCTCACAGTTGAGAAGTGAGTGACGATAGCCCTGCAGAAGCTTGCAACGCCAGACAGCTACCGGTCAGTCAGGAATCAATTTAGAGTGGGCAAATCTACTGTGGGGGCTGCTGTAATGCAAGTAGCCAAAGCAATCACTGAGCTGCTGCTACGAAAGGTAGTGACTCTGGGAAATGTGCAGGTCATAGTGGATGGCTTTGCTGCAATGGGATTCCCTAACTGTGGTGGGGCGATAGATGGAACCCATATTCCCTATCTTGGCACCAGAGCACCAGGGTACCCAGTACATAAACCGCAAAGGGTACTTTTTAATGGTGCTGCAAGCACTTGTGGATCACAAGGGACGTTTCACCAACATCAACGTGGGCTGGCTGGGAAGGGTTCATGATGCTCGTGTATTCAGGAACACTAATCTGTTTAAACGGCTGCAGCAAGGGACTTACATTCCGGACCAGAAAATAACCGTTGGGGAGGTTGAAATGCCAATAGTTATTCTTGGGGACCCAGCCTATCCCTTAATGCCATGGCTCATGAAGCCATACACACGCAGCCTGGACAGGAGTCAGGAGCTGTTCAACTACAGGCTGAGCAAGTGCAGAATGGTGGTAGAATGTGCATTTGGCCGTTTAAAAGGTCGCTGGCGATCGTTACTGACTCGCTCAGACCTCAGCCAAACCAATATCCCCATTGCTGTGTGCTCCACAATCTCTGTGAGAGTAAGGGGGAGACCTTTATGGCGGGGTGGGAGGCTGAGGCAAATCGCCTGGCTGCTGATTACATGCAGCCAGACACCAGGGCGATTAGAAGAGCACACCAGGAAGCGCTGCGCATCAGAGAAGCTTTGAAAACCAGTTTCATGACTGCCAGGCTACAGTGTGAAATTTCTGTTTGTTTCTTCTTCATGAAAACCTGCCCCCTTTATTGACTCATTCTCTGTAAGGAACTGTAGATGTCCCAGGGTGGGGCTCGTCCCTCACAGGGGCGGCTGGGAGCCAGGCCGGCTCACTACACGAGGCGGGGGGAGCAGTTCAGCCTTGCGTGCCCAGGCCTAGGTCGGGCAGGCAGCCAACCGTAGTACAGGGCTCAGGCCCTCAGGCAGAGGCTGAGCAACAAACAGTAAGTTCAGGGGCTCAGGCCCTCAGGCAGGGGCTGAGCAAACAAACAGTAAGTTCAGGGGCTCAGGCCCTCAGGCAGGGAGGAGGAGAGACTGCCACCCCGCGTGGGGTGGCAGGGGGAACACAGGCCCACGCACTCCACTGTGTTCCAGCCCGGGGCCCTATCAGCAGCAGTCCGTCTGCTGCTGGATCAGTGGGGATCCTGACCGCAACACACTGACATGGGTTCGGGGTCAGCTATCCCCGGGCCACTTCCCATCTCCTCCTCCATGGGTACCTGCATGTCCTAAGCCTCGTCAGCCGTGTTCCAGATCATGGTCTCCTCAGGGCAGCGAGCGCTGGGTAGGTCGGGCGGCTCCTCCGGACCCTCGGTGAGGGGAAGTTCAGTCCGCTCCTCAGGATACCGGGCTCGGGGCAGGCTCGGCCAGTCCTCCTCAGGATACCGGGCTCAGGGCAGGCGTGGCCCAGCAGGAGCTCGGGCACCAGCGTCTGTCCTCTCCCGCGGTCGGGCTGCAACTGAGCGCTGGGGCCAGGCCTTTATACTTCCTGTCCCGCCCCTTGACTTCCGGGGGGCGGGGACAGGCGGTGACTCCGCCCACTCTGGCGGCTGTTCTGGCTCGTCCCGCACAGGGGCGGCTGGGAGCCAGGCCGCCTCACTACAGGAACCCACCCTCCCCTTCCCCCAGTTTGCTTTCAAAGGAAATAAAGTCACTATCGTTTAAAAGTCATTTATTCTTTATTAATTGATTATAAAAAGAGGGAGAGAACCCGGGTGGGGTTTGGGAGGAGGATCGGCGGGAAGGAAAAGGCCACGAAAAAAAGATTAAAAATGTGACAGCCTTTTGCTTGGGCTGTCCACTGGGGTGGAATGGGAGGGTGTACGGAGCCTCCTCCCTCCCCCCCCCTCATTCTTACACGTCTGGGTGAGGAGGCTATGGAACATGGGGAGGGGGGAGAGGGGTTATACAGGGGTTGTAGCGGCACTCTGTTATCCTGCTGCCGTTCCTGAAGCTCCACCAGACGCCGGAGCATGTCTGTTTGCTCACGCAGCAGCCCCAGCGTTGCATCCTGCCTCCTCTGATCTTCCTGCCGCCACCGCTCATCTCAAGCGTCTCTCCTCTACTCACGTTGGTCCCTCCTGTCCTCACGTTGGTCCCTCATGTTCTCACGTTGGTCCCTCCTGTCCTCACGTTCACTGGCATCTTTCCTATACTTTGAAACCGTGTCCTTCCACTCATTCAGATGAGCTCTTTCACTGCGGGTAGATTCCATGATTTCCACGAACATCTCGTCTCGCATCTTCTTTTTCCGATGCCTTATCTGAGGTAGCCTTTGGGACGGAGGAGGGAGGCTTGAAAAATTTGCAGCTACTGGAGGGAGGGAAAAAAGGAGAGAATTTTTTAAAAAGATACATTTTACAGAACAATGCGTATACTCTTTCACGGTGACCAACACTATTCACATTACATAGCACATGTGATTTCTGTGCAAGGTCGCATTTTGCCTCTTAATATTGAGTGCCTGTGGCTTTGCTGCTAGAGATCACAGACGCAGGTCCGGGCAACAGAATTCGGCTTGCATGCGGCCATGGTAAGCCATTGTCTTTCGGCTTCTGCGCCCTCCTTTCCCACATACCAAGCAAAGCTCGTTGAGTGCTGCGGTTTTCCTGTTAACCTTCAGCAGCAGAAAACAAACTCCCCCCCCCCCCCCATCCAATTCTCTGGATGATTGCTTTATCCCTCCCCCCACCGCGTGGCTGGTATCAGGGAAGATCCCTGCAGGAACCAAACTAACACTCCCCACCCCGCCATGAATTCTCTGGGATGATCGCTTTACCCCTCCCCCCCCACCGCGTGGCTGGTATCAGGGAAGATCCCTGCTAGCCAAACGCGAAAAGCTCAACGCCAATTCCTCCCCCCCCCCCCCCACCGCGCTTGGCTGCAGGGAAGGATTTCTTTTCAGCCACAGGCAAACAGCCCAGTAGGAACGGCCACCTCTGTCCCCTTAATTAAATTCCTGTATTTCAACCAGGTTACCATGAGTGATATCACTCTCCTGAGGATTACACAGAGAGATAAAGAACGGATGTTGCTTGAATGCCAGCAAACACCGGGACAATACGCTGCCAGGCTTTGTCATGCAATGATACTAGATTACTTGCTACTAGCATGGCGTGGTCAAGTGTCCTACCATGGAGGACGGAATAAGGCTGCACTGCCCAGAAACCTTGTGGCAAGGCTTTTGGAGTACCTCCAGGAGAGCTTCATGGAGATGTCCCTGGAGGATTTCCGCTCCATCCCCAGACACATTATCAGACTTTTCCAGTAGCTGTACTGGCCGCGAATGGATCCCGAGTCCTCAGGGCAAAGTAATCATTAAAAAACGCTTGCTTTTAAAACAAATTTTATATTTAAAAAGGTAAACTCACCTGAGGTCCCTTCCATGGGGTCATGGTCTTGGATACTGGCTTGGGAGAGTACTTCAGTCAGGCTGAGAAAAAGATCCTGGCTGTTGGGGAGAACGGAGTGCTGTGTGCTCTCCGCAAGCTCGTCCTCCTCCTCCTCTTCCCCATCTGCAGAATCCTCAAGTGTAGCTGATGAGATTACCCCCGCCTCGGAATTCACGGTCAGAGGTGGGGTAGTGGTGGCGGCCCCCCCTAGAACTGCATGCAGCTCGTCGTAGAAGCGGCATGTCCGCTGCTCTGACCCGGAGTGACCGTTTGCCTCCTTTGTTTCTTGATAGGCTTGTCTGAGCTCCTTGACTTTCACGCGGCACTGATCTGAGTCCCTATGGTGGCCTCTCTCCATCATGCCTTCGGAGATTTTTTCAAAAGTTTTGGCATTTCGTCTTTTTGAATGAAGTTCTGCTAGCACTGAATCCTCTCCCCATATAGCGATCAGATCCGTTACCTCCCGTACGGTCCATGCTGGTGCTCTTTTTCGATTATCGGTCTGCATGGTTACCTGTGCTGGTGAGCTATCTGTGGTCACCTGTGCTCTCCACGCTGGGCAAACAGGAAATAAAATTCAAATGTTCGCGGGGCTTTTCCTGTCTACCTAGCCAGTGCATCCGAGTTCAACTTGCTGTCCAGAGCGGTCACAATGGTGCACTGTGGGATAGCTCCCGGAGTCCAATACCATCGAATTGCGGCCACACTAACCCTAATTCGAAATGACAATATCGATTTTGGTGCTACTCCGCTCGTCGGGGTGGAGTACAGAAATCGATTTTAAGAGCCCTTTATTTCGAAATAAATGGCTTTGTTGTGTGGATGGGTGCAGGGTTAGTTCGATTTAACGCTGCTAAATCCGAATTAAAGTCATAGTGTAGACCAGGCCTTGGACCTCCCCGCTACGTCCCTCTATTTCCCCTCCCTTTGTCTCTGGTCTCTTTAAAATATAAGCTCTTGAGGGCAGAGGCTCTCACCAGGTGTTCATATGGACGGTTCTTAGCACAGATCTTGGCTGGCACCTGAGGCACTACAGTCATACTGCTATTAGTGCATTGACTGGGAGAAGGACAGGATAACCTCAGCGATCTTTCCCCATCTGTGACTCTGCGTCGATGAATCAAACTGTATGAAAGTTACACTTTGCAAGAGCTTCCCCAGAGAGCTGAAGTCAAGCAGGGACCAAAGCGCAGAAGCACCCTGAGCATGTAATTGCAACAGTCAGCGAGCACGGTTCTATTCAACCTATTTTAAATTGGGTGGAATGTAATTGATGGTTGTAACGAAGAAATGGGGATGATTTGTAACCCTTCCCCCTGGGCACCTACCATGAGATCCAGAGCAAGGCACACGTGCGAAAGGAAACAGCTGCCTAGGGGTGGCTGAAACCCACATCACAGGTATTCCAAACGCTCTGCACTGGAGTGTGTTAGCATTAGGAATGCAAATAATTAGGGAGACATGGAAGCTATTAGTAAAACGTACCATGATGCAAACCTAGGACTTGATCCAATCAGAGAGAATCCCATTGACTTCCAAGCGCAATGGATTGGGCCCTTAGTGTTCACACTGATTATGCTTGGCTGTGGGAGAGGCGTGCAGGGGGATTGGGTGGGAAAGCCGCCTTCTCCTTCCTCCCTGCAGGAAGTGGCTTGGCCCAATGGCAGTCTTTGTGTTCCTCTGCCCCCAGGGACTGCTCTGAACAAGTTGTGCAAGAGAGTATTCCCTTGTGTCCCTTGAAAACTGACTTTTCAGGGTGACTCCTTCCATTTGTATTTCAGTGGCTGCAACGTGAGCTCAGCCTTGTGATAGGAGCAGTCCGATCCAAGCCCCAAGGCCAGGTGTAGGGACACCCTCAGATCCCTCTATTATTTGTAGAGTGAGCGAGAGGGCTTGTGAGTACAGTAACTTTGGATCGAAGTGTATGAAACTTCATAGATTCTAAGGACAGAAAGGACTACAGTGATTATCTAGTCTCACCTCCTCCACAACACAGGGCATAAAACGTCCCTGACCTAGAACTTCCCTGCCAGGCGTGTTTTGAACCATAGGTGCCGACTCCGTGGGTGCTCCGGGGCTAGAGCACCCACGGGGAAAAATTGGTGGGTGCTCAGCACCCACTGGCAGCTCCCCGCCCTGCCCCCCTGCCCCAGCTCCCCTCTGCCACCTCCCCTGAGCGCGCCGCGTGCCTGCTTTTCCCCCCAGCTCCCAATGCTTGCACTGCAAAACAGCTGTTTTGCGCAGCTGGGAGGGAGGGAGGAGGAGGGGGAACACGGCGCACTCGGGGAAGAGGCAGGGCTGGGGCGGGGATTTGGGGAAGGAGTCCAATAGGGGCAGGGAGGGGGTGGAGTTGGGGCGGGGACTTTGGGGAAGAGGTTGGAATGGGGGTGGGGGGGACGGGGGCGGGGAAAGGGTGGAGTTGAGGCGGGGCCGGGGTGGGGGGGCACGAGCCCCCACTGGCGCTGGGGAAGTTGGTGCCTATGTTTTGAACACCAAAAGTATAACTGCATTCAAAAAAGAATTAGCTAAATTCCTGGAGGACAGGTCCATCCATGGCTATTAGCCAAGATGGTCAGGGATACAACCCCTTGCTCTGGGTGTCCCTAAACCTCTGACTGCTAGGAGCTAGGGCTGGATGACAGACTATCACTTGATAAGTTGCCCTATTCTGTTCACTGCCTGTGAAGCATCTGGCACCACTGTCGGAAGACAGGATACGGGCTAGATGGACCATTGGTGTGACCCAGTATGGCCATTTGCATGTTCTGTTTGAACTTTACCCAGCAGTGCTTTTCCAGATGAACAACAGAAGAACCAAGGAAAGGCAGAGGCCTGTCTGGATATGCTGGAAGACCTGGCACTCCAGAGAGGCGTAGAAAGTTCAGAGCGGGGGGGAAAGCGACTACAAATGGCCATGGGTAGCAACTTGCTTCCTGATTTTAGAGTCACTTACTTAACCCCTTGGGGGCAAAAAGGTTAGGAGTCCTGCTGCTTATAGTATCAGAGGGGTAGCCGTGTTAGTCTGAATCTGTAAAAAGCAACAGAGGGTCCTGTGGCACCTTTAAGACTAACAGGTTTCAGAGTAGCAGCCGTGTTAGTCTGTATCTGCAAAAAGAAGAACAGGAGTACTTGTGGCACCTTAGAGATTAACAAATTTATTAGAGCATAAGCTTTCATGGACTACAGCCCACTTCTTCGGATGCGTGGGCCGTAGTCCACGAAAGCTTATGCTCTAATAAATTTGTTAGTCTCTAAGGTGCCACAAGTACTCCTGTTCTTCTTTTTAAGACTAAGGCCTTGGCTACACTTACCCGCTAGTTCGGCGGCTGGCAATCGAACTTCTGGGTTCGACTTATCGCGTCTAGTCTGGACGCGATAAGTCGAACCCGGAAGTGCTCGCCGTCGACTGCGGTACTCCAGCTCGGCGAGAGGAGTACCGCGGAGTCGACGGGGGAGCCTGCCTGCCGAGTGTGGACCAAGGTAAGTTGGAACTAAGGTACTTCGACTTCAGCTACGTTATTCACGTAGCTGAAGTTGCGTACCTTAGTTCGAATTAGGGGGGTAGTGTAGACCAAGCCTAACAGAAGTAGTGGGAGCATAAGCTTTCGTGGGTAAGAACCTCACTTCTTCTTCTTCTTGCATCTGAAGAAGTGAGGTTCTTACCCACGAAAGCTTATGCTCCCAATACTTCTGTTAGTCTTAAAGGTGCCACTGGACCCTCTGTTGCTTTCTGCTGCTTATACTAATCCATCTCAGCTCATAAGCTTCCTTCACCTGTGTCCTTCCCTAGGAAAATCTCTTCTGAAGCTCCTCATGTATCATTATAAGACTAGCACAGATCATAAACTAACAAAGGAGCCCTTCATTCCCTGATGCAGTGAGAGCTCCTGATATCCAAGGGAAGGGGCAAGCAGTTCGTTTTACTCCTGGCACCACGTGGTGTTCTTTGGTGATCACTCCGTGCTTAGGGACTCTGTGTTTGCAGGAGCTGAGCTCTGCTGTCTCGTGTCCGACGCCATCTGGCTTTGCATAACAAGCGCTTCATAGTGTCCCACCCAGACTCTGTCCGATGGGAAGCTCTGTCCTTAATGCACAGCCCCTAATACCACAGGCGCACGGTGAAGTTTCTGTTCCCTAATGGGGTGAGCATAAAAATCAGGTTTCCATTGTGAGCTTGTGGCTCCAAATTCATTTATAGAGACTATTCTGGCTTCAGATCCATTGGATCAGATTCTCTGCTGGGCCTTTAGACCACTGGAGTCTCTCCGTTGACATTTGTCTTTGAATCCTGCCCTGGCACCTGACAATTTAGAGCAGGCGGAGGATCAAGACCCCTATTTCCACAAATCTTCCTGACATTCATTAGAACATCTGAAGGCAGTATAAACCCTGCTGGAGCCACTGTGTTTAAAGATGCAAAGCTCAATGGAGTCAAGGGAAAGTCTCCAAAGCCAGCTTGAGAGATGGTGTTTCTTGCCCTGAGCACACAAGAACCTGTATTCCCGGGTCTGCACGGGCTCTCTGTTGGCTCTTTGGCGGAGTTCAAAGTGTTGATTTTTAATCTATAAAGCTGTAGATCGAGATAAGACGTCTCTTTCTAGAAAAGAAGATGATCTAGTTCATCCACAGGATACGGGCTTAACTCAGGATTTACTGGGCGCCATTGAACGAGTGGTGTTCCACAGGTCAGACCAGATGATCCTAATGGTCCCTTCTGGCCTTATGAAGCTATCAGTAGCCTAGGATTGGGGGGAGGGATAGCTCAGTGATTTGAGCATTGGCCTGCTAAACCTAGGGTTGTGAATTCAATCCTTGAGGGAGCCATTTAGGGATCTGGGGCAAAAATCTGCCTGGGGATTGGTCCTGCTTTGAGCACGGGGTTGGACTAGATGATCTCCCGAGGTCCCTTCCAACTCTGATATTCTATATCTGCCTCTCAGTCCATGAACTACTGCTTCAGTTGAGATCGGAAGGGGTGCATAAGTAGGAACACACACACACAGCATAGGAAAGAGTGGGATGCTGGCAGGGAGTTCATTAGGATGGTCACTTTCCTCTGGCATGCACTCTCCTATCCCAGTCTGAGATAACAGGACAGCCAAAGTCCTGGGCTGAGTCTTCCTTCTTGTGGAGGCTGAAGGTGGCTAAAAGTGGGATTTTATTGGGATTTGACAAAACAAATCATCCACAGTGCTGTGTCGTTAAGTGCTCGCTTTGCATTATGGATGGGATCCTTCTGGTTTTCATTTTTTTGTATTGGTGATGACCCCTTTCACACAGTAAGCCTCTGAGCATGACACCCCCCCCTTATAAATTAAAAATGTGGGGGAGGGAATTTAATGAAGGCTTGGGGCTGTCAGCCTGACAGAGCTGACAGTTTGCGACCCCCATGTAACCACCTTGCGACCCCCCGAGGGGTCACGACCCCCAGTTTGAGAACCACTCCATGATGCATCTTTTAGATCAAAAGGTACATTTGTTTGGTCACCGCCGCCCATGCTGCTGAAGGACATTTTAAGAACACTCAGGTGGATAACCCTGACAGAAAAGTTGCATTCAGTTTTCTTGTGCAGTAGATGAGGGAGGCAGTGTTGCCTAGTGAATAGATGCTGGATTTGGGAGACCTGGGCTCCATTCTTGGCTTGGCCATTGGCCTGCTCGGTCACCATGAGCAAGTTCCTCAGTTTATCCATCTGCAAGATGGGAATTAAAATGCTGACCTCCTGTGTAAAGCTCTTTCTCTACTGGTGAGTGCTAGGGATTAGTGTTGTTGGAGGGGCTGTCCAGCCCTTGAGGCTGGAGCTAGAGGCACAGTAAGGAGACCTTTCTGCTGTCCTGCATCATTGGGAATTCGCTCTTTGGGCACTGGCTCAGCTGTCTGCTTTCCTGTAGCATCTGGGTTGCAACAATTTCAGCACTTATTGTCTCACTGACAGATCCTTGGCTGCCCTCCAATGGGGGTTCAAGAAGGTGGGAGTCTAATCTCCGGCATGGTGAGGGCCATTCTGACCTCATCCATGCCAGAGTGAAAGAGAAGTTACTCACTAAAGTCAATGGAGTTACAGGAGTAGCCCATGAGAGCAGAATCAGACCCAGCAATCCACTTTACGGCCTTGGGGCCAAATTCTACCAACAAAGATAAGCACTGTTCAAAGATGCCAAGTGAGACAGATGATTGAAATAGGTGGGCCTGATAGCAAACTCACCCATACGACTGTAACTGCATTGACTTCAGCTAGGATGACCAGACAGCAAATGTGAAAAATTGGGACGGGGGTGGGGGATAATAGGATCCTAAATAAGAAAAAGACCCACAAATTGGGACTGTCCCTTTAAAATCGGGACATCTGATCACCCTGACTTCAGCACAGTTACTCCTGATTCACAGCGGTGTAAAAGAGATCAGAATTCAGCCCATCTATTCGGAGCTGAACACACCCAGCGGCAGTTAGAATTTGGGCCTTCACCTCCGCCTTGTTTGATGCTTTGATTTAAAAGGGGGAATAGTGTCACTTCTTTTCCTCCCTGGGCTGTTGGGAATCTTAATTAAATGTGTGGAAAGGGCTTTGAGATGCTCAGATGAAAGGAGCTACAGAAATACAAGGATTATGATAATCCCTTTTCCCCCGCGTTTGTGCTGTGCCCACACACGACCCCACCCATTCACATGAGCTCATCCCAGCAGAAGGAAAGCCTTGATCGGCCTACAAGTGCCTCTCTCCTAGTGGACGTGCAGTAAGAGGAGTGGAGGGGGTGTGTTCATTCACATGGCTTTTAAATGGATGCCCTCTAAAGTGCTTAATCAGCTCAGCAGCTGCGGGCATCTGGTGCCGCATCATGTGAAAATAGCTTCTGTGCTTATTCAGAGCAATCTGAAGGGACACCCTCCCCCCCAAGAAGCAAAAGGGGAGGGACAGGGAGAAAGCAATGCATGAATATCACTGAAACAAAGCTAGGGTGACCAGATGTCCCTATTTTATAGGGACAGTCCCGATATTTGGGGCTTTTTCTTCTATAGGCGTCTATTATCCCCCACCCCCTGTCCCAATTTGTTGTCTGGTCACCCTAACAAAGACACACAGAGGAATAAAGGGAGGCAAGGACCCAGCAGCTCTGGAAGGAAAGAGCTGCCTGCCCGAGCACCATGGCAACATGCCATCAAAACTCGTCTCCACGGCTGAATCACCCTTCCCAGTACGTGATCTCAGGCATGCAGGCTGGCGCGACTTTCCCTTGCCCGTGTCCTGGGATGAGAGTTTATGAGGAGAGAGCTTTAAGCGGAGGCATGATTAATTCAATCACATTTAGATTATACAGGTTTGAGACCATGCCATCGTAACAGCACCCGAAACAAGCCCTTCCCCCGGAATGACCTGGCCTCAGCAATCAGGTCTGACCCAATTATCTGGTCTCATGGTGCAATGGGCAAGCGAGGCAGCATCCGACAACAGACATGTGCTGGAGCGGGAACCAGAGCCTCTTGCTATAGCTCTGACAATAAGATGGAGAGAGAAGTTGGGGATGGGGTCACCTCTCTCTCCAGCCCTCCCCTCTGCCTGGCAGAGACAACTGAGCCTCACAAAGCAACTGTTTTTTTGCCTTCAGGATTAACTGAATTGTAACAAATTCTAGCCATTAAAATAAAAAATCCCAAGGGAGGCTGTCTACAGATCCTTCAAGGTCTTCACTCACCCCCCACTTGCAGTTCCCCAAGCGGAATATTATCAAGTTATTGTATATACTTCCCAGGCCTCCAGGATAAATGTTTCCAGCAACTTCATGCAAGTTTGCCAAGTGGCGTTCTTTCTTTAGATGGGAAAACAAAGGAACATAGTCCTTAGTCTATCAACAAATGCTTTCCTGCTCCAAGGATTGGTCACAAAGGAGAAATTGGTGTTTAAAATATTGGTAGCGCATCACTGGCCCATATGAGAGACCTTTACGCTAACTGCCCGGGCAGCACTTGTTAGAAAAGGAAAAAAAAGTTTCTCCAATTGAAATTGCAGGGGGAAATGGGTTTACTCAAATCTGAATCTTCCCATAAAACCAGGATCCAGATTCTGGTCTCTGTGCTGCTGGTATAATTTGGTGTCACCAAGATGCATTAGCCTTTGGGCAAAGTTATCCGTGGGCTGATATGGTGAGGATGGCGTGGGATTATTGAGCATCACCCATTAATTATTTCTTGGCTTTCTCCCAATGCACCCATCCCATGCTATGGCGAAGCCAAGACTCTGCTAAACCCCACATTTCTGAACCCCACAACCGATACAACCAGAGAAAAGAAAAAGCCTCTCCGAGTCTCAGTCTAGCTAGAGCACTAGACAGTGCAAGTGTTAATAGTGATGGGTGCTACAGAAAGACCCAAAAGTCAGATATTGCATCTCCCATCTGAGGGATCTCAAAGCACTTGAGAAACCTTAATGGCTAGACAGTTCTCTTGCCTTGCATTGCCACAGAGGGATGCTAAGAAGGATGCCCTCCACACCCAGATAACCCCTTTCCTCCAGGCACATGGGAATTCTCCACACATGCATGGGCAGTGCGTCATGGAGGCTGGGGGATGCTAGGCCTCCCCAAACCTCCACTAATGCTCGGTGCCTCGGCCCCGGACCGGGCTGCAGTGGGGCTCATGGCTCCTCTGGCTGGCCAGGGCTTGGGGTGGCTCAGGCAGGCGGGCCAGGGGCAGCTCGGAGCAGCTCAGACAGGCCCGTGGTGGGGGATTCAGGGCTCCTTTGACGCTGGAGGGTGAGAGCGGGGGTGTGGGGTGAAGTGGGGGTGGGACCTTGGGCAGAAGGGGTGGGGCAGGGGGGATAGCTTCCCCGAATGGGGGGTTCACGCACTACCTATGTGCACACGCCTTCCAAGGAGCAACTGAATCATAGAATCACAGAAGATTAGGGTTGGAAGAGACCTCAGGAGGTCATCTAGTCCAACCCCCTGCTCAAAGCAGGACCAACACCAACTAAATCATCCCAGCCAGGGCTTTGTCAAGCCGGGCCTTAAAAACCTCTACGGATGGAGATTCCACCACCTCCCTAGGTAACCCATTCCAGTGCTTCACTACCCTCCTAGTGAAATAGTTTTTCCTAATATCCAACCTAGACCTCCCCCACTGCAACTTGAGACCATTGCTTCTTGTTCTGTCATCTGCCACTACTGAGAACAGCCGAGCTCCATCCTCTTTGGAACCCCCTTTCAGGTAGTTGAAGGTTGCTATCAAATCCCCCTTCACTCTTCTCTTCTGTAGACTAAACAAGCCCAGTTTCCTCAGACGCTCCTTGTAAGTCACGTGCCCTAGCCCCCTGATCATTTCCATTGCCCTCTGTTGGACTCTCTCCAATTTGTCCACAAAAATAAGGAAGTGCTATTATCCCCCTTTTACAGATGAGGAACTGAGGCCCAGAGAGGCTATGTGACTTGCCCAAGGTCACACAGGAAGTCTGTGGCAGAGCATGGAATGGAGCCCTGGCCTCGACATGCCAGTCAGCAGAGCTGGCTGGCCCATGGGGATGGGTATGATACCAAGGTTAAAGTAAGAGGGAGCAAGAAAAAGCACAGACAGCTCCCCCAGCTCTGCTGAAAGCAGAAGGTGGGACCCCCCCCCTCCTCTGCCTGCCTTGGGGGAGCAGCACACCCCCAGTGCACTCCTACCCCATCTCCCTCTGCTCTTTGGCTGTGCAGTGAGATCTCCCCTCTCACCCGCCCTCAGTTCATTTTACTTTGGGCAGCACAGCTTGTTGCTTCAAGCTGCGCCTAGCTGGCATTATCGTAGCCCTGAGGCCAGATCAGTGTGGGGAAAGTCCTTTAGCTCCGGAACTGCCTTTAGCCATGTGGAGTCCGATGGAGATTTTACTTGGATTGTAAACTCCTTGGGGCAGGGGCCAGCTTTGTGTTCTGTGTTTGCGCCACGCCTGGCACAATGAGGCCCTGAGGCAAATAAATGACAACCCTGTTTATTGTTTTTAGGGAGATTTCCACAGCGTAGGCCAGGCCCAGGTGACAGAGCCCTATGGTTCCTCCACGGAGCAGCTGAGGGAAAAACGGATGCTCAACATCACACAGCGAGTCCCAGAGCTGGGGTTATAACTCACCACTGCCAGCATGCGGCCCATGGCTCTGATCACGGTACGGTGCCCCCTTTGTACCTTCACTCTGCTTCATTTCCAAGCGCTAGGGACCCAATCCTGCAGGGGGAAGGTCCCATATTTACTTGGCAAAGAAAGCAATCTAATAAATAAATAAGTGAATGAAAACAAGCGTGCGTGTACGTTAGAGGAGGAAAGTTACAGAAAATGGATTTTAGTTTGTGATTTAGATAAACCCTCTGGAAGCTTACATACATTTTGAAAATTATACACAATACCTGTACTTCAGGACCTTTGAACTAAGCCTTTTATGATGATTTAATCAGTGTAGGTTTCTCTTAATGGGCAAGCTTTTATTGTAATCACATCATGATTACGTGAGGCAATAATCTAATGCACAAATAATACCGATTAGTCCAATCGGGAAAGTTTGCTTTTCAGTTCACATTCATAAGGTATACGACAAAAGAGGCATGAAAGAGAGTCATTTTGTTGTAGAATTTTGTTCTGTGCAACAAATTCCATGGAAAACGTAATAGCGCTGAAAGTTTTGCCAAGTTCTTCCTTGCCACAGTCTTGGATATCATTGAGTTTAAAAATCATTCCGCCTACAGCCTTGGAGTCTTAAATTCCCACCTGCCTGCAGACAGGGAGGGTCTCTTTCACAGGAACTCAGTGTAATTCATGGTATTGCCCTGCAGGCCAAGAGCAATTGTAAGGCTCTATGGGAGTGTATCTAAGGTAATTCCTATTGTACTTACCATTAAGTCTGCCACCACTTTCCACTGTGGGCTTAATTCTCAGCTAAGTAAGTCAGCTCAGCTCCTTTGACTTATACATGTTCACACAGATCTTTAGCTGGTGCATGTTGTTATAGTAGCACCTAGAGCCCAAGTCATGGATCACGACTCCTGATGTGGCGATCAGAACAAAATGGTTCCTGCCCCCTGGTTACAGAGGTTGAGTTTCCAACTCTTGTGACTTTTATCTTGCGCCTTCCAAGATTTGGTGTGTTTTTTAGCACCCTCGCTGCCAGATTCATGTGATTATGTGAGAATCTCAGCTTTCATTTCCAAGACAGCTTCTAGCCCTGAGTGCTGCAGAGAAAAGCTTTAACAAGGTTGACCCTAAAAGCTCAAAAATCAGGAAACAAAAGTTGCGGGTATTTAGTTTAAAATGTAAAAACAAAACAAAGCATGATACAAAATGCTAAGAGTCCCTGCACTAAAATATTACAAGCTAAGACGGAGTGTGAAAAAGGAAATGGTATCTCCAGTTTGTAGATGGGAAGTTAAAGCCCAGAGATTACGTCACTTGCCCAAGATCCAACAGGATTAAACCCCAGGTGTTTCCAGTCTCTATCCACTGCCATAACCACAAGACCATCCTTTCTCTCAGATACTGCACCATTATCCTAGTCTCTCAGATATTGGTACCATGATTATCCCCATTTAACAGACAGGCAAAGAGAGGTACAGACACAGGAAGAATTCAAGGTTTCACAGCACATGAGTGGAAGCCCTGGGTCTAGAACTCAGGGTTCCTACCTCCTCGTCTAGTGCAGTGGTTCTCAACCAGGGGTACATATACCCATGGGGGTACTCAGAGGTCTTCCAGGGGGTACATCAACTCATCTAGATATGTGCCTAGTTTTATAACAGGTTACATAAAAAGCACTAGTGAAGTCAGTACAAACTAAAATTTCATAGACAATGACTTAGTTATACTGCTCTGTATACTATACACTGAAATGTAAGTACAATATGTATATTCCAATTGATTTATTTTATAATTATATGGTAAAATGAGAAAGTGAGCAATTTTTCAGTGATAATGTGCTGTGGCACTTTTGTATTTTTAGGTCTGATTTTTTAAAAGTTTTTAAGTGAGGTAAAACTTGGGGTTACACAAGACAAATCAGACTCTTGAAAGCGGTACAGTCGGCTGGAAAGGTTGAGAGCCACTGGTCTAGTGGACCATGATACCTCCCCACTATTTGATGGGTCTGAGTGGGAATAAAACAAACCTAACCAGCAGTTCCTGGACCAAAGCATGGCCTGCAGTTCCTCCATATTGACACCAATGTAACTTTGACCCCTTGACTTTGATGGCAGTTGTTGTCTTCTTGCTCCAGGCCAGGAGTTTGGCCCATGCTGGTTTTTTGGAGACGCTTTCTGTTGTTTGAAAACATTTATCTTCGCAAGCTGAAGCACTTAGGAAAGAAGCGTGCTGCTGATTCGAACAGCTATAACCTGACATTGCTTCCCCTCACCGAACGGGCTTCCACCACCTGAACAGCTTAGGGAAAGCTAGTCTTTAAAATCACTGGCATATGAAACCTTCGCCAAGCAGAGAGAACAGAGTGGGCTTTGTTGATTCCCCTCTGCTACTGCTTCAACAGGAGACAAAGTGCTGCATGGTGGCTGATTTAGAGTATATCTTCTGGCATGTCTGCATTTAGATCAGACCAGAAAAAAATGTGACCGTTATATAACAATAAGTGCTGCAAAGAGAAAGATCTGTGATGGAGCGGCAGGCTAGGCTCAGACCTAGTCTGAATTAATCAGCGGAGGAAGGGTACATGATTGTAGAATACAACGATATGTCATAAAACGTCAAGACCTCCAGAGCTGGTCCGAAGTGAGAAATAAACCACTGGTTAGCGTCGCCATTGGGTTGTTGCTGTAGGCATTTTTACCTGCCTTATATTGCGCCACTCTGTTTAGTGTCTGCTGCTGGTTCTGTACGTTAGCTCAGGGCAGGTTAACTTGGAACAATGAGAGGCCCAAGCTTGGATTTTCTTCCCCTGAAAATCAAGCTAGTTGTGTGACCCATCTGCAGGATCTAAGTTCACCCCAGCAAACAATTCCATCCAAGGCCTCCATTTAGGCACAATAAGCAATATGCAAACTCATGGAGTTAAATCTTGCCCAGTCATTGACATCCGGAGGGTGTGACTTGCCTTTGGCACACCGGGCTGAGAGTCACCACCTGTCTCCAGTGTGAGGGAATCTAGCCTGTGCCAGCTGGGTGTTCACATCCTAGCTCATCCAGCCTGTCAGACGCTCAGCCAATCTTCTCTGGCGACACCAGCCCCACCTTTGCCCTGCGGGTTGACGGTAAGCGCACCTTAGCCCCTAAGTCACTTCAAAAGTGGTGTCCATCCCCGGATCACTGGATACCCACAGAAGTCCCAGCTCCACCATTCCCCAAGGAACAGCATGCCCCAGTTTACCAGCTTTACTTTAGACACCACTCCTGTATCACCCACCGCCCTTGAATTCAATTTTATTGAGGAAAGAATAGAGACTCAAACAGAAACAAGTGTGAGTGATGGAAACAAATGGTTACGTACCAAAGAAAATCACAAAACGTGAACTACAGCCTACGCTTATTAATAGGGACTTTTTCTATCTGATAAAGTAGATTCTCATAAAGCACCCCCATCCATGAAGGTACCTCCTCAGTGAAAGGATCCAGACTGTCCTCCTCCACCCGGTGATGCACTGAATCAGACTTTTGTCTTTATTCACAAGACTGTTATATTGTTCCTTTGCACTTCCAAGTGGTTTGGATGTTTATAGTTTATCTTTGATGGTTTTCCCTTGACTTTTTGGGTTTGGAGTAGACAGTTGAGCAATACGTTACATAATTGGCAAGCCAGGGAGGGATGACAACTTCCTCCTGCTTGAATGGGCCAACGTACCTCAGATGGGTGACCTGTGCGACGTGGCGGTGATGACCCACGCCTTCCGCCTCCTGATGTGCCCGGACCTGACAGTGAGGAGTGGTCAGAAAACGCATCGCCAGGGCCCCCTCCGGGCAGGATGTCGCCACTTACCTCAGCGACTCCCTGGAGGCTGAGTTTGGGAGAGAGGGGGGAGACCTGTCCTCTCTCTGGTCCCGCACCCGCAATGCCTCGAGATGCCTGGGAAAGAGGATCGGCTGCCGCTGGAAGTGGTGCGAGGAGCGCCAGGAGCTGGGAATACTGGTGCCACGAATAAAGACCCCGGACTACACCATCATCACCCTGACCGCCAGAGCTATGCTGGAAAGGTCCCTGAAAGACACCATCCGCTGCCACTATGCCGAGAACCTCAAGCGGAAGCTGGACCAGGGCAAGGTGTTCGAGGTGTCCAGCAAGTGGGACGCCAGCAACCACTTCCTCCCCGGGGGCAGCTTCACCAGGTTCGCGAACTGGCGGTTCGTCCACAGGACCCGACTCAAGTACGTTCCCCTCAACGGAACCATCCGCCATGGCAACCGGGACAAGTGCTGCAGGAAGTGCGGCTACGCAAACGAGACCCTGCCCCATGTCCTGTGTGGATGCAAACAGCACTCTGGAGCCTGGCGGCATTGCCACAACTCCATCCAGAACCGGCTGGCGAAAGCCATCCCGCCGTCCCTGGGGAAGATCACCCTCGACTCGGCCATCCCTGGGACAGACAGCAGACTGCAACCCGACATCGTCATGATGGACGCAGAAAAGAAGAAGGTCCTCATGGTAGACGTCACGGTGCCATTTGAAAACCGGTCACCGGCCTTCCACGAGCCCCGAGCATGGAAGGCGTTGAAGTACACCCCTCTGGCCGAGACCCTGAGACCCCAGGGCTATGAGGTGCAGATACACACCCTGATCGTGGGAGCCCTGGGCTCGTGGAACCCCCACAACGAGCAGGTACTGACAGCGTGCGGAATTGGTCAACGCTATGCCCGGCTCATGAGACAGCTCATGGTGTCCAACACCATCAGGTGGTCCAGAGACATTTATATGGAACACATCACAGGACACCGTCAATACCACACTGAGTAATGGAGACCGCTGGCCAGGGAAATAGCCCACTTCCTTCCCTGACGAACCAAGGGACACACCCCACCTATGTACTCATTCGCTGCACCAATACTGACTTGGACTCCTTATATATTCCATGGGTGGTGTACCCGAGCCCACTTATCCATTGACACTTTAAAAAAACTTTTGTACCCCAATCTGGGTCTATGCCGGTTATGTGATATGTATGTATCTCTTCATCTTTGCAACTGATACCTGTAATCCCTCATAACTCAAGCCTGACCCCAGATGTACAGTACCTTCCCTCTTAACTTGTGTCTATTTAATTTTAAACATTAACTTTAATAACATTTTTAGCTGGTGGCTCCATTTTACTCCAAGATAATAAGGTCCTAATTTCAATATAGTTACATTATTCCTTAAATAGTCCCCATATGCATATCTCACAATGATTATGAGTATCAATAAGTTACACACTTCCAGTAGAGACCTCACATGCCACCCTTTAAATACTATGAAAGCAGTGTGTTAGGTGTAGTGAGTTTGTCAGTTCTGAGACAGGAGTTGCTTGTAAAGAACAGTGAACCCTTTGCCAGCTGGCACCAGTGGGCCTGTCTCAGTGTCCCGGAGGGTCTTAAGACAAGCACAGGATTGGGAGGAACGAGACATATATCAAGGTGATGGACACAGTACCCAAAATCTGGACAAAATGGAGTACAGAGATAGAATCTATTTTTTCCTCATTTATACCAGTGAAAATCCCTTGTTTATAGTGGAACACCTCCTGATTTATAACAAGGTATGCGTCAGGAAAGTCAGACTCCTAAATTCAATTTCTTGCTCTGTGTGACCACGGGCAAGTCATTTAACTTCTGTTTCTGCCACGTGCCCCCATCTGTGAAATGCAAACATGGGTAGTGAGTGGCTTGATTCTTTAATGAATGCAAATATCTATTCGTATTTTACTTATCTATTTCCCCTTTTATGCCAAGGGATTTCCCACCCACCTATGGGGGCCTGATTTTCACAAGTGCTGAGCACCTGCAACTCACACCGAGTCAGTGGGAGCTACAAGTGCTCAGAGCCTCTGAAGATTAATACAACACCACTGGAATGACTGTACTGTTGCTGGCTCTGTGTGTGTGTGTGTGTGTGTCTGTCTGTCTGTCTGTCTGTCTCTGGAAAGGGGAAGGAGTCAAGTTATGTTAAATCTGTGGCTTAAACCACTAAGCTGACTCTGCCCTGATGTTAACAGTTTCCAGAACAAAGAAATTTGTGGTTAGTGGGTCCTCATTGTTAGAAAATATTTGAAAACCAGGCATGTCAGCTTAGTAATTGCATTTTTCCTGGGTATATATACTGCACTTAATGAGTCCCATTGTGCTCCCTGAACATATATAATTCATAAGGGTAATAGAATGTATTGTGGGTTGAAAGCCCCTCTGACCTGCCAAGCAGGAACTAGGCATGTTTAGCCCTGCTCCTGTTGAGAGATGTCTCTGGAAATAGTCAGTACTGAGAAATGTACTATGCTACAGAGTACTAGACAGAGCTGGTCAGTTGTAAAACCCTCACAAGGAGGGATAGCTAGGGTCTGGTGAATCCCTTTGACACAATGTTCACTATGTGTTTCCCACAGCCATTTAAAAAACCTCTATTTTATTCAAAGAGAACATTCTGTGCCTCAGTTTCCCCACTGTCCAAAAAAAGGACTTGGAGAAGCTTACAAAAAGCTACGGTATAAAGTGCAGTGAGCTACCCAAGGTTACAGTGAGTCAGTTGCACAGCCAGGAATGGAAGCCAGCTGTTCGACACTCTGCCGTCATCTTTGAAGACCGGCTCACACTTTTGCCACCACAGAGGCTAATATGCCATCATAGGTCTGTGGCACACTGTGGAGGATGACAAGGACTGAGATGCTGAAGTCACAACAGGAGAGATGGGATAATAATGTGTGTTCTGCTGAGCCACCGGGAATTACTCTGATTTATGTGAGTTTGATGTTAGGAGTCCAATTCTGACCTCTGTTTTAAGTCAGGTGTAACATAGCTGAAGTCAGTGGAGTTACATCAGTTTGAAAACACTATCTGGACCTTCCTTAACACATAAGTATTCAGATATCAGGTATGTAATGTTCCTTGTGGTAGACAAGGCACTGACCTCTGTTATAATACAAAGGAGACTTTGAGGCTGCTGGACGCAGTGGTTCTCTCTGGCTCTCAGACTGAGGCCTGGTCTACACTTAAGTTTTATCAGCATAGCTTGATCACTTAGAGGTGTCTTATGTTACCGATAGAGCTTTCAGGGTAAAAGCCCCAATGCAGATGCAGTTATACTGGTATAGCTTATGCTGGTTGGGGGAACCAGCAGAAACTATACCACTATAGATGGCACTTTAAAATCACCATAACAGCATCCCCACTGCAAGGTTTTGCTGATATATACTGGTATGATACCAGCTAACCTCCCTAACACAGCTAGTGCTACCTAATTTTTCCACAGCATCTACTCTAAACCCTGGATGCACTTTCCTTTTTGAGTGTTACTGAGAATGGGTCCTAATGTCTCAGCTCAGGTCTGAATTACCCCAGAGTACAGGGACACTCGGGTCCAGGATTCAAGACTCCCTCTTAACTGCTGCAGGGTGCCCTTTATTCTTGCAGGCCAGTGTCAGGTATGAAATCCCTGCGGGCAACAGCCAGTGGAAATTCAACCACAGTCAGCTCAGGAATCCCACCTCTAAACCAGGAGCATCTCACTGCAGCAAATTCCTGGACACAAATGCCGGAAAAGAACGGTCATTTCAGGACAAGGCTGACCCTGAGGAAGGGAGAGGAAGCGAGAGAGTGAGGGAGAGCATCAGAGCGTCACTAAAGCCCCCGGCTGAGTGGCTGCATCAATAAACCTTCCTGACACTGCTTTTTGGAGCATGCCTCTTCCAAGCAGAGCCAGCTTTAATATTTAGTGTCTCATACAAAGCCATCTCCCGCTCGTGTAAAACCAAAGCACCAATGTGACACAGGGAAGGAAGCAATGATAGAAGAGCCCCAGCTCCTCCAAACAAAGCAGTAGCCGATTCCATAACTCCAGAAGTCCCTGACACGAATAATCCATCATCACCCTAGGTCAGTGGCTCTCAATCTTCCCAGACGACTGTACCCCTTTTGGGAGTCTGATTTTCTTGCGTACCCCCATGTTACACCTCACTTAAAAACAACTTGTTTACAAAATCAGAGCTAAAAATACACAAGTGTCCCAGCCTGCTATTCCTGAAAAATTGCTTCCTTTCTAATTTTTACCATTTAATTATAAAATAAACCGATTGGAATATTTCTATTGTACTTACATCTCAGTGTATAGTACATAGAGCAGTATAAACAAGTCATTGCAAGCGTGTACTGACCTTGCTAGTGCTTTGTCTGTAGCCTGTTGTAAAACTAGGCAACTATCTAGAGTTGATGTACCCCCTGGAAGGCCTCTGCCTACCCCCAGGGGTACATGTACCCCTGGTTGAGAACAACTGCCCTGGTGCTTCCCACTGGGATGTGACAGGAATTTGCAGCGTCTCTGGAATGCAGCCACCTCCCGGCCTAAGGCAGCAGATTCCAGTGAATGGAGACACCACATAGAGAGATAAAACAATCCTTGTGGGAGGGATAGATCAGTGGTTTGAGCATTGGCCTCCTAAACCCAAGGTTGTGAGCTCAATCCTTGAGGGGGCCATTTAGGGAACTGGTCTAAAAATCTGTCTGGGGATTGGTACTGCTTTGAGCAGGGGGTTGGACATAGATGACCTCCTCAGGTCCCTTCCAATCCTGATATTCTATGATTCCATCCTGCAAGGTGCTGAGCCCTCCTATAATCAATAGGAGCCGAGGGTGTGTGGTCAGCATCTTCTAGGGGCATTCCAGAGGCAGCAGTGTAGTTTCCTGGTTTGAGCAGATGGGCTAAGGGTGCTGGGCTTTATTCCCTGTCTGCTCACTGCCGTATGAAGACTCAGGCAGGTTTGTTAAGACCTGATCCCAAGCCCACTGAAGTCATGGTGGACTGGAGTACTCTCCACTTGCAGAGTAAGGTGTGCCTGGTGTATGAAGGTGACTCAGTGTGGGGACTCTGAGTGCAAGGATGGCATGAGCCTGCCCAGAACCTCTCTGGGCAAATGCGGGCCTGCTCACGACCTTGCTCACACCATCTTCACTGCATAGAGCCAGCTGGAGCTGCCCTGGGCTTACCCCATTTTAGGAGAGATCATTGTAAGGCTCAATTTATCCATCTATCAGAGTAAAAGCGCAATCATGCCCAGGGCCGGCTCCAGCTTTTTTGCCGCCACAAGAGGCAAAGAAAAAGAAAAAAAAGAAAAGCCCAATTGAGCTGCCGCCGAATTGCTGCCAAAGAGGAAAACAGGGAGTGAAGGACCCGCCGCCGAATTGCCGCCGCAGACCCAGACGTGCTGCCCCAACAACGGACGGAGTGCCGCCCCTTTCTATTGGCCGCCCCCAGGCACCTGCTTCCTTCGCTGGTGCCTGGAGCCAGCCCTGATCACGCCCAGCTCTCAGATGGCATTTTTCCTCTGCAGATCTCAGAGCACTTTACGAAGAAGGGCAGTATCATTGTCGCCATTTTACATATGGGGAAACTGAGGCACAAAACGGGCAGCGACTTGCCCAAAGTCATCCCGCAGCAGAGCTGGGACTGGAACCCAGGTCACCAGAATGCCAGTTTGCTGCTCTAGCCACTAGGCCACATGACCTTTTTTTCCCCTATAGCATTGATTTGCCTAAAGCCAGATTCCGCCACCCTCACACACACGGAGCCTGGGCAGTACCTTACTTTACAAGCACTCCCATTGGGGTCAGTTATGCCTCTGTCCCAAGCCCCACTTGGGGGCAGTGTGCAGCCCAGGAGCAGATTGTCAGAGAGTCACCATCATCCGCTACTGCCTGGGAGGCTGTACTCTGTGCCAGCCCTACACCTGGAGCAGTGTACGTCCCACAGCACAGCTGTGCTGACCAGCGCTTTGGGGGTGGGAGCCAGGAGTACACAATCCCCCCTCATGCATCCTTGGAGATGGAAGGGAAGACAACATAGTTGCATTGGCTGGCACAGAAGTGGGGTGGCAAAGCCAGGGCTCCATCCACCCAAGCAGGAGGGGGAATAGCAGCCCTATGGCTGTGCCAGGGCCCCCAAATGGCCCTTACTTCTAATTTTCATGACACTAAAACAAAACCGTTCCAGTCAGTCCAAGTCGTTGGGGAATCAGTAACACACTTCCCAACAGGGTAGAGCAGGGGCACCCACTGGGGCACCCTAGAGAAGTACAAATGCTCCAGGAGATTTTCCATGTACCTTTGGAACGAAGTTACAAAACTGGTGCCTGCTCATTTTTACACCCTGTTCATGTCTCCGCTCATAGACTACAGCACTAATGAACTGCTTCAAGTAGCGGCCTGCCCTTACCCGTGTTGATGTGCCAATGACACACCAGCACCCGTTCCTGATTGGTAATCCCAATCTGGCAGCTGCCCAGAAGTCTTTGGGTGGTGGCAGGCACCTGACCAAGAAGCTTCTTGCCAGTACCAGCTCTTCTGAGCCTGACCTGTCACATCGCATCATGTTAACCTCAGCTATGTCAGCAGAGATAGAACCAGGTGACTCATGCATTCTGGGATGATGTAAGTCTCCAGTTGCTTCCTCTTCACCCTGCCATTAAAGTAGTAGAGAAATGTAATGTTATAGTCTATGCAGGAGTGGAAGCTCCCTAAAAGTCAGGGGGCACTGAACTGTGGCCCCACCACCACTCTGCCCCTTCTCCTGGAACTCCTGGAAGCGCCCTTCCCCTGAGGCCCCGCTCCCGCAGCACCTCTTCCCCCAAAGAATCTGCCCCTGCTCGCTCCTCTCTGCCCCTCCCCCACATCGTTTGTCCTTACCACCAGTAAAAAGTGCTGGAGCCATGGCCTCCTGGCCCTTCCTGTTCTGCCGACACTGAATCTGTATTAGCCATTCAGGTTTCTAGGAGGCCATCCATCGTCATTATTTATTTGTATTGCAGTGGCAACTATGGGCCCCAGTCTTTGGCCCGTTGTGCTAGGTGCTGTACAAAAAAGACAAGCCACACAGATGATTCCTGCCCCAAGAGCAATCTACATATAAGAGGAGGTAAGAGGTGGATTCAGACAGCAAACCAGGAAACAGTGAGACGGTATACAACTACTTTGCATTGCCACGTTGTGCATTTAATCTGTAGGGCCGCCTTCAAGAGTTGGTCATTATAATTATCCCCATTTTACAGGTAGACTCAGTGTACTGACATGACTTTAGTCAGTCCCAGAGACAGGCAAGAAAACTCCGGTCTCCTGAAGTTCCCATATGAGATGACAGCTCCCTCACTGGTAAAGACCTGCAGAATGAACCTTCAGCTCACCTCCTTTAGAACTAGCTTCTGACCCAAGTTACAAGCAGAGGTGATCAAAATTATTAACATGTAGGAGTTGTGTTAAATTTGCAGGGGACTCAGCCACCTCTGTGGCTGTTTGAAGTTTTCTGGGAATGGGGAAATTGTTGAAATGAACTTCTTTTTTATTTTGGAGATGGTCAAGAATTTTTAAAAGCAAACCAACCCCTTTTGATGAGCTTTCTTTACCCTGGTCATCTGAGAAACTCCAGTGGAATTGCATCAAGTATGAGTCAAAGTAAAATTTAGATTGCTAGGCTTTAAAAAAAGCCTGTACATTTTTTTTTTGAACAAGCTGTGCCTCTACAGGCCATTACACAGCAGACAATTATTTTGGCTTTTCTAGGCCCTTTTTTCTAAAAAATCCTCAAGTATTTTAGAAAACCAAAGCCCCATTTTGTCCCTCCAAGTTGGTTTGAATTTCATCCTCATCTTAGAGAGGAGGCAACTGAGCCCAGAGAAGTTAAGCGACTTGCCTGGGGTCAATGAAAGAGCCAGAACTAGAACCTGAGTTCCAATTTCTAGCTTTAAGAAATCAAATGAAATAAAATATTCCCTTGCTGCAACTACCAGTGTTGGTGGGAGACACCCCTAAGGGCAAGGTCAGCATGGTCTCTAGGAACCACTGAAATTTTGGCCTTCCATCAAGGGTCATCACTAATACCAGCTGTTGTGTGGCTGTAGTGTGGGCACCTCCATTTGGAAACTGACCAACTGAGGATACTTTACACTCTGAAAATATTTCATCCTGCCTTGAGTGCAGGGGACTGGACTAGAAGACTCTCAAGGTCCCTTCCAGTCCTACGATTCTCTGGTTCGATGATTGAAAGCAGGCCACAGAACAGCTATCAGAAGATACCTTTACGTTCTATAGAGCGCAACATTATTTTGGTCCTGAATCTTGCTGCTAAACATTTGGCTTGTTGTCCCCTTGGCTGAGCATCCCGTCAAAAGGATCACTCTCAGTGGCACATAAATAAGGAAGGAGAGATGAGCATGCTCTCTGCTACAGCCAGTTTCCATTGGCACAAAGGCCTTATAAAGGGGTGTACTTTATAGGGCACCACTGGAGGTGCAATTAACAGCTCCCCAGGGGTTAAATCTCTGCCATGAGTGGCTGGGAGCAGATGGCGGGGGTGGGGGAATTAGCATTTGGAACATAGTGAAGCTTTTGCATAAGAATTCAGAGACAGCCAAACAAAGACATTCCTGACCCACCTGCATGGGGAGTAGCAATCAGTTTGCTACTAGTCTTCTCTCAGAGTAGTGTAAATGGGGGTAGGTTATGCTGGCTTTACACCAGCTTAAGTGATAGCAGAACAAGGCTCCAAAGGTGCAAGGGCAGACCGGAAGGATTTAAGAATTTTATTAAGATGATGTTTAAGAAAAAAAAAGTGAACAGTACAGAGTTTAAGCATAGAAGTTTCTGGTTAGGAGGGAATAACATACAGATTATCGAGGGTGCTACACTACACTTGATCTTAGCTCACAGAGCCGAGAAGCAATGGGCAACTAGCCAAGAGCAGAAGAAAAGTTTTCCCTCTTCGCTAATGCAAAATTCAAAAGCCAATCCACCCCAATTCCCTACCATGCCTGAGATTTTAGCAGGGAGATGTTTGTTTTCTTCCCTCCCTGGGCTCCATCCTCATATTTACAGGCCCTTGATGCTATGGAATCTTTCCAGGCTGCTTATACATTTGCTACGTGTCTAATGAAATGTCCTCAGATTGCTCATTGGCTTGCGGTTTCTAGTCTAACGACTTGGTTGCTTTCATCTGAAATTCTCATTCTTGATGTCTGTTCCAACCTGCCTTCATTCTTTATATATTTGCATGGGTACCATAAATAGACCAGGAGATAGTCGTCTAGGAATCAGTATTGCCAACTGCAAATGTTCAAAAATATTGAGTCATGCTCACCAAAAATCATGAGATTATGTAAAATAGAGCTGGTGTTCTTTTTATTTGCCTTCTGCTTTCTGAGTGCAGTGGAGGGGGGGTCCCATTTTGAAGTTTTCTCCACAGCCACGAGGGCTAGAAACTTACTTTTGCTTTAAGAATGAAGGCTGAAATCATCACATTTACACGTGACTCCAGGAGCTGGGGCTTTAAGGAAAACAATCATTATCATGAGACTCATGACAAAATCATGAGAATTGGCAACACTGTGTTCTCACCTTAGTTAAACGGATTTACACCTGTATGAGTTACTCTGCAAATGAACATCTTAACTGAGATCAGAACCTGGCTTTGTGTCTTTTGGTTTAATTTAAGAGAAACTCACTTAGCTATGCTAAATCAGGCTATGCAACTGATCCTACTAAAGTGTTAATTAGAAGAGGATTTTTGCCATCTTTATTCCGATAACAAGGCTAATCCAGTCAATAAGGCACCTACAGCACTTGATTAAGGCATATTTAATCAAGAAAACATACGATTATGCAGGGATTAGGTACCATAAGCAGAGCAGGGATACTAAAGATCAGAGTCTGGAAATCAAATGGGAAACTGAAATCCATGGGCCATTGATTTCAATGGAAACAAGATCAGGCCCTGAACATGGAGAGCAGCTTTGTTGCAATTTTAACATGCAGCTCAGTATGTAAATGCTATGTTTTCCCCAATTAATCTTTTCAAAAGATTGTTTGCAGTGCTCTTGTAGCTGTGTTGATCCCAGGACATTAGAGAGACAAGGTAGGCGAGGTCATATCTTTTATCAGAATAATTTCTGTTGGGGAAAGAGAAGCTTTCGAGCTTACACAGGTCCCTAAAGAAGAGCTCTGTGTAGCTTGAAAGCTTGTCTCTTTCACCAACAGAAGTTGGTCCAATAAAAGATATTACCTCCTCTACCTTAAAAAGAACAAGGAGTACTTGTGGCACCCTAGAGACTAAGCACTGGAATGGGTTACCTAGGGAGGTGGTGGAATCTCCTTCCTTAGAAGTTTTTAAGGTCAGGCTTGACACAGCCCTGGCTGGATGATTTAATTGGGGATTGGTCCTGCTTTGAGCAGGGGGTTGGACTAGATGATCTCCTGAGGTCCCTTCCAACCCTGATATTTTATGATTCTATGATTTCAGAGTGCTGTACCAGCAGTTCATCTCTCAACATGCCTATGCTGCTACTGCAAAAGCATATGGACTCTTAGTATATCAGCCTACTACTCCTTTCAACACGGGTCTGATAGCACATTTAGCTCTGAGCTTGCTTGGGACAGGCAGATCCTGGACTTGGTTCAGACTTCTCATGAGGCAGCACACTCAGTACCCCCTGGGTGCATGCATGTCCAGGCGTAGATTGGGAAACTTGGCCAGCAGTGTTTGTGTAATTGCACAGGTAATTTGTAATTGGCTGGACTTGAAAGATGGTGATTCTGAAAGAGGCAAATCTTCCTGGGTCATGCTCGAGCAAGGGAGCCAGAAGTCAGGAATTGTTCAGAATAATTGCGACACACAATGAAAATGTGTCCTCACCTCTACTCTGCTCTCAGCCTCAGGAGATGGTCTTCCAAGGTCCCTTCCAAGATAAGTCCTCCATATGTCTTTCTGGATGAGCCAGGAGGGCTGCTTTCAGCTCCTTTCTGTAATTTATCAACCACACGGCACCACAAACAAGCCCATTCTCCATTGTATCCCTCAGCAAGCCAGGCTGTGGTCACCATTACACCATTGGAAGTCAGGAGAAACTGTAATGCCATTTGAGATTAAACTCTTGAAGACTCCAACAAGGAAGAATCTCTAGACGGGATGCATGTTTGGGGGTGTGTGAGAAAGGAATGGGATGCAGGCGATCTGGGTTCAGTTCTTAGCTCTGCCACAGACTTCTTCTGACCTTGGGCAAGTCATTTATGGCTAGGTTTTAGAGAGAGCTCAAAATGTTGAGTGCTCAGTGCTTAAAATCAGGCCCTTTTCTCTGCCTCATGGAAAATGAGGATAACACATGCTTTCTCCCATCCTGTATATCTCTTGTCTATTTAGATTGTAAGTTCTCTAGGAGAAAAACCAAGAGATCTGTGTTTTTAGTAGAAAAACACCCTGAAAATTTCATCCAATATGAACATTTTCTGCAAAAGTTGGAAATATTTGATCAGCTTTGCTCCTTAGAAATGCACCTAGCAGTTCAAGAAGAGGGACTCGTTACACAGTGGCCTCCACCTGGTTGTGTTGCTGCATCTCAGTGCTGGACTTCAAGGAAGGTAGGATTGCCATATAGGCACAGAGGACCATAGTGGTAGTATTGCTGTAAAGGGTCTGGGGGTGATAGTGGATCACAAATTGAATTTGAGTCAACAATGGGATGCCGTTGTGAAAAAGGCTAATATTCCAGGGTGTATTAGAAGGAGTGGCGTATGTCAGACACAGAAGTAACTGTCCCACTCCACAAGGTACTGGTGAGACCTCAGCTGGAGTACTGGGTCCAGTTCTGGGCGTCACTCTTTAGGGAAGGTGTAGACAAACTGGAGGGAGTCCAGAGAAGAGCAACAAAAATGATCCAAAGTTTAGAAAACCTGACCTAGGAGGAAAGGTTAAAAAAAACTGGGCATGTTTAGTCTTGAGAAAAGATGACTGAGGATGGGAACCTGAGAACAGTCTTCAAACATATTAAGGGCTGTTATAAAGAGGACAGCGATCAATTGTTCTGCATGGGGTAGGACAAGAAGCAATGGGCTTGATCTACTGCAAGGGTGATTTAGGTTAGATATCAGGAAAAACTTTCTAACTCTAAGGGTAGTTAGACTTGGTAATAGGCTTCCAAAGGAGGTTGTGGAATCCCTGTCATTGAAGGTTTTTAAGAACTGGTTGGACAAACCCTTTTCAGGGATGGTCTACTCGAGGTTGACTTGGTCCTGCCTCAGCGCCGGGGTTGGACTTTATGATCTCGAGGTCCCTTGCCGCCTGACATTTGTATGATTCTATATTTATCCCTTTTATAACTCTGCTGTTCTCTACTGAATTTGACCTCAGGTGTTAGCTCACTAGATAACTAGCAAGGCTCCCAAGCTGCCATCTATCCTTAGAGTCTGTATGTAACTAGGAAAACAGGCATATGGCTTTGGTGAGCAGTTCTCCGTGGCCTTAGATCATCCTGGAAGGGGATGTTATAGAAATATGAATAACGGTGGTTGTCAAGTGGGCCACTTGGGTAAGAGGGCAGCTCAGAAGTAAGCTCAGCACAGCTCAGAGGAGCACTATGCTACCTTTCCACCTCCCGGTTATCCTGCAGTCAGCTGGGGACAGTCTGGCTCCCAGCACAAGCTGTCCCGGTCACAAGGACCATTCTCTTGGCAGGCACCCCTTAGGTTCTTGCCAGTGTCTCCTCGCAACCCCTGGCCTCAGCCCCCACCCCTCACTCCAGCTGTATGCTACCCAGGGCCGGTGCAAGGAAGTTTAGTGCCCTAGGCGAAACTTCCACCTTGCGCCCCCCCAGCCCTGCAGCAGCTCCCCGCCCCCCCTCCACCCTGAGGCGCCCCCCCCCCCCGCGGCAGCTTCCCCCTCTGCCCTGAGGCGCGGCCCCCCACGGCAGCTCCCCCCCCCAGGAGCCATGCAGCAGCTCCCCACCCCAGCTCACCTCTGCTCCTTCTCCTCCCTGAACACGCCGCCCCCGCTCTAATTCTCCTCCCCTCCAGCTGATTGGCGCTGCAAGCCTGGGAGGTGGGAGAAGTGGAGTAGCGATGGCGTGCTCGGGGCGGGGGGAGGCGTAGCAGAAGTAAGCTGGGGTGGGGAGCCCTGCGGCTGCTCCCCCCCAGGCACTCCCCCCACGGCAGCTCCCCACCCCCCCGGCCCGGGGAGCCGTGAGGCAGCTCCCCACCCCAGCTCACCTCTGCTCCACCTCCTCCCCGAGTATGCCGCCCCGCTCTAATTCTCCTCCCCTCCCTGGCTTGTGGTGCCAAACAGCTGATTGGCACCGCAAGCCTGGGAGGTGGGAGAAGTAGAGCGGCCACTGCACGGGAGAGGGAGTCTGAGCCGCACGTGTCAGCGCACCGCCAGCAGCCCAGCCCAGGAACGCTGTAAAAAAAAATTGGGGGTACCGCTTTTTGGCGCCCCCAAATCTTGGCGCCCTAGGCAACTGCCTAGTTTGCCTTAATGGTAGCATCAGCCTTGATGCTACCCAACAAGTCTCTACACCTGAGGAACTTCATCTTGCCTTTCAGGGCAGCGTGAAATCTTTATGCTACTGGAAAGGTGCAAAAAAAAAAACCTGGCCCTCAGAATTGGAACCCAGCCTGAAATTTGCAAGTTCCCCATACATCTATGTTGAACCAAACCCAGACCTCAGCTCTAGCAATCCCTGGGGCTTTGGGTGTATTCAGTCTGACCCTTATTCTGCAGCTCTTCCCACAATTGGCTCCAAGAAATCACCCCATGCCTATTGCATAGGACCGATCAAAGGACAAGCCTACCCTCCTGGAAGCTGTAAAAACTAGCAGAACTCGGCCATTACACAACACAGAGCGCACCGGGGTGTGAAATGGCAAGTGCAGCATAGGCCTGGTCTACACTATGAGTTTAGGTCGAATTTAGCAGCGTTAAATCGAATTAACCCTGCACCCGTCCACACAACGAAGCCATTTACTTCGAAATAAAGGGCTCTTAAAATCGATTTCTGTACTCCTCCCCGACAAGGGGAGTAGCGCCGAAATCGACATAGCCATTTTTATTAGGTTTCAGAGTAGCAGCCGTGTTAGTCTGTATCCGCAAAAAGAACAGGAGTACTTGTGGCACCTTAGAGACTAACAAATTTATTAGAGCATAAGCTTTCGTGGATCCATTCTATATGCATCCGAAGAAGTGGGCTATAGTCCACGAAAGCTTATGCTCTAATAAATTTGTTAGTCTCTAAAGTGCCACAAGTACTCCTATTTTTATTAGGGTTAGTGTGGCCGCAATTCGACGGTATTGGCCTCCGGGAACTATCCCACAGTGCACCATTGTGACCACTCTGGACAGCAATCTGAACTCGGATGCACTGGCCAGGTAGACAGGAAAAGCCCCGCAAACTTTTGCATTTCATTTCCTGTTTGCCCAGCGTGGAGAGCACAGGTGACCATGCAGAACTCATCAGCACAGGTAACCATGCAGTCCGAGAATCGAAAAAGAGCACCAGCATGGACCGTACGGGAGGATCTGATGGCTATATGGGGAGCGGATTCAGTGCTAGCAGAACTACGTTCCAAAAGACGAAATGCCAAAACATTTGAAAAAAATCTCCAAGGGCATGATGGAGAGAGGCCACAATAGGGACTCAGATCAGTGCCGCGTGAAAGTTAAGGAGCTCAGACAAGCCTATCAAAAAACAAAGGAGGCAAACAGTCACTCCGGGTCAGAGCCGCAGACATGCCACTTCTACGCTGAGCTGCATGCAATTCTAGGTGGGGGCCGCTACCACTACCCCACCTCTGATCATGGATTCCGATGAGGGGGTAATCTCAGCCATGCCTGCGGATTCTGCGGACGGGGAAGATGAGGAGGAGGAGGATGACGACGAGCTTGCGGAGAGCACACAGCACTCCGTTCTCCCCAACAGACAGGATCTTTTTCTCAGCCTGACTGAAGTACCCTCCCAACCCTCCCAAGGCATTATCCCAGAAAATGAGGCCATGGCAGGGACCTCTGGTGAGTGTACCTTGGTAAATATAAAACATGGTTTAAAAGCTAGCATTTTTTAATGATTAATTTGCTCTGAGGATTTGGGATGCAGTCTCAACCAGTACAGCTACTGGAAAAGTCTGTTAATGTGTCTGGGGATGGAGCGGAAATCCTCCAGGGACATCTCCATGAAGCTCTCCTGGAGGTACTCCAAAAGACTTTCCAGAAGGTTTCTGGGTAGTGCAGCCTTATTCCGTCCTCCATGGTAGGACACTTGACCATGCCATGCTAGTAGCAAGTAATCTGGTATCATTGCATGACAAAGCCTGGCAGTGTTTTCTGGCATTCAAGCAACATCCGTTCTTTATCTCGCTGTGTTATCCTCAGGAGAGTGATATCGTTCATGGTAACCTAGTTGAAATACGGGAATTTAATTAAGTGGACAGAGGTGGCCGTTCCTACTGGGCTGTTTGCCTGTGGCTGAAAAGAAATCCTTCCCTGCAGTTAGCCAAGCGGGGGTCAGGGGGGAAGAATAATTGGCGCTGAGCTTTTCGCGTTTGGCTAGCAGGGATCTTCCACCCCAGTTAGCCATGCGGTGGGGGGAGGGGTAAAGCGATCATCCCAGAGAATTGGATGGGGGGGGGGGTTAGTTTGGTTTCTTCAGGGATCTTCCCTGATACCAGCCACACGGTGGGGGGAGAAATAAAGCGATCATCCCAGAGAATTGGATGGGGGGGTTAGTTTGGTTTCTGCTGCTGCACGTTAACAGGAAAACCGCAGCACTCAACGGGCTTTGCTTGGTATGTGGGAAAGGAGGGTGCTGCTTTTAGGAAGACTGCAGAAGCCGAAAGACAATGGCTTACCATGGCCGCATGCAAGCTGAATTCTGTTGCCTGGACCTGCGTCTGTGATCTCTAACACCAAAGCCGTAGGCACTTAATATTAAGTTGCAAAATGTGACCTTGTACCGAAATCACATGTGCTATGTAATGTGAATAGTGTTGTTCACCGTGAAAGAGTATAAGCATTGTTCTGTAAAATGTATCTTTTTAAATACTTCTCTCCCTTTTTTCCCTCCCTCCCGCAGCTGCAAATTTTTCAAGCCTCCCTCCTCTGTCCCGAAGGCTATCTCAGATAAGATGGCGAAAAAAAAGGATGCAAGACTAAATGTTCTCTGAAATCATGGAATCGACCCTCAATGAAAGAGCTCATCTGAATGAGTGGAAGGACACGGTATCAAAGTACAGGAAAGATGCCAGTGAACGTGTGGCCATGAGGGACGCTCGAGATGAGAGGAGGCAGGCTGCAACGCTGGGGCTGCTGTGTGATCAAACGGACATGCTCCGGCGTCTGGTGGAGCTTCAGGAATGGCAGCAGGATCACAGAGTGCCTCTGCAGCCCCTGTATAACCGCCCTCCCCCCTCACCATGTTTCATAGCCTCCTCATCCAGATGTGTAAGAACACGGGGGGGGAGGGAGGAGGGGAGGCTCTGTGCACCTGCCCACTCCACCCCAGTGGACAGCCCAAACAAAAGGCTGTAATTATTTTGAACTTTTTTAGTGGCCTTTTCCTTCCCGCCTATCCTCCTCCCAAACCCCACCCGGGCTACCTTGTCAGTTCTCTCCCTATGTTTATATTCAATTAATAAAGAATACATGATTTTTAAACGATAGTGACTTTATTTCCTTTGAAAGCAAGCTGTGATTGAAGGGGGAGGGTGGGTTGCTTACAGGGAATGAGTCAATCAAGGGGGCAGGTTTTCATCAAGGAGAAACAAACAGAACTTTCACACCATAGCCTGGCCAGTCATGAAACTGGTTTTCAAAGTTTCTCTGATGCGCAGCTCTTCCTGGTGTGCTCTTCTAATTGCCCTGATGTCTGACTGTGTAATCAGCAGCCAGGCGATTTGCCTCAGCCTCTCACCCCGCTATAAAGGTCTCCCCCTTACTCTTACAGAGATTGTGGAGCACACAGCAAGCAGCAATAACAATGGGAATATTGGTTTGGCTGAGGTCTGAGCGAGTTAGTAACGTGCGCCAGCGACCCTTTAAACATCCAAATGCACATTCTACCACCATTCTGCACTTGCTCAGCCTGTAGTTGAACAGCTCCTGATTACTGTCCAGGCTGCCTGTGTATGGCTTCATGAGCCATGGCATTAAGGGGTAGGCTGGGTCCCCCAAGGATAACAATAGGCATTTCAACCTCCCCAACGGTTATTTTCTGGTCTGGAAAGTAAGTCCCTTGCTGCAGCCGTTTAAACAGATTAGTGTTCCTGAACACGCGAGCGTCATGAACCCTTCCCAGCCAGCCCACGTTGAAGTTGGTGAAACATCCATTGTGATTCACCAGTGCTTGCAGCAACATTGAAAACTAACCCTTGCGGTTTATGTACTGACTGCCCTGTTGCTCCGGTGCCAAGATAGGGATATGGGTTTCATCTATCACCCCACCACAGTTAGGAAATCCCATTGCAGCAAAGCCATCCACTATGACCTGCACGTTTCCCAGAGTCACTACCTTTGGTAGCAGCAGCTCAATGATTGCTTTGGCTACTTGCATCACAGAAGCCCCCACAGTAGATTTGCCCACTCCAAATTGATTCCCGACTGACCGGTAGCTGTCTGGCGTTTCAAGCTTCCACAGGGCTATCGCCACTCGCTTCTCAACTGTGAGGGCTGCTCTCATCTTAGTATTCTGGCGCTTCGAGGCAGGGGAAAGCAACTCACAAAGTTCCATGAAAGTGCCCTTACGCATGTGAAAGTTTCGCAGCCACTGGGAATCGTCCCACACCTGCAACACTATGCGGTCCCACCAGTCTGTGCTTGTTTCCCGGGCCCAGTATCGGCGTTCCATGGCTATAACCTGCCCCATTAACAGCATGATCTCCAAAGCACCGGGGCCCACGGTTTGATAGAATTCTGTGTCCATGTCCTCATCACTCTTGTCGCCGCGCTGACGTAGCCGACTCCTCCTCGCCTGGTTTTGCAGGTTCTGGTTCAGCATAAACTGCATGATAATGCGCGAGGTGTTTACAATGTTCATGACTGCTGTCTTGAGCTGAGCGGGCTCCATGCTTGCCGTGGTATGGAGTCTGCAGTTTTCACCCAGGAAAAAAGGCGCAAAACGATTGTCTGCCGTTGCTTTCCCGGAGGGAGGGGGAGGATGTACCCAGAACCACCCGCAACAATGTTTTTGGCCCCAACAGGCTTTGGGATCTCAACCCAGAATTCCAATGGGTGGAGGAGACTGGAGGAACTATGGGATAGCTATGGGATAGCTACCCACAGTGCAATGCTCCAGAAGTCGATGCTAGCCTCGGTACATGGCCGCACGCCGCCAAATTAATGTGCTTAGTGTGGCCACATACACTCGACTTTATACAATCGGTTGCCAAAAATCAAATTCTGTAAATTCGGATTAATCCCATAGTGTAGACATACCCATAGAGAGGATGTAACAGCTGCCCTTCCAGAACACACCGCGGCCTTTGAGTCGAGCTCCCTTCCCCCCTCAGTGCTGCCTGCAGCCACACTTCAAATGGGAGAGACCAGTGTCCTTGCATCTCACTCATAGCATAAGTCTAGCCCCGTTGAGTTCAGTGGGACTGCTCATGTGATTAACGGCTGCAATGGGGGAAAGCTAGAGTGATTTTGTCTGGGTCTGAGCAAGGGGCCAGGCTTGGCAACCTGTCTGTCAACAGGACGATCTCTGCTGGGCATGCACAAGATGCCAAGAACCCCGTGGGAGACACAGAACCCCCCCCCAAATACCCTGGAAGGCAGAGGGAGACTATGGCACTCAGCACCAGGCAGGATCAGGCCCCACATGCCCGTCTAATCAAGGCATTGCTCAAAGCCTCTCCTCTCTAGTCCACGGGGACCGTGTTTGGCTTCAGTCCAAGGAAAGATGGGGTTCAGGGCTACAGAGTATGAATGATCCCGCAGCCCTGGCGCTGGGCACCTCAGCAGACCGTCCCAGAAACGTCACCGCTATAAAAAACGATGATCCATTGTATCATTTTCCAATCACAGGCCAAGCGCAAGTGCCAATCAAGCCACAAAACCTTCCAGGGCATCAGCTGCTGCCGTTCACAGGCCTACAAGACTAGACCCAAGGGAGAACTCAATGTTGGACTGTGCTGAGAGCTAGACTAGCCAGTCCATTGGCAGAAGCCAGGTGAACACTTTGGGATTGCATTAGTTACTTATTACAAAGTCCAGCCTTCGACTGCAAGCGCTATTGCGGGAAACAGCTCAGTGTGGTTCGGACAAAGGGATTAAGCATAGGTATGAATGACAGTAAAGAGGTTAAAGTTATAAAGCTTCTATGGACATCCATGCTCCAGGGAATAAGCTGATCCTTTCTGGGGTCAGGAAGAAAACTCTCCAGCATTGTTGTGGAGTGGGTACAATCTTCCCCCAGAGGAACTGAGCCAGTGAAGAGAAGCGTTGTGCCCCTGTCCACTTTATAATTCTAAGCAGAAGTTGGCAGATAGATAAGGACCAGAGTCTGTGTTTTCACTAGTGTAAATCCAGGACACTGATGATTTCAGTGGATTTGCTCCAGATTTGCACCAGCACGGCAGGAGAATGGGTCCCATTTCTCTAGCATGACTGCATTAGTAATCAGCATAACATCCTTCTCATCAGCGCTCCCAAGCTCCTGTTTGTCTATGGTATGCCTCGCTGGTCACTCGGGCTTCCCACATGACTCATTCCCATGAGGGTCATCACAAGACACTGTCTGTTCTTGCCAGTTGACAATAACAATAAGTGACCTTATTGACAAGGAACTTCACGCTCGCCAGCCCGTGAGTCTGGGCAGATGCCATGCGACACACAGGGCCCTAGCTGCACCTGAGCCTGACCTCGCACTAGGTTTACACTGGTTTGAGGGTAATTCCTTCTGATTTATAGCAGGATGAGCAAAAGCAAGGAAAGTGAATTGAGATCAAGTAAATTAAGGCCATTTTAATTCTGAATGAGAGTATCCATCTGTGTGTGTGTGAAGTGGGAGGGGGATTTATGTGGTTTAACTAATCTACTTTAAATTCAGATTAACTTTTCTGACTGTCCCCATGTAGACAAGCCCTGGGGCTTTATTTAAGTGTTCCATATGGTGCAAAATAGCACGCCACTAAGGGGGCAGAGTTCCGTTTCCACTTGGAAGACAGATCAGCTAATGCCTGCCTCCAGTTTGCTATCATGAAAATACAGGCTGCAAGTAGCTATTCACAGAACAGCATTCTCAGACTCATCATCCAAACACAGAGCTAGATTCTTAGCCAGTTTATATCAGCTGAGGATGTGGTTCAGAGTGCAAAGAGACAGAATAGCCTCTCCCGCCTCCGAAGCAAAGCCATCTCTATTTGAAACGTTTCCCTCTGGAAGATGGAGTTGTTTTGTTTCTTAAGACTAGATGTAATGATGTGATGCAACCACATCAATTCAGTGGCCTCGTATTTTGGCTAGTGGGTGGAGAGTGTGTTAACATTTAAGTTGCAGTAGTACGTAAACACCACAATGAGGTTGTGCCCTATTGTGCTAGGTGCTGTACAAACCGTTAGTAAATAATATCCATAATATCTCTTTGTGTGTGAATAGACATAAATACTCATACACAGCATTTTTCATCAATAGGTCTTGAAGTACTTTGCAATCAGTATCGTTATCCCCATTTGACAGTGGGGAAACTGAGGCAGAGCAGTACAGTGACTTGCCCGGAGAATGGCTGTGCTGCAGGCCTTACTTCTTACCACCAACTCAGCAGGGACATCACAGTCTGACTTTTGGATGGGGAGAAGGCACCAAGGTGTTGGAGGAAAGGGGTGCTTTTTGTGTGTCACTGGACAGATACGGTGTTAGGAAAACAGTACGCTGCAGTGACTTGCCAAAGGCCATTCAGGAGGCTAATGGCAGAGCTAGGAATAGACCCCAGCTTTCAGTTCCAGGTCAGTGCCTTAGTTACTAGGCCAGTCCCTCCCCCAGCCAAGAGGCAAAATTCAGCAGCTGGATGAAGCAAACAAGCAGGCCAGGGTGTAATGAGGGGAGATCAGGGAACAGAGATCATTAGGGCCCAGCTGGGTAGAGTGGTTTTACAGTCTTACTCCAACACAGTCAAACTGAAGCTAGCAGAGTGTCCTGTACAGGTGTAAATTTAACTTTGCTGAAGTTACTCCGGATTAACATCGGCACAACAGAGTAGAATCTGATCCTCCGCCTAAAACTGCTAGACAATGGGGGCCAGACCGTCAGCTGGTGTGAGCAAAGATCCATTCCCAGCTGAGGATCTGGCCCCCAGGAGCACCGCAAGCTTTTTTGCCGCCCTAGGCGGCGGAAGGTCCCGCCCCCGAAATACCGACGACGACCGGGGCAGCCGAAGATCCGGCCACTGCGATTGCGGCCCCCGAAATGTTAGTGCCCTAGGCAACCGCCTAGGTCGCCTAATGGGTTGCGCCGGCCCTGCTGGCCCCAATTCTATTAACACCAGTGTAACTCTGTTCACTTCAGTGGCATGAACCTGGCTTTAAACCTGTGTGAGATCACGAGCAGGCCCAATGACATCAGTCCCTCATATCGAAACATTCCCAGTTATAAAAATAAGGGCCTGTTCTTCTCAGACTAGTTTGACACTGGTGTAACTCTGTTGGCTTTAGGGGTGTTACTCCTCTGTAGGCTGGTATAAGCAAGACCAGAATCAGGCCCAAGAGTTACAAGCCTGCATCAGAGCCTGGCCTCCCCGGTCAGTCCATTGCATGCTTATCAAATAACCAGTGCCATGCTGTGATATATTTAGTAAGGCGTGCAACAAATTTGTAGTGAGCAAATTTTGCCCTAAATTTTCCATCTGGACAAAGAGTTCATGCCGCTAGCTCTGTCCTATCATGGACGATTCCATTCTACGCTTGCATGCTTTAGGTCCTCCAACCTTTCTAGCGACGTTCCACAAAACGGCGTTCTCCATGCGGTGTGGCCTTGCATGTGGGGTGCCTGCAAGGTCGCGCCGTGCAGAGGCTGCTGTTTTAGTCTATAATGTGTGTTTGGGGTCCAGATGCAGTCTGGCTGGATTACGTTGTTGTGAATTCTGGGGCTTGGGATGCACGCGTTGCATACGTAGGTGGCACCTCCCTGCAAATAACCTGCAGTTTCCGTTCTGAAAGCTGGCTCAAGCGAGCACACAGCTAAGGGGGATAAAAAGGAATCCAATCAACAAGCAAATGACCTACACAAAATGCATCAGGCAAACTCTCTTACATAAGGGCAAGCCTCAGAGTCAATCTGCTTATGTGCAGCCCTGGAAACCTGACTAACCTCATCTGATCATGAACCAGCAGCTACCGCCGCTAACCCTCCCTTGCACCTCATTCTGGGCGGAATTCCTTAGGTCATGCCAAAGGCAAGTTAGGAACAGCAAATTCCAAGACGTCCCATCTCCTGCCTCTGGCACTGGCCAAGACCTGTTGCTTCAAGGGAGGGTGATAAGTTGCCGTAAGGCCCCTATCTTCGCCAGTGCTGCAGACAAGGTCCATTACGGTCAGTGGGATTCCTTCCAGGACTCTCGGGTCAGGCCTATAAAGTGGAGAAGAATTTTGTCCTGGCCCTGCGCAATCCTACACCTTGAAGCTTTAGATGCGGTTATTGCTCAGTGTATCCAGCTGTAGGTCCGACCCATTTAAAGTTATCCATCTAAGATAGCAGAGAGCCAATGCACCCTTAAACCCACAAATTAGGGCTCAAGTGGTGCAGTGGTCTTGTGTTTGCCCCCTGCACAGGGGGAACTGTCACCTTGAGCCATGTGTTGTACCGCTGGGAGGCAGGGGCTGTCTTCCTATGGGCATGCAGCGCTTGCCCTTTGTGGGTTCAACAGAAATACAGGGACATCATAATAAAAGGCAGGCAGGCCAGGGCTTTAGGGGTTTTTTGTGCAGTGGCAGAGTGGGATTTTGTGACCCCATTTGGAAGCGAACTTAGAAGGGCTCATGCAACCCTGTTTAGAGAATGATCCACTGTGGATGAGCTGCCCAAAGCTCTCACTTCCTCTCCGCTCAACACCCCCTCCTAGTAGAAGTGATAGATGCTGAACTTACCCTGCACTGGGAGGGACCCAAGACTGAAATCCAGCCAGTAACCTGGTGCCCTTTGCACTCTTTGCAAAGTGCTACGAGTATTTCTTTCTTACACAACGCTGCCAGTGCAAGGCAGCTCCAGGAGCAAGAGTCTCAGATGTATCCTCCTGCATCATACCATAAAGCACTTTTATCCACCAGCTTGGCCTCATGCCTGTATCTGATGTTGATAAGCAGCTGTGTACTTACTCAAAGACCCACACGTGGCATGTGATAAGATATTGCATGCAAGGCCACGTGGGGAACCTATCTAAAATGTGAGTTTAATTCAGATTTATTAAGCTGCCTTTGTAGATTGTACAAAAGGAACCACTGAATTTTATTACATTATATCTGTGGGCAAGAACTAGGACCTTACGTGGTGATCCCTTTTCAGATCTCCAAGGTTTACTCTCAGTTCAGTCACAGATGCCCTGGGTGATCTTAGGCCTGTCTAAGATCTAGGTATTTAGGTTCCTAACTCCCATTATTCCAATAGGAATTAGGCACTTAAATACCTTTGCTGATCTGGGCCCTTGTGCCTGATTTTCAGAAGTTCTCCAGTTTCCATTGTAAATTGTGGGTGCTTAGCATCACTAAAGAATCAGACTCTGAAGCCTCCAGTTTTCCCATCTCTAAAGTGGATTATTTCAACACTCAATTCTTTAGCTTAGAAAGCTACCCAAGATCCTTGGATCGAGGGCACTAGAGAAACACCAACATCCTTCTCTGTAGTACACAAAGTGCTTTAACATGAAGCTTGCACAAGTGTTATTTCCCATATACCAATAAGTTCCTCACCCTAAAGACGGAGGTGTCAAATGGGGCCCTTCCCTGTTGGCTATGGCATGACTCGCTGGTTTACCTCACTCCTGTTTGCCTCAGTTTCCCACTTTGTGAACGAGGGAATAATGAGACTGACCCACACTCCAAGTGCTAAACAGGGTCACTGTCAAACCTGTATCTCCTGTATGCAGTCCAACGGATCTGAAATGAGCGCTCTTTGAACCTGTGCTTTAAAGAGGGAGCCCTTAACCATGCACAGATTTAGCACCACTCTTAGCCAACAGAGCACAGAATCTCCCCTTGTGACTGAAGAGTTATGTACTGGGGAAGCTCATTCTGAAGAGAACTGTGCAGCCAGTCACATCAGCTGCTTCGCAAAATAGGCCATGTCAGATCCCAAGTCACATGCTTTGGCAGACGACCTTGGGGAAGCTCTGAGCTGGCATGAGAAGCTACAGTATTAAAACAAAATATTCAGATGCGCCGGTGCCTGTTCTCAGATCTTGAAGGTGGCCCCTTTCCTTTAGCCATCTCGGGGGCCTTTCAGGCCAGCAAACTCCAAGGGAAGGAAACCAGGCCTGTGAAAGTTGCATCAATATTTAAGTGTGATGAAATGATGGATTTTTAAAAGAGAGATGAAGGGAGGCCATCCACAGAGACAATACGTCCTTTAAACAGAACCACTCTCATTTGCCATTTTTCAGTAATTCTGTGCGGGAAGCTTCCTAAATTCCTGTCCTCGTGAGAAATTGTACTGAATACCATGTGCCAAGTTCATGCCTGGTTTAACTAATGTAATGACGTCCACACCAGGGATAAGCTGGGGCTCATAGGTCAGCTATGCCAACCAGCCTGGCTTCGGAGAAAGCCAATGCTGTAGCAGCAAAAAGCTACCACACCGTATGCACACGCACAGCATCAGAATGCCGAGGGCACATTCATACTCCTCGTCTACCCCGGAGGGCCCCATTCCCCACTCACTTTCTCCTTTACACCCATGCAGAATGGGTGTAAAGTGCTGTCAGATCACACTGAGAGTGTCATTGTGCCTTCTTTGCACAGGTGAAGGCAGCAGGGAGTCTGACCCTTACACTGTGTCTTGCGCATATGGACCCGGTACTGCCAGGCCTGACATGGTGCCGGCAGTTGTAATGTAGCTGTAAGGTCCTATCGACTCAGAAATCAAAATGCCAGGTTTGCCTTGGGGGCAGTTACAACCCTGGCTGTGTGTTACCGGATTGAAATGCAGAAGCCCCAGTATTCCTGTATTCCTAGTGCTGCTCTTTGCACGGATTTAGCTACACCTATTCAAAACCAATTTTGTTACATTGGTAGAAGGAGTGGGGAGAGACAGACTGTTTAGACAAGCCCTTAGAGTCACCTTAGGTTCAGGGTAGCACAGATGTTTCTGAATTAAGTCTTGGGGGGCCAGGCTTGCTCTTTGCCACCATAGCAGGGGAAGTTTCCTTGGGGATGCGATTCCGCTGCTCAAGGGAGTTCAAGACTCGGGGTGGCCTCAGATGGGGGATGAAGCATGAAAGGAGGAAGGGTGGGACAAGGGCAAGCCAGGAGAAGCAGGGAGCTGTTCCACCAAATGGGAATGCTGGGGGGGTGCCTACCTGGGCCAGCTGCTCCAGCTGGGTGCTGCAACCAGGATGTACCCCACAGGGGCGAATTACAGCTGCTGTGGAGAACAGGGGACGGGTACCCTTTGCACCTCTGCTGTGCTTTGGATGATTGTGGCTGGGAAGTGCAAAGGGGTCCCTGGCAGCGCTGTGGACCTGTGATATGACAGTGCGGTGGGGGGGGGGGGGGCTGAGTTACAGAGATAGCAATGTGCCACCATTAAGCATACTCTGCCACCTGTGCCACAGGGGGGCTGATCCCTGCTTCTAGCCTCTGCAGGCATAATGCCGCTGGCAACGGTGCGCCACCTTTTCGCTCACGCCCCCTTCCCGTTCCTATCTTAGTGATAAATGATCCCTCATTGCATATCCCTACAAGGTGCCTTGTCCAGCCCCACCTGCTGTGGAACCAGGGTATTTTCATACAGATCAATAGAAGAAAACCCCCTCCTCAGTTTAGAACTGGAGCTGCTTGCTGCCTCTTGCATCTTTAAACACCTTTCACTTCCCCTCCCATCTCTACCCCGTGGGCTGTAACAGGCGATTCCTATTTTTAGGGATTTATTTTGTTGCAAACCAAGATGACTGCATCTTGTATCAGGCTGGAATAACCAAAGAGCTTTCCCAGGCTTTATACCATTCAGCTTTTAGCCAGCTCCCAGGGACTGTTCCTTTGTAACCTCCAGTAGGCATCGGCACTTATATTAGCCTTCCTGCTGCACCAAATAGGGGAAAAACTAAAGGTAGTGGACTCCCGCTGGGTCCAAAGGCAGAGAGTTTATCCTTGCCTGGAACGTGACAAACTGCACGTGGATAACAGACAGCGGTGACCAGAGATGTCATCACGGTCTAGTACCCAAAGAGAGCTCACCCCAGCCAGCTTAAACAAACCTACTGGGGAAGCAGGCACAAAGGACCCCCTCGGATATCAAAGTTGTTTAAACATGTAGGGCTGTCATTGTCATGACTTGGGACCGTGCAATGGCATGTTACATGCGTGTTCTGTAAGTCCCAATGCTAGGAGCTTGTGTTTTTAGTTATGTTCCCTAAATGATTTCTCCATGCTAGCTAGTGACTGGTTCATGCATGTGTGGTTTTGCTGATTGCCTGTCAGCTGATCTCATTCATCTGTCACTGCAAACACATTGTGATCTCCTTAGATCAAAAATATGAGGGAGGGAAGCATGACCTACTTACCGGTGGAAATTGGGAGTCAGGACTCCTGTGTCTAATTCTTGGCTCTCCTTTTAGCTTGCGCTGCGATTCAGGATAAATCCCTTACGGCTGAGTGGGGTATTTAGGTTCCTAACGCCCACCCTAAAGACAGGGGTATCAAATGGGGCCCTCCCCTTTTGGTTATGGCATGACTTGCTGTGACCTTGCTCCTCTTTGCCTCAGTTTCCCACTTAAAACTTAGGCTGACCTAGCTACAATGCTCAGGGCTGTGAAAAACGTCATGCCCATAGCTCCAGTTAAGTGGACAAAACCCTTGGTGTAGGCTGCGCTACGTGGATGGAAGGATTCTTCCGTTGACCTAGCTACCACCTCTCGGAGAGGTGGAGTAAGTACATCAGTGGAAAAAACCCTTCCATTGATGTAGGAAGCGTCTACAGTACAGTGGTGTAGCATAGACATACCCTTAGGCTCTCACCCCAGTTTGCAGCAAGCCAGTGGCAAATGTGGGAACCGAACTCATCCCACCAATGCCTGCTCTAACTACAGACCATTCTTCTGGTGATTCTTTAGGGATTGTTTCCCTCTCAAAGGAACACAGGTGCAAATCATAACATGAGAGTGGCTCAGTGCTGGGGATAGGCAAGTAACTGAACTTTCCTCATAGATTAGGAACATCCAGGAGGCACTACTGGACAGCACGCAGCACCGTTCTGTGCTTTGCCTGGCTGCTCTCGATGACATCCGTTTCCAGAGACGCCTCTGAAATTTGCCCCGAGGCTCAGCTTTGTTTGCTGCGCTGCCAGCCACGTGGAAGGCGTAGGGAGTTCTGCGCCTGGAGAAATAAGATCTGGTGCTTGTAATAGAGATGTGATGTGCCTGTCCCCAGCCCCTTTCTTAATTACAGGTAATTGAGCAACCGGTTGCTAGAGTTGGTCCCTCAGGTAGAGAGGAAAGCTGCTAGCTAATTAAGTCTGCAAGATGAAATGTGGCCCCAGTACATCCCTGCCTGCAGGTCTAGTCATTTCTCGTAAGTTACAGCATCTACAAGAAAGATGTGGAAAAATTGGAAAGAGTCCAGCGGAGGGCAACAAAAATGATTAGGGGGCTGGAGCACATGATTTACGAGGAGAGGCTGAGGGAACTGGGATTATTTAGTCTGCAGAAGAGAAGAATGAGGGGGGATTTGATAGCTGCTTTCAACTACCTGAAAGGGGGTTCCAAAGAGGCTGGATCAAGACTGTTCTCAGTGGTGACAGATGACAGAATAAGGAGTAATGGTCTCAAGTTGCAGTGGGGGAGGTTTAGGTTGGATATTAGGAAAAACTTTTTCTCTAGGAGGGTGGTGAAGCACTGGAATGGGTTACCTAGGGAGGTGGTGGAATCTCCTTCCTTAGAGGTTTTTAAGGTTAGGTTTGACAAAGCCCTGGCTGGGATAATTTAGTTGGGGATTGGTCCTGCTTTGAGCAGGGGATTGGACTAGATACCTCCTGAGGTCCCTTCCAACCCTGATATTCTATGATTCTATGATCTTGCATTAGTATCACTATCCAGTGAAGAGTCTGTCATTGATTCTGCTGTTTTGAGGAGTTGAAGAGTTAAGTGTGAATGAGCTATGGGTTGGGATGCCAACTTTGGTTGGACGAATTCCTGGAGGTTTCATCACATGACATAATCTTTAATTAAAGAAAAGCTGGATGAGCACAAGTCCATGGGGCCGGATGCGCTGCGTCCAAGGGTGCTAAAGGAGTTGGTGGATGTGATTGCAGAGGCATTGGCCATTATCTTTGAAAACTCATGGCGATCGAGGGAGGTCCCGGATGACTGGAAAAAGGCTAATGTAGTGCCCATCTTTAAAAAAGGGAAGAAGGATGATCCGGGGAACTACAGGCCAGTCAGCCTCACCTCAGTCCCTGGAAAAATTATGGAGCAGGTCCTCAAGGAATCAATTCTGAAGCACAGGAACAGTCAGCATGGATTCACCAAGGGCAAGTCATGCCTGACTAACCTAATTGCCTTCTATGAGGAGATAACTGGGTCTGTGGATGAGGGGAAAGCAGTGGACGTGTTATTCCTTGACTTTAGCAAAGGTTTTGATACGGTCTCCCACAGTATTCTTGCCAGCAAGTTAAAGAAGTATGAATTGGATGAATGGACTATAAGGTGGATAAAAAGCTGGCTAGATCATTGGGCTCAACAGGTAGTGATCAATGGCTCCATGTCTAGTTGGCAGCCGGTTTCAAGCGGAGTGCCCAAAGGGTCGGTCCTGCAGCCGGTTTTGTTCAATATCTTCATTAATGATCTGGAGGATGGCGTGGACTGCACCCTCAGCAAGTTTGCAGATGACACTAAACTGGGAGGAGTGGTAGATATGCTGGAGGGTAGGGATAGGATACAGAGGGACCTAGCCAAATTAGAGGATTGGGCCAAAAGAAACCTGATGAGGTTCAACAAGGACAAGTGCAGAGTCCTGAACTTAGGACTGAAGAATCCCATTCACTGTTACAGACTAGGGACTGAATGGCTAGGAAGCAGTTCTGCAGAAAAGGACCTAGGGGTTACAATGGACGAGAAGCTAGATATGAGTCAACAGTGTGCCCTTGTTGCCAAGAAGGCTAACGGCATTTTGGGCTGTATAAGTAGGGGCATTGCCAGCAGATCAAGGGACGTGATCGTTCCCCTCTATTCGACATCGGTGAGGCCTCATCTGGAGTACTGTGTCCAGTTTTGGGCCCCACACTACAAGAAGGATGTGGAAAAATTGGAAAGAGTCCAGCGGAGGGCAACAAAAATGATTAGGGGGCTGGAGCACATGACTTATGAGGAGAGGCTGAGGGAACTGGGATTTTTTAGTCTGCAGAAGAAAAGAATGAGGGGGGATTTGATAGCTGCTTTCAACTACCTGAAAGGGGGTTCCAAAGAGGCTGGATCTAGACTGTTCTCAGTGGTACCAGATGACAGAACAAGGAGTAATGGTCTCAAGTTGCAGTGGGGGAGGTTTAGGTTGGATATTAGGAAAAACTTTTTCACTAGGAGGGTGGTGAAGCATTGGAATAGATTCCCTAGGGAGGTGGTGGAATCTCCTTCCTTAGAGGTTTTTAAGATCAGGCTTGTCAAAGCCCTGGCTGGGATGATTTAGTTGGGGATTGGTCCTGCTTTGAGCAGGGGGTGGGACTAGATGACCTTCTGAGGTCCCTTCCAACCCTGATATTCTATGATTCTATGATCTTGCATTAGCATCACTATGCAGTGAAGAGTCTGTCATTGATTCCGCTGCTTTGAGGGGTTGAAGAGTTAAGTGTGAATGAGCCATGGGTAGGGATGCCAACTTTGGTTGGACGAATTCCTGGAGGTTTCAGCACATGACATAATCTTTAATTAAAGATTAATCTTTAATTCCTGAAGACTCCAGGACAGTCCTGGAGAGTGGGCAACCCTAGCTATCGGCCAAGCCCCAGATCCTCAAAGGTATTTAGGCTCCTAACTTCATAAATCCCTTCGTAGATCAGGGCCAAGACCCTGTATTCAGAGTTTCAGCCCAACAGCAAATGTTTTGGAAAAGTCTATTCCACCATCTGCGATAGAAGCACAAAACCCCGGGCAGGTGTATGCAGTGGTTAGTTCAGGGAGACCCAGTCCCACATTAGAGATACTGGCAGGGCAATGGCCCCGGAAGAGCAATGGAAATCCTGTGGGGGGCTAATCTATGTTTCTGCCCCTGCACATCATTACGCTCCACAGAGCCAGGTAGGAACCCCCGGGACCCCTCTTTCTCAGCCGTCTCCCCCTGCTGAGTCTTATCTCCCATCGCTCCCCATTCCCCCGCATCCCTCCGCCTACCAGTCCCCATTTGCAGCAAGCTTCCACCACCTCTGGATGCTGGGAGGGACTCACCCTCTCCCCCCCCCCTCAGTCACAGGAGTCTGACACAGCCAAGAAGGAAGCCAGCTGTGATGACTTTGTGTTATGTGGATATTTATCCACTGGGAGGACCTTTTTTTCCATGATCACCGATCCTGCCAGTCTTTGCATGGTGCACAATGGTACCAACATAAGCAGAGTAAAATACAGCAAAGCGGCGGGCGTAGGCCTCTTCACTGAGCAACAATGAATCACAGGCCACTCACTTGCACGTGCCCAAGGTGGAGAAGGGGCAGGGCGTGGGCATGTCTGAAGAGACGTGAGTTTAAGCAAAACCCTCATGCTGCTACAAGAATTTAGCTTGTGCGTCTCTTACATCTTGGAAGGAATGACTTGGTAACATCACAGCATTGATCAGCCTCCCTCGTGCGTATGACTGTGAGCTGGGCAACTCCCTATCTCCGCACTGAACAAGGATCAGTCCTTAAATTCTAACAACTTTTGGTCGCTCCTGACTAGAGCTGGGTGAAAAATGCCAAACCTGCCACAGAAAAATGGCAAATTTCCTGTTTTATGCAGTGGTATTGTAGCCATGTCAGTCCTAGGATATAAAAAAACCGAGGTGCATGAGGTAATATTGTTAATGGACCAACTTCTGTTGGTGAGAGAAAAATCAGCAAATGTTTTCAGGGAACTAGAGTAATCTGCCAACCAGCATTCCAACCAGTGACCAAAGAGCAAAGGGGTTCATAGGACATTCATTCCCCACGTGATCCAGTCCCCCCAGAAAATCTCAGCACTTCACTTTCCAATAAGGATGCCTTGCATCAGAGATGGAATTAAAGCCACTTGCCCTCGGTTTAAAGTGTGAGATCAATTCTCCAGAATGCCACCCTGATTAGGTTAGCAATAATGTGATTACACAGATCTGCCTGCTGGATACAGTAGCTCATTACAGTGGATTAAAAAAGGAAATTTAGATTTTCAGGGTCCTGTGGTGGGAGGTGGTCATAAAAGCCTTGATGGATAATTTTCCCTCTTCTTCTGCTCTCTTTGCAGCTCATTTGCGACAGTGCTCCTGATACAGACCCTCAGCTGGGCTCTGCCTATGAGACACATTTCCCCCCAGGGTAGGGGGCTAGAACAAGGCCTGTGCAGACTTTAGCCCCGTGTTCAGCACTCACACATGCCTGGCAATAGCCCTCTGCACAGGGGTGAGTGAAAGCAATAAAGGCAATAAAAGTAGAGCAGCTCTTTCTCCAAGGACAAGGAATGGGCCAGAGCTGGGAAGCGCGTGGACTTGTGCTGAGGAACCAAAGCGTGGTGAGTGTCTGCAGCTCCCAGGGACTTCCGATGAAGTGGGAATTCCTCAGCAAAAAAACAACTGGAAGGGCTCGATCCACAGAAGAATCTAAGCTGGGATAAACCAATGCCTTTTAGCCCCGTAAGTCTGCTGTTATATCCTGAGTCTTGTACCCACTTTGCCAATGTTACATACGCATCATCTGTGAGTCTAACTCAGTGTGAGGGCGTTTGAGTCTAAGCTGGTGTTACACATACACCAAGGGGCCAGAAGGAAAAAGCGACTAGCAGGTGAGTTTAAAAATGTGTAAATTAAGGTGGGCTGCCCTTTCTTCTGCATCCACAGACACTACCCAGCTCTTATTTAATGCTTTTTATCCATTGAGCTCAAGTCACTTTACAAAGGAAGGTATCATGCCCATTTTACAGATGGGGAAGCTGAGGCATAGAGAAGGGACGTGAGTTGCCCAAGGCCACTCAGCAACTCAGAGCCAGGAGTAAAACCCAGGTCTTTGGAGTCCCAGGTCAGCGCTTTGTCCCTCCAGCAGGCTGCACTATCTCACTCAAGTAGAAGAACCTGAACAGAACCCTCAATGGACCAGGGTTTGAGACCTCCAGGTTTCTGGCCACAAAGACAATGCTTACACTTCGCCATCGCTGTGGTAGCTCAGTGGATCGAAAGTAAGTTAATGCCTTGCCTGGGGGTTTACATTTTGCTTCTCAAGATCTCAAATCACTTTACGAAGGTGGGTAATTATCCTTACCCTCCTTTACACATAGGCACAGAGCAGGGATGTGACTTGTCTAAGGTCACCCAGCAGACCAATGGCAGAGTTAGGAACAGAGTCAAGATCCAGTCCCTGCTGCAAACACCAGACTATTCTGTCTCCTCTGCGTAGTTTTAATCCTCTGACTGACTGTGCTGATGGTTATAAAAAGTAAAATCAGGGATTCATTTTCCCTCCAAGTAACATTGAGGTGGAACTACTGAGGCATATACGTATACGCACACATGTGAGCTCAGAATAGAGTTTGAACCAAGAAGGATACTGACCATGCTATCTACTAACAAATGCCATCAGCTACTGCTCCGTAGAGCCGCACTTAGTTCTTATCAGGACAGACACGCTGAATTTTATTAACATTACTCAGCACCCTGATGTCAGAATTATACAGACCAGTTTAAATGTTAGATCCGAGCGATGAACAGTCAAGGCAGACTCTATTCTGCAGCTGCACGGCTTTGTAATGTCAAATTTTAATATTTCACTGAGCAGAGAGAGAGAACCACTCCACATAAAAAGCAGTGTCTCTACAGTACACCTTTCTCCAAACAGGCAGCTCTGTTCTTATTCAACGACCAAGTGTTTCCCAGAAAGTCCACCCAGTGAGCAGAAGGCAGGAACATGTGCAGGACTCAGTCACTCTGAGAAAAGCATGTGGAAAGCAGAAGAGAAACTATTCATAAGAAAAGTAACCCACACCCACCCCCGCTCCAGAGGAAGAAGTAGTACGCTCTATAGGACGTGCAAAGCTGCATGCCTCACAAATTCAGTGAATTGAGAGAATTAAGGAGACAAATCTGGTCCTATTTAGAAACCCCTAATGCCAGCTGAAACAAAAGCAGTTACATAAGATCTTATAAAATGTGAAAGATGCGCTTAAATATTCAAGCAGATCACAGACGCTTAGCCAGTCCATCTGAGCTTCAGCAAGCTAAACCTACTGCCCCTTCATGAAGTGTGATCTCTGCAGCCCTGCATTTTTCACTGCTTTCTACCAGTTCTATCCTTAGCCCATTTGAGACCTGTATAGATCAGGCAACTTCTGTGCCTGTGCAAGGAGTTTGGCGAAAGAGCCCAGGAGGCGTGAATCCTAATTGAACCCAGATCCTGTAGGTACATGAGACGAGTGAGACCCAGGGATTTCTTCCAAACCCTAGTTTTGTATCTCAGCCAAAATAAACCACCGGCATTTGCACTCTCTTGTTCGAGGGTGGGACACTGGCTCTAACTTGACTCATGGAAGACTGCCACCTACTGAGTCACTAGCATCATTTCCAGCAATGCAGAGATGTTCCTCGGGGTACGTCTACACTGCAAAAACACCCCCACAGCAGTGACTCTCAGAGCCTGGGTCAACTGACTCAGGCTTATGCTAAGGCGATGAAAATAGCAGTGGAGACATCCGGGCTCAGACGAGAGCCTGGGCTCTGAAATCTTGCAGGGGGGCAGGATCTCAGAGCCCGGGGTTCTGACGGAGCAGGAACATCTGCGCTGCTATATTTAGCCCCACAGCGTGAGCCCTGCAAGCTGAAGGCAGTTCACCTGGGCTCTGAGATTCGGTTCTGCGGGTCTTTTTTTTGCAGTGCAGACATATCCTGAAAGGCTCCCATAAAAGTGCTTGTCCATTTTGATTTTGTAGGATCCGATAGGCTCACAGCATAAATCTCTTATAAGTTATTTGATTGTGATTGTATCTCCATAGAGCTAAATGCAAACACTTCTTCCTAGGGAGAGCAGTTCACCCAGCTTTAGTTGGAGGTGACACTGCTAATGTTGAGGTATCTCAATATTAATACTCTTCCTAAATACAGCTGGGATAAAGTTTTGCATCAGAACAGTTTTCTGTCCAAAAACTGTTGATTTGACCTAATCAAAGTGTTCATAGAAACATATTGCTTTTGATTAAAATTTGTTTTAAAAAAATATCTGAATGAAGCGTTTCCAGTGGGGTCAAAGTGTTCTAATTTGACCCTATTGAAATGTTTGATTTTATTTCTAAACAATGCTTTCACTTCAAAATTTTTAATAAGTTGCAATCAAAACAAACTATTTTTTTATCTTCTTGAAATGTTTCTGTCGACCCAAAATGAAGTTTGGGTGAAATTTTGAAGTGACCTTTTGGAACAAAAACCTGTTTCACAATCACGGAATTTCCCATCAGATGGAAATTCCAGTTCCAGCACCGCTCTAGCCCTAAATATCAATCAAGGGGATTCTCCTTCATCCTTTCATTAGGAGCAGATGTAAAGTCCATTGAAGCCAATGGAGACACACCCATTAACTTCAGTCGGTGTGGAAGCCAGATTTTAGCACAGTCTGAGATTTATTTACACTTAGGCTAGGTCTACACTAGCGGGGGGGTCGACCTAAGATACGCAACTTCAGCTACGCGAATAGCGTAGCTGAAGGCGGCGTATCTTAGGTCGATTTACCTGGCCGTGAGGACGGCGGCGAGTTGACTGCTGCCGCTCCCCCGTCGACTCCGCTTCCGCCTCTCGCCGTGGTGGAGTTCCGGAGTCAACGACAGAGCGATCGGGGATTGATTTGATCGTGTCTACACTGGATGCGATAAATCGATCCCCGATAGATCGATCACTACCTGCCGATCCAGCGGGTAGTGTAGACGTACCTTTATAGTGCTGCAGCTGTGCCTCTGTAGAGCTTTGTGAAGAGACTACCTCCGCCGATGGAGAACTTCGCCTGTCAGCGTAGTTAATCCACCTCCCCCGGTAGCTATGTCGACGGGAAATGTCTACACCAGGAGTTCAGTCAGTATAATGGTGTCACTCAGGGGTGTGGATTTCCCACACTCCTGGGTGATGTAGTTATACCAACAGAAGTTTGTAGTGCAGACCAGGGCTTTGCATGTGGGAAGCTTCGCCAACCATGAGAGGAAGTTACAGAGGGATGCGTGAGGTGGAACGCTGATAAATGAGCAACTCCTTTGAAATACACTCCCACCTGTGATCAGTGGCGTGAGGAACGCTGGCTTTCATTAGCCTTTTGGAAGCCTTCCCATTATAATCCTTGCTAAATAGAGTAGAAAGGGTCCTGCGTTCTTTAATCTAACTTTGAGAGAAAATGCAAATCCAGTTTGTATTCTATATGCAACCATATCTGAGCACATGAGTTGGCTAAATACACCTATGACCCATTCCTTCCAGCAATCCCTTAATTTGAAACAAAATCTTAAATATTTTTAGTGTTTTTTATCTTCAGTGATTTCTGTGCTAGTGAAGCCTTTGGTTTAACTCTCCTGGAGTGTGAAACCCCTTATTAAATCACAGAACATGCCCAGCAGGGCAAGCATCCCACAATGCCCTGGGAATGCTACTTAACCCTCACCTGCAGTGACCATCTTCTAGGAGAGTTCAGTCTTTGGCTTCTCTGTGGTAGCTGCCAGTTTAGGATAAGCTGTGGTTATGAATTTTATTGTAATGATATGGACACATCTCCACTGAGAGTTGGTCTCTGAGTCACTCTCCATTCAGAGGACATTTGACAACAATCAAATGGGTCATATGACCTTACGCTGCTCCTCTGCACAGGGGTGAATTCACCCTCAACAAATTCTCTATGAACCATTCATTGCTCTAACAAGAAGGAGCCTGTTTCCTATGACATACAGTACTATTTGTACTTCCATCACATTAGTGAGATCGTGCACTATGGGAACCAATATCCATCTTCTATCCCACCCTGAGCACAGGTGTCAATGAACATAAGAACATAAGAATGGCCATACTGGATCAGTCTAATGGCCCATCTAGCCCAGTATCCTGTCTTCCAATAATAGCCAGAGGGAATGACCAGTATAGGGCAATTATCAAGAGATCCGTCCCCTGTAGTCCAGTTTCAACTTCTGACAGTCAGGAGTTTAGGAAACCTGGAGCATGGGGTTGTGTCCCTGACCATCTTGGCTATTAGCCATCGATGGACCTATCCTCCAAGAACTTAGCTAATTCTTTTATGAACCCAGTTATACTTTTGGCCTTCACAACATTCCCTCAGCAATGAGTTCCACAGGTTGTCTGTGTGATGAAGTACTTCCTTCTGTTTGTTTTAAACCTGTTGCCTATTAATGTCATCGGGTGACCCCTGGTTCTCCTGTTACGTGGAGGGGTAAATAACACTTCCCTATTCACTTTCCTCACACCAGTCATGATGTTACAGACCTCTCTCATATCCCCCGCTGATGTCTCTTTCCTAAGCTGAACGGTCCCAATCCTTTTAATCTCTCCTTGTATGGAAGCTCTTCCATGCCCCTAATCATTTTTGTTGCCCTTCTCTGTACCTTTTCCAGTTCTAATAGATCCTTTTTGAGATGGGGCGACCAAAACTTCAGGCAGTATTCAAGGTGTGGGCATACCATGGATTTATATAGTGGCACTATGATATTTTCTGTTTTCAAATCTCTCTCTTTCCCAGTGGTTCCTAACATGCTGCTAGGAATGCCCTAATAACTCTGCCAGCACCATGAAAGGCTTTTGAATCTCCAAGGGCAAACAGAACAGCTAAAGCTTCCCCATGATGCTCCCAGGGGACTCCATCTTAATCTTTTATTAGGCTATAAGGTGGATGGTGTGGATCTCTGTCAAGCCAGGATCATTGAGGGCATGACGCCAAGTCCTCTCAATAACCCATATCGGACTGAACTGCTAACAACATACAGCCTGCCCGTGCATGCAGGGTTACCAAATGCCCATACACCAGGGTCCAAGCTTCCCAAAGTGCTCAGCAATCTGTAGCGCTTATTGATGTGTGTGTCCTCAGTAGGGGCTGCGGGATGCCGAGCCCTTTGGGAAATGGAGCCACTGCATGTAGGTGCCTAAACAGGAGCTGTGCTGCCATCATTTGAAAATCGGTCCCCACGTTGGATCGCTAAAGATGATTTCAACTGACGAGTGAAAATGAGTCAACTTTAGACTCTGCCACTCATCAGGTCAATCCTTTCACTCCAGACCGTAGCACACTATTAATATAACATAGATGATTCATGCCAAGAGCTAGATTCATGTCAGAATTAACAGCCCATTTACACAGGAGCCTTCTGTGTTTGTCAGAAGTACAGCTCATGTGCTTCACTGAATAGAAGACACACAACTGGGGCAGATCCTGCCTTTCTCAGGTCTCACGCAGGCAAAACCTCTCAAGAGTAAAAAGTAGAGGGACTGGCTCTTGATTTTCAAATAAATGAACCCCTGGCTGTCATATAAAAGTCATCAACTTCCAGTTATGAACAGACAATAATAATAATATATTCTAGTCTCCGGTAAAATACTTTACATCCATTTACTATCCGCTATAGAAGGGGTGATATTATTATTCTCTAGACCACAGGACCTGGAGTGGACTCCTGGATTGTATTCTCAACTCTGCCACTGACCCATGTGACCTTATGTAAGGGCCTCAGTTGTGGTACAGGAGGATTTCAGTCTAGCTCCAAAAATTAGTTCAGCCGGGAGAGCATGTTTGTTACCTTTTCTTTTATCCTTAATGTCAAACTCTGGCATTTTTGCTGTCCCTCGAACGGGCAGTGGAGTAGCAAAGGAGTAAGTGTGGCACAGTGACTCAAACAGAGCGCAACTGAAGACGCTTCATGAAAATATTTGCAGAGCCTGAGTTTTCCTTGCTTCCCCGCTCCACAAGTTGGCGGTTATTTGCTAATAATTTAAGGACTTGTATGCGATCATGTATTTTCTCCAAGCTACAGCCCTTTTGAATTGTAACAGCATGATGGCAACACAGTGATGGGAAATATCTTTTAAATCCTTACTGACGGTGGTGATATTTTTGTCATTTTGTGGGAAGAAGAGAAGGGAAGGATATGGGAAGAGTAGAAAATAGGCAGGTAAAATAGTGCCATCTAGTGTTACATTGCAGCTGTTGGAAAAAAATCCCTCTCATCACTAATAATTAGATTCTCAAAATAGCAAAATCTGTCCCTAAATTCTGTATTTAGGAGATGAATACCTTTTCATGCAGGTTATGATCCACAGCAATCTTACACTCAAGTCAACCGGCAGATCACAGCGAATTCTGAGTAACAAAATTGAGGATGAACCTGCTGAAAAGCCTATAACAAATTGCCATGTTGCCAAATATGTGTGTGTGTGTGTGTGTATATGTCATAGAGACTAGATCAAACCAGCCAAAATCCTTTTAACTGTAACTTTAGCTACCTCTGAACCCAGGTTTCCTCCAATGAATATTTTCTTACTCAGGGAAGGAATTGAAATCAATTTCTGATCTGTTAAACTGTTATAAACCTGTAGTAACTCTGTTACCACTGTAAATGAGATCAGAATCTGGCCTTAATCAACACCGGACAGTGTAAAACATTGGACTCCATTGCCAGAGCAATCCTAAAGAGTGTGGGGAAGAAAGGAAAGATTGTATTACCGTAGTACCAATGAGCCCTAGTCATGGGCCAGGACCCCAGTGTGCTTGGTGCTGTACAAACACACAACAAAGAGACAGTCCCTGCCCCAGAAATTAAAGGTATTTGGAAGGGTTTCTAGAGCAAGGGAGGCAGCGTGCTGGCTTCTGTCCCCTAAGACAACGATGCAAGTACACAAAGGATGGGAGCAAATCCATGTAAGAATTAGCAAGAAAGTGTGCCTGGTGCTGATTGTACGGGGGCTGAGAAAATCAGCCCCGCACTAGCGTCAATGCACTGAGCAGGAGGCTGTTGGATACGATGGGGGTCTTGTTTAGATACTTGTTATGCCATTAAGGAGAAGGAGAAAGTTTGCTACCTAAGTGGAGATGGGCTCATGCCACAAAGTTTGGACTTAGATTTCAACCTCCTGTAAAACCTGAGGAGTGTGGTTTGGATCCCGAGTTTTAGTCCAGGTGCAAGGTTTGAACAGACGTTTGGCCGGGTGTAAAAACAAGGGATCTCTGGTGTACTGGCCTAGGAAGCATGGAGTGGAATAGTGCCTTATTTGGATATATCATCTATGAATAATAAAAAAGAAGAGCACGAGAGAATCTGCACTGCCACACATATGCTGTAGCTATTCTGTGGCTAACCAGAGGACTTTGGTCTCCAGGGCTATCAATATGGGAGCTCACAAGAGCATTACATTTAGTGGAGCTGTAAATATTAATATTTTGCTCTTTTATTGCACTTTTCATCTGAGAATCCACAAACAATTAAGTCTTGTCATAATAACTGCGGTGGCATTTTACATATGGGGAAACTGAGGCACAGAGATGTTAAATGACTTGCCAAAAGTCAGAGGTGAGACCAGGAACACCACCCAGATCTGTGTCACGTGGTGCTGTGCTTTAATTACTAGATAATTCTGCCTCCCATAATTAAATAAAACACAGCAGATTTGATAAATGAGTAACAAAGAGAGAATCTGCCTTTAATTTCTTGGCCCAGCTCACATGTGCCTTTGTATATGTTCTAGTCCAACTACAAGATATATGGGTTTAATGCAGGAGTTACGGGGTGAGATTCTATGGCCTGTCACACTAGATGATGATAACAGTCTCACAGCCTCATAGACTTTAAAGCCAGAAGGCACCACTGTGATCATCTAGTCTGACCTCTTGTACATTGCAGGCCACAGAACCTCACCCACCTACTTCTGCAAAGGCCCATAACCTCTGGCTGAGTTACTCAAGTCCTCAAATGTTGGTCGAAAGACTTCAAGTGACAGAGAATCCACCATGTCCTCTAGTTCAAACCAGCAAGTGACCCATGCCCCACGCTGCAGAGGAAGGCGAAAACCCTCCGGGGTCTCTGCCAATCTGATCTGGGGGGAAATTCCTCTGCAGCACCATTGATCAGTTAGAGGGTGAGCATGTGGGCAAGACCTACCAGCCAGACCCAGTCCCTTCTAGCCAATGAATATATGGTACAGTAGGTGGCTAATGAATATATTAAGTTTAGAATCACACATGCAAAGTGTGCACATTTCTACAGACCCTTTAAGACTGTAGAGCTGCAGCAGATGGGTGGTTATTTCCTGAGCTGTTTCAGCCACGTTATAGTGCACTGATAGTTTCATACATCCTTTATTTCCTGTTGCTCTAATCCCAGTAATCCAAAACAGACTGTGCTTTCCTGTTTGACCTGATGCAACTCCTTGGAGCACTCGGCATCTCATCATTTGAGAGCATTTGCCTTTCTCTGTAACTGAATGATTCCCATTTACCTCTAGCTTAATGAGCTCTCTGGAAAAGCCAATCTGTGGTGCTATTTTTGCTGATATATTAGGCCCAGCTCCTCAAAAATATTTAGGCACCTAATTTCCATTGATTTCAATAGGCATGAGGTGATGGGCTTTAGGGAACTTGGACCCAATCCTGCAAACCTCTGCACATGAGTGACATTACACATGTGACTACTCCCACTGATTTCTATTTAAGAGCAGCCCCTCTTCGCCATAGTATCTGAGTGCTTCACAAGCTTTAATATGTTTGTCTTCCAAACACCCCTGGGAAGAGTATTATTATCCCCCATTTCAGCTGGGGAACTGAGGCACACAGACGAGTTACTGGGAGTTAGGTACCCAAATACCTGAGGATCTGGGCTGAAGTGACTTGCCCGGAGCTGACAGGAAGCCTGTCGCAGAGCATGGGTTGCCTCAGCATGGGTTACCTCGCTCCATCTATGCATCTTGGGAAGAAAATCAAGCAGGGGAGGAGGGAAAGGGGCCCCCAATGAAGGCCTGCAGCCCCCCCAACATGCACTGGGGGAGGGAAAGGGGCCCCCAATGAAGGCCTGCAGCCCCCCCAACATGCACTGGGGGAGGGGAAGGCACCCCCAGTGCAGGGCTGCAGCTCCCCATCATGCACTGAGAGAGGGGAAGAGGCCCCCAATGCAGGGCTGTAGACCCCCATTATGCACTGAGGGAGGGGAAGGCACCCCCACTCAGGGCCGGTGCTATCATTAAGGCGAACTAGGCGGTTGCCTAGGGCACCAAGATTTGGGGGCACCAAAAAGCGGTGCCCCCAATTTTTTTTTTACAGCGTTCCTCCCCGAGCGCGCGGTCGCCGCTCCACTTCTCCCGCCTCCCAGGCTTGCAGCGCCAATCAGCTGTTTGGAGCCGCAAGCCTGGAAGGAGAATTAGAGCGGGGGCGGCGTGCTTGGGGAGGAGGCGGAGCAGAGGTGAGCTGGGGTGGGGAGGTGCTGCATGGCTCCCCGTGCCGGGGGGATGGGGAGCTGCGGCAGGGGTGCCTCAGGGCGGGGAGCTGCCGCAGGACTTGGGGGGGGAGGCGCAAGGTAGACATTTCACCTAGGGCGCAAAACTTCCTTGCACCGGCCCTGCCCCCAGTGCAGGGTTGCAGCCCTCCATCATGCACTGGGGGAGGGGAAGGGGCCCCCAATGCAGGGTTGCAGCCCCCCATCATGCACTGAAGGAGGGGAAGGGGCCCCCAATGCAGGGCTGTAACTCCCAATTATGCACTGGGGGAGGGGAAGGTGCCCCCAATGCAGGGTTTCAGCCCCCCGTCATACACTGAGGGAGGAGAAGGAGCCCCCAGTGCAGGATTGCAGCCCCCCATCATGCACTGAGGGAGGGGAAGGGGCCCCCAATGCAGGGCTGTAACTCCCAGTTATGCACTGGGGGAGGGGAAGGTGCCCCCAGTGCAGGGCTGTAGCCCCCCCTCGTGCACTGGGGGAGGGGAAGGTGCCCCCAATGCAGGGTTTCAGCCCTCCGTCATACACTGAGGGAGGGGAAGGGGCCCCCAGTGCAGGGTTGCAGCCCCCCATCATGCACCGCGGGAGGGGAAGGCGCCCCCAATGCAGGGCTGCAGCCCCCCATCATGCACAGAGGGGGCAGATCACCCCGCCCCACGGCTAACCCCCTTTCCAGCAAGCGGGGACAGGACCCTTTCTCCGGTGCTGCCCCAGGGCTAACCCAGCCCGGCCGCGAACAGCGCCCCCCGGCGTAGAGCGGGGGCGGGGGCGCCGTACGGCTGCCCCAGGTGCGGCTCCTTAGGGACGCGGCGTGCGGGCTGCTCAGCGCGGGCGGGCGACTTACCCAGGGGGCCTCCGTGCTGCTCTGCTCTGCCCAGCTCAGCGTCTCCAGGAGGGAGCGAGACACCTCCCTGCTGCCCCTCTCCCAGCTGAGCCAGGTACCCCCCGCCCCCCCACAGACGGGGTGAGCAGTCCCCCACTTCTCATCTCCCCCCGCCTGTGTTTCCTGGGGGGTGCCTATTGTATTCTCTATTAAGTCCTGCACCCTCCACATCCTAGGGGAGCCAAGCACATTTGGGGGGCTTCTAGGGCACCCCCATTGCACCTCTCTGAAGTCTTACACCACCAGAGTCATAAGTGAGCAAGGGACACCCTGGAAGGACTGCTACTGCCCCTTCTTGTGTTTTCTGGGGGCTCCCAGAGCCGCTCACCCCCCTGGCGAGAAGTGAACCCCTCCATTGTACTCTCTGGGGGGTTCCACTGTGGCCATGCCCAAAAATACAGCCGGTGAGCTCTGTGTTACCTGGGGGGAGGTATTGAGTGCCCTCTTCTCTCTGCTCCCTGGGGCTGTCAGAGCAGCTAGCCACTGTCACCAAAATACCCCATAGGTGAGCAGTGTCCCCACCCCATTATACCTGCTAGGTGCCCCCACCCAGACTCCCACATTCCTCCTCAAAGGAGTAGCCAGTCCCGTTACCTGGGGCAGTTAGTGGAGCAAGGGAAGCTCTCTCTTCCCCCTACCTTAAGCGCTCCCTTGCCTTGTTGGACCTGAGTAGCAACTGATTTGCTTTGAGACCTCACAGATGGCGGAGCAAGTGTCGGAGGAAGAGGAGCAGCCGCAGCAGCACCGGGTGCCTCTGTTGGTGACCCCCGTGCCTGAGGTGCTGGGAGATGTCCTGAGCGAGCAGTTTGGCCCCCTCCCTTTCATGGCAGCCATCACCAGGATGAAGAGGCAGCCGTCCGGGCACTACCTCTCCACCGAGAACTTGGAGGAGGTCTTGGAGAGGAGACAGACGGCTAACGCCAAGGAGAGAGAGAGGGTAAGAGGGCTGCAGGTGCCGCAGGGTCTCTTGTTCTCCATCAAAAATAAACAGCTGCTTTTTGTTTTTAAAGCTTCAGTGGGGCAAATAAGCTGTTGGTGAGCCAGCTGGAGAATTGGGCAGTTGGAGGAAATGAGTCTGAACTTCTACATTTTGTTTCTGTAACGTTCCAGCAGGATCCAGTGAGCAGGGCTCATGGTGGGAACAAGGAGGTCCTGATCCAGGACTACAGAAATTCTCACCTCAGTCTGGATTTCAAACACCCCAAATCATGGAGGGATACAGATACAAAATTTCAGTTCTGGCTCAACGCTTTGCTACAGGGTTCCAATAATGATTAGCTTCTAGCTTATCTTTGGCTCCTATGGAGATCTCTAAATTATTATTCAACACTTCTGTTGGGGTGATGCCGTAAAGTCACAGTCAGCTCTGGCCCCCGTTGTGCTAGGTCAGGGGTGGGCAAACTTTTTGGCCTGAGGGCCACATCTAGGTATTGAAATTGTATGGGGGGGGGGCCATGAATACTCACAAAACTGGGGGTTGGGGTGTGGGAGGGGGAGAGGGCTCTGGCTGGGGTTGTGGGCTCTGGGGTGGGGCCAGAAATGAGGAGTTCAGGGTGCAGGAAGGGGCTCTGGGCTGGGGCAGGGGGTTGGGATGTGGGGGTGTGTGTGTGAGGGCTCCAGCTGGGGGTGTGCGCTCTGGGGTGGGGATGAGGGGTTGGAGGTGCAGGAGTGTGCTCCAGCCTGGGACCAAGGGGTTCAGAGGGCAGGAGGGGGATCAGGCTGGGGCAGGGGGTTGGGGTGCAGGAGGGGATCTGGGGTGAAGGCTCTGGGTGACGTTTACCTCAAGCAGTTCCCTGAAGCAGCAGCGTGTCCCCCCTCCGTTTCCTACGTGGAGGCTCAGCCAGGCGGCTCTGCGCGCTGCCCCGTCTGCAGATGCGACCCCTGCAGCTCCCATTGGCCGTGGTTCCCTGCTCCCTGGCAGGAGCTCGAGGGCTGGATTAAAACGTCTGAAGGGCCGGATGCGGTCCCCTGGCTGTAGTTTGCCCACCCCTGTGCTGGTGCTGCCAGACATGTCAACAGTCCTCGCTCTAAAGAACTTAGAATGTAAGAGTGAGGTTTTTACCCCACTCCTTTTGGAATGACTTTTTTTTCCCCAACCAATGCAGCTCCCCAACTCTCCCTGTGCGGCCTTCTTCAAATTAATCAGATTTGATACTGTAGCCTTGCTACAGTAGCAGCTCCATGCGCAGAGCACTCCTCAAATGAATGGGAGTTCTACACCTGGGGCAGTTACAGAAGACGGCCCATGACATGCACCTGCTCACTTAGGAAAGTTGTCTCAGTTCAGCAACAGATGTGCTTTGAATGCTTGTGAAAGCGACTCTTATCTGCAAATGAGGAGTGTGCACTATGTATTCTAGATAACCTATCCAAATAGAGAAATGGCTGGGTGATCAGCACTTGCCAAACATATTTGCAAGCTCGCTTGTTGCTGCAAAAAACTGGTTTTGGAAGACCTAGATCACGGTGTACAAGCAACATTAGATATTTGGCTCGTCACCTACTCCATCAAAATTCACTGAGCGTAAATAATGTTATGGTCTCGGTGCAAAAGACTCTGATGCAGCAAAATGACCAAGTTGTTATGAACAAAAAGTTAAGAAATTCAAAATTCATAGCAACTCTAGGTTGGCACCGTACCAAGTATAGACTGAGGAGAGAGACCTGAAAAGATGCACAATGTCAATGCAAAATGCATTTGGCAGGTGAGTTTCAAATAATGGCATGCTGATGGAAGTGCACCCTATCAGAATGCTGTGACACATCTGGATGGTTAGAGTGGTCAGTAAACACAGCTGCAGCGTTTTCAAACATTCTCATATAACTAATTGCTAACACAATGTGGTCAAATATGCCAAAGGTCCTTGCCCTCAGCTGGCGTCAGATCCTGCGCACACTTCTGCACCAGTAGTCCTTTTGGATTCAGCGGAACTACTCACAAGTTACTTGCTTGTGTAAAGTTGTCTATAGCCTTGTGGCCTAAGGCCCAGATTTTTCGAGGTGTTTCTGCACAGTCGGCGTTGCCATGCTAAACCGATTTAGGAGCCTCAGTCTCGTTTTCAAAAGGGAGTTGGGCACATAGGCCTAAATCCCATTGGCCATTAATAGGATTTTGGCTCTAAGTATCGAAATCCTTTTGAAAATGAGATTGCGGCTTCTAAATCGGTTTAGCATTGCAAGGCTGAACGCAGCATCACCTAAGTATCTTTTAAAAATCTGGGCCTAAGTACCCGGTGAGCTTAAAGCTTTTATATCGGAATTGCAGTAATCAGACCAGTGACTCGTCTTGGGCATCTTAGGCATTCTGTTCCTGAGAGATCTTCTTGTTTAATGCTGCAGCACCCCCAGCACCTATGCCCTCAGCGTTGCTATTTGATCACAACTGTGTGGTTAGCTTCATTTTTCCCAAGATACGCAGGTGATGGATTATCCCACTTATAGTTACTAATTCAGTTGCACTTTACATTAAGGTTCCATTAATAAAGGGTTAATCAATGACTGATGCATGTGGTAGATGGCACATCAGTGGAAGGTATTACAGATGGTTACAAGCCACCTATCCCTGTGGTAGACTCTACAACCATCGATTAAGCGGTTATTAAAACTGCATTTACTCTTTTCATAAAAGGCAACCAATGATTCTTAATGCAGAATGTAACTGATCTGTCCATTTTAAAAAAATGAGCTGCCTTTAAAAGTTTCCCCTTTTCACCACTGGGTGGATGGAGTTCTGCAGCTAATGGACTGAATTTTGTTTAATTTCCTCTTCAATATCTTTGATAGATAAAAAACTTGAACAGTGGCTTCTCAAAGCTGAAGACCATCGTGCCGTTGATACCTAAAGACCGGAAGCCTAGTAAGGTCGATACGCTTAAAGCAGCCACTGAATATATACGCCTGCTCCACTTGATTTTGGAAGAAACTGGAGGCTTTGAGGTACATAAGAACCTTCCCCTCTCTGTGTAATAAATCTGTAATTCTCACAAGGGGTCTTGGTACCAGCACGTATGTGAATGCAACTTCATGACTTTTTAATGTCATCACTAACATCCAACCAGAATTTGAGCTTAATTCATGGGTATTTTGCATTCAATATTAAATATAATACGTGTTAAAACATCATGCCCCCTTTCTACCTGTCCCTTCTACTTCACAGACTTCTAATAGCAAGATAAAGCAGCACTTTAGCAATTGAAAAGCTGCCATTTTTAATGTTAAATGTACTGTTTTTGGTCATCTCTCCCTGCCATAAATGCTTCCTGTCAGTTACTCATTCACAGGAATACAAAAGTAGCCGGGTTATGAAACAAACCTTTCTTATGAGCTAAGTAATGACCTTACAGTTATAATCCTTGGGAGCTGCTTGAAAGCTCTCAGATGAACTTTTTTGTTGGAAAATTCAAGTTTTTATTAAATAATTTTTTTGCAAGGGAAGAATTTTGTTTTTTGGCTTCTGGAAACTGAAAAATGTAAATGTGTAAAACCCTGTAAATGGGGGTGGGAAGTAGGGTGACCAGATAGCAAGTGTGAACAATTGGGACGGGGTTGGGTAATAGGTGCCTATAGAAGACTAAACTCCAAATATCAGGACCACCCCTTTAAAATCAGGATGTCTGGTCACCCTAGGTGGGAGAGGGAAGTAGAAAACTGAAAGTGAAGAAAAAGCCACTGCAACTATGTCCGTGGAGGGGAGGGAAGTCAGCTAAAGTAATTTCTTCTACTTTAAAAAGCAACAGAGAGTCCTGTGGCACCGTTAAGACTAACAGATGTATTGGCGCATAAGCTTTCGTGGGTGAATGCGCACTTTGTTGGATGCATGTAGTGGAGATCTCCAGAGGCAGGTATAAATAGACGGTCTATTTATACCTGCCTCTGGAGATTTCCACTACGTGCATCTGATGAAGTGGGCATTCACCCATGAAAGCTTGTGCTCCAATACATCTTTTAGTCTTAAAGGTGCCACAGGACCTTCCGTTGCTTTTTACAGATCCAGACTAACACGGCTACCCCTCGGATACTTCTTTTACTTTATTTTTCTTACGCTTCCCTTCCACTTTTCAAGTGGAAAAAGTAAAAGGGAGGGTGGGTTCCCCCTCTTCCCCCCCACTTTCAGTTTACTTTTATCCAGTGACAAAAAAGAAAAGAAGGAGGCAAAATTCCAGTGCCCAAACTTTTTGACTTTTTTTCCCCAAACACTGAAAGGGTAAAATTTTTGATTTGAAATAAAAACTGGAGTTTTGAAACTTTCTAGTTTTCCCCTCCACCCCCCGAGGGGAGGGAAATGGAGGGGATCCCAATTTTTTCCCCCCTACCAGCTTTAGTCCTTCAGCCTTTTAGATTTGGAGGTAGCTTCCACATCGACTACCTCTGAAAATATTTTGCTGGAGTTTTAGGTGAGTGAGCCCGGTGAGGGTTTGTCTGAAGCAGCCCGCAGAATGGAACAGAAAGCTGCAGAAGCACTGAGCCGGCCTGCTAGTGTTTTTTATGCACTGCAGCATTTTGTCATGAGCTGCAAGTATCTTTGAGGGCAGTCCTAAAACTCTGCATGTGTATAAAGGAGTTTAAGCTGGCATAATTTACATGCTAAGAATCTGGAAGAAGGTCTACTTTGAAGCAAGGGGGTAGTCTACTTTCAGTTCCATGTTCTTGCACTCTCCTCTCTCCTGGTATTGAGCTGCACAAACTTAGATGCCTGTATGTCCAATTTGATGCTGAGCCCAACCCAGAGGTGATACGCATTGAGGAGTGAGAGTTTGATGTCCGTATCTGCATAACCTGTATGCAGTAGGGGCTAGAACAGAGGTGGGCAAACTACGGCCCGTGGACCGTCCTGCCCGGCCCTTGAGCTCCTGGCCAGGGAGGCTAGCCCCCGGCCCCTCCCCTGCTGTTCCCCCCTCCCCTGCAGCCTCAGCTCGCCATGCTGCCAGCGCTCTGGGTGGCGTGGCTGCCAGTCCTGCTGCTCTGAGCAGCATGGTAAGGGGGCAAGGAGTGGGGGAGTTGGATAAGGGGCAGGGGACCTCGGGGGGCAGTCAGGGGATGGGGGCAGTTGGATGGGGCGGAGGTTTGGGGGGGCAGATAGGGGATGGGGAACAGAGGGGGTGGATGGGGCAGGTCCCAGGGGGGGCTGTTAGGGACAGGGGGTCCCAGGAGGGGGCAGTCAGGGGACAAGGAGCGGGGGGAGGGTGTTGGATGGGTCAGGGGTTGTGGGGGGGCAGTCGGGGTTGGAAGTGGGAGGGGGCAGATAGGGGGCGGGGGCCCGGCTGTTTGGGGAGGCACAGCCTTCTCTACCCGGCCCTCCATACCGTTTTGGAACCCTGATGTGGCCCTCGGGCCAAAAAGTTTGCCCATCCCTGGGCTAGAATATGGTATAACTTACCCCCTGGGATCCTTCTAGCATTTCTCAGATTCTATGAAGACACCTTCAGCCCACATCTCTCATTTAAGGTTACAGAGATTATTCTTTGTTACCACTTACCCTCTGTTTTAGTCCTTCCTGGGCTCCTGTATAGCAGCTGCCACCCTCTGGTTCTTAAGGAGGCCAGTTGGTTTGGCTTCTTAGTACTGGTTTTGATACGTAATGGCTTACTGCAGTAGCCACCTCTGCAATGCCTTGTTTGAGGGATGGTTACCTAAGCTGTCCTGTCTTTACGCTACCTTCTATTGCTTCTAGAAATTGGAAGACCCTGTTGATCAGGAGTTAGCCAGCAGCGTTTCCATGCCAGTCTCCTTAGAGGAAGGTTTTGTGGGAAATGCCCTGCCACAGAGCGCCAGCTGTTATATCAGGACTGAAAACGACATGAGTGTAGCTTGGACAAGCAATGCAGTGGAGAGCCCTGTATACGTCTGGGGCCGGAGCATCCTTCCTTCTTACTTGGGGATCGTACAAATCCAGAAGAATGGAAGGCTGGTAAGAGCGAATGTCTGAGTTTAATAGAAGTGGGGAGGGACTTCAAGAGGCCACCTAGTGCATACCCCTGTGCTGAGGCAGGATAACACATACCTCCACCATCCCTAGATGTACCATTCTAGCCTTATTTTTTGACCTATAGAGTCCTAAATGGCCTGCAATCTTCTGACCTGGGAAATTGCTCTCCTGGTGTAACACTGTCATCGCTGTGATCAGCAAAGGTGCTTGAAGGGAAAGGAATCAGGTGTGGCTCTATTGAAATGTCCTTAAGTTGCAATTTTCTCCTTTGCCTGTTGGTCCAGAATAGCTTGAGTCTGTTGACCTCTAGGGTATGTTGCAAGGTCCACCTCTTCTCACAGACATCCAGAGAAGGCTTGGGTTTGGGCAGTTAAAGGGTGGGGGATTTTTGTTGAATTTAATTGCCTTGGCTGGCTGGCTTTACATGGACCACGTTTTTTAGCTTTGGTTTTTTGGAACACTTTTATGAGTTCTCATAATTCAAATTTTACGAGTATGTTTAGATCTCATGTTAGGCATCTAAAAAGTGAAACCAACATTATGAACTTGTCTGCCTAAATTAGGCACCTAAATAAATAGGTTCACCCCAGAGGTGCAGTACATATGTGCTTCCCCATGACTTTAACAAACTGGATGCTCAGTAATTCTGAAAATCCAGCTATCCAATGAAGCACCCTTGCTTTAGAGCATAAGGGGATTTAAAAATGGTACATCCTTGTTTAACATCAGGCTTCTGAGTTGCTCCATCCCAAAACCTTTATTGTGAAGTTCACCTTGTGGGAAAAGATCCTTTTTTAAAGTGCGGTAATCATTAAAATAACACAGGGAGGGCATTGTGCATTGGCCAGGCCTCCAAGAAAGTTGCAAAGCTGGCTTCCAATCTTGTAATTTAGAGTTGTACAAAATAGACAGTAGTTCACACAAACAAGTACTTGGCTGCCGGCAACTCTGTTTTATGTATAGTTGTAACAGACGAGAGCGTGAGAGAAAGCTTCAGATATTGATTCAGAATACGACTTGCTTCTGTTAGCTGAGGCTTTAATATCATTCTTTTTTACGAAGGAATGTGAAACTAACTGCAAACCCTCCAGTTTTTCTAGTATTCATAGAGCTCAGGTCTGATACAGGCTTGTGCACTTCTGTTTAAGAACTGTCCTGTAGCAGTTGTTTTCAAATTTGATTTTAATACAACCCCCAGAAGCAACTTAATGAATATCCTTGAATAAAGTGTCCGAATTTCTTTTTTTAAAGGTGTATCAAACAAATCACTAAAATGGCAAGCTCTCCTGACTAGTCTGAAGTAAGTTGTCTGTACTATCTAATAACCTGGTGCAGGGCATTTTTAGTTTATGTGCTGTCCGATTATAGTGCATGGATCTTGATGCTACAAATCCTTGTGCAGTACTTAGTGTGAAAGCACAGGGTGGCTGATCTCCATAGGAGTGGAGGCTCTGGGCCAGATTCTGGAGCTATTGCTGATTTATTGGGCCCGATGTGTGGCTACAGGAAAGATGAAATCTAAGGTATTTCCTCTGCCCTGTATTAGCATGCCTCCTGCACCTGCTCCTTTGCAATTATGGAGGGTAAAAATCAAGGGGTGGCATGAAAATGGAGAGGTGACAAGGAATGATCCCCTAGGAAAAATAAATAAACCTAGGAAAGCCTCTGAGGGTGTCAAAGTTCTGCAGTTTCTTTTGTGATCTCCTTCCTCTGAAGCATCAGGCATGGCCATGGCTGGAGATGGGACACTGGGCCGGGACGGTCAGTGCTCTGACGTGGCACTGAGCATTCTCTCGGGAGGTTGGCTGGCTGATTTTTGCTCATATACTCAGAGTTTAGTTGATCTCCATAAGTGGGGTCGGGAAGGAATTTCTCCCCAGGTCATATTGGCAATGATCTTGGGAGGTTTTTGCCTTTCCTCTGCAGCGTGAGGGGCATCAGAACGGCCATACTGGGTCAGATCAAAGGTCCATCTAGCCCAGTGTCCTGTCTTCCAACAGTGGCCAATGCCAGGTGCCCCAGAGGGAATGAACAGAACAGGTAATGATCAAGTGATTCATCCCCTGTCGCCCATTCCCAGCTTCTGGCAAACAGAGGCTAGGGACACCATCCCTGCCCCTGCGACTTCCCAAGAATATCTGGGTATATCTCACTTAATAATTTCAGGGGCATGATGTGCCTCAGTCCCTCCTGTTCTCTGTCTGTGTCATAGAACAGTCTAATCTCCTGTGAGCTGTAATCTTTTGGTTGTTGGGTTTAGTGTGTGGGTGCTGGATGGTACTAGTGCGATACAAAGGAGGTCAGACTGGATGATCTGGCCTTAAACTCTGACTCTTGACAAGCACTGCCACTAGATATTTTTTTCATTTCCAGGTAACTTCACTTCCTAAAACTGCTCCAAGTTATGGTCTTTTAACCGCACTGTCTTGCAGGTGCCAAACACTATGGATACGCAGATGATCTTCTTTTCAAGTGAAATTTAATGAAAACTTGAGTTTCCCTGGATGGGTTCTTTTTGTTGTTGTTGTTTGTTTTTTTTTTGCTTTACAAAAACTTTATTTTAAAAAATAATCAATAAACTACCAGAAGCTGCGTATTCTCTCCAGCTTATGTTTTTTTCCCACTCTTGAAGCCTGATCTTAGTCTTATTTCACAAAAGAAACTTTTGCCTAATGGCTAGTGGGTGCACAGATGTGCACAGAAATAAGTAGAGCTGGTTGGAAATTGTTTTTTATTTTACAAAGATTTTTTTGTTGGAAAATGCAGATTTACTGATATGGGGAACAAAAACAAATTTTGAAATGTCCATTTGTCATGAAATGGATTTTTTTTCCCAGCCAACCCTAGAAATAACAAAAGGGGTGAATGAAAACAGCTCTCATTATTTTGGTGCAAATCTGTGTGTAGACAAACATTAATATAGTAAACAAATGGACTTGTGCGTTAAAAACTTCCTTCTTTTATATACAGTTAGTTTCTGTCCTCTGAATTCCTCAATGAACTTTTCATCTTTAAACTGAGATGCAATTACAAACCAGCATTTAAGGCCAGATTTTTCAAAACTGGCACCTGATTTTTGTGTGCTGTAGTTTTGGGGATCCCATCTCTTAAAACACCCTGGCCTGTCTTTTCAGAAGAGATGAGCTGCTGAGCTGCTTCAGGGCTTATTAATTTCAGACAAAATGGGTTGCTCAGCGCTTCTAAAAATCATCTTCTTGCATCCCAAATTGGGGAAATGATTCTTCATAGAGCCAGGGGCATGGGGTAGGGATGTGTGTGTGATGGTACATACTGCCTGTCTGAAGAGGTAACAAAAGGCAGAACTCTCTTGTAAGGGGGACAGCAAGAATAAATAGCTATTTGACTGCTGGCGTGTTCTGGTACAGAAAGCAGAGGACAAGAGGGACCTGTGCGACTTTGTTCTAACCCTGTCTGACATTACCTTTCTGCAGCTTTGGACAAATGCGTTAATCAGTTGTATCTCCATTGCTACGTCTGTAAAATGCGGATAATTCCTCCCTTATGGGGTGTTAAGGCTTAATTAGTATCTTACATCTCCAAAGGTGTGTTGTTTTTTTTTTTACAAATATTAAGGATTAGTAGTATGTAAAGTGAGTAAGCAGTCTGAATATTACTTAGTACTCCAGGGCCATCCTGAGGCCTGATAGGACAGAGGCCCCGTGGTGCTAGGTGCTGTACCTAATCTCACAATCCCTGACCCCAAAGAGAAACATGCTCAGCATTGGCCTAGCTCTGCTTGCATGGAAGTCAATGGGAACTCGACCTTTGACGTCCAAGTGAGAAGAGTGAGGCCAAAGCTGAGCGCTTTTGAAAATCCCCCCTCTGCTACAATGTAGTGGGTAGAACAGGAGCTCAGCAGCTTCGGGCTCCTAAAATCTGAGGCTGTGTCTACACTGTGGGCTAGGGGTGTGACTCCCCTGCTCGCATTCAGCTAGTGCAAGTATAAATAGGGTAGCTGCTGCAGAAGCATAGCGTAGCCGGGCTGAGTGAATGCCTGAATGCAATGCCTCTGCTGCCAGTACCCATGGCTACGCTGCTATTTATACTTGTGCTAGTCAGGTACACAAGCAGGAGAATCACACCGCTAGCTTGTAGTGTAGACTTGCTCCACAGTGATCCAGTGACAGAATTAGGCTAGGGCAAGTAACCATAACTTCTGTAAAGCTGAGAATACCCCCCCGGCCCCAATCATGGGGAGCACTAGAAACGGGCCAAGTACCTTTCATCGCCAAGCATTTTATCAATAGGAGCTGTTTTGGAATGATCTACCAAAGAGAACTTGCATTGCTCTGAGACCGTGAGCTTTGTGTAGATTGACTTAAGCCTTCTTCAGCAGCCCCCAGCAAGTGTTTAGTCACACCAGCAACTTCTGGGCTAGAGCTTGACAGCTGTTGAACAGCGCACAGGAACACTACGCAACCGTTTAGGAAGAGTGTGAAGAAACAGAGTCACGGTTGACTAGAACGGAGAGGAAGATTAACTAGAGTGGAGAGAGGAAGGATGATCCTGGCAAGATGAAGCAGCTGCTACAGGACTCAATTAATAAAGAATTAAAGGAGGGGAATATAATTAATGCCAATTAACATGGGCTTATGGGAAATCCTTTTCTGATGAGGTAACAAGTTCAGTTGAAAAAGGTAATACAGTTGATGTAGTACTTAAGTTTCTGTAAGGCATTGACTTGGTACTGTAAAATGTTGTAGAAAGAGCATTGCCAGCAGATCGAGGGAAGTGATTATTCCCCTCTATTCGTCACTGCTGAGGCCACACCTGGAGTATTGAGTCCAGTTTTCGTCCCCCCACTACAGAAGAGATGTGGACAAATTGGAGAGAGTCCAGCAGAGGGCAATGAAAATTATTAGGAAGCTGGGGCACACGATTTATGCGTATCAGAGGGGTAGCCGTGTTAGTCTGGATCTGTAAAAAGCAACAGAGAGTCCTGTGGCACCTTTAAAACTAACAGATGATTTATGAGGAGAGGCTGAGGGAACTGGGCTTATTTAGTATGCAGAAGAGAAGCGTGAGGGGGATTTGATAGCAGCCTTCAACTACCTGAACGGGGGTTCCAAAGAGGATGGAGCTAGGCTGTTCTTAGTGGTGGCAGATGACAGAACAAGGAGTAATGGTTTCAAGTTGCAGTGGGGGAGGTCTAGGTTGGATATTAGGAAACACTATTTCACTAGGAGGGTGATGAAGCACTGGAATGGGTTACCTAGGGAAGTGGTAGAATCTCCTTCCTTAGATGTTTTTAAGGCCCGGCTTGACAAAGCCCTGGCTGGGATGATTTAGTTGGGGTTGGTCTTGCTTTGAGCAGGGGGTTGGACTAGATGGACTCCTGAGGTCTCTTCCAACCCTAATATTCAATGATTCTATGTTTTTTTATTTAAAAAAAATCTAGAATGATATAAAATCAACGTGGCATGTGTTAAATATTGGCGGAGAGGTCTCACTGTAATTGTTAATGCCGAATCATCACTGAGCAGGTGCGTTTCTAGTGGGCTCCCACAGGGATTGATTCTTGCTATTTAACACTTTTATTAATAACCTGGAAGAAATTATAATCACTGATCAAGTTTGCAGATAACACACAGATTGGGGGAGTGGTAAATAATGAAGAGGACAGGTCACGGATACTGAGCAATTTGGATTGTCTGGTAAACTGGCTGCAAACAATGTGTTTTTAATATGGCTAAATGTATACATCTCGGAACAAAGAACTTAGGCCATACTACATGGAGGACTCTATCCTGGGAAGCAGTCACTCTGACAAAGATTTAGGGATCATGGTAGATAATCAGCAGAACATGAGTCCCAGTGCAATTCTGTGGTCAAAAGGGCTAATGCAGTTTTTGGATGCATAAACAGGAATCACAAGTCGGGTTAGAGAGGTTATTTTACCTCTATTTGACGCTGGTATAACCACGGCTGGATACTGTGTCCAGCTCCGGTGCCCACAGTTCAAAAAGGATGTTGTTAAATGGAAGAGGGTCCATAGCAGAATCACAAGAATGATTAAAGGACTAGCAAACGTGTTTAATAGTGAGAGACGTGCAGAGCTTCATTTATTGAGCTTAACAAAGAGAAAGTTAAGGGGTGACTTGATCACAGTTTAGAAGTAGCCACCTAGGGAGCAAATGTTTGAAAATGGGCTCTCTGATATAGCAGACAGCTATAAAGTGATCCAATGGCTGGAAGTTGAAGCTAGGCAAATTTAAAGTGGAAACCGGGTGTACATTTTTAACAGGAATTATTTTGGGCAGGCTCTATGGGCTGGCCTGAGTCATACAGGAGGTCAGACTAGACGATCACAACGGTCCCTTCTGGCCTTGGAATCTATGGTTGGGGCACTAGCCTATGACTTGGGAGACGTGGGTTTAATTACCTGCTCCGCCACAGACTTTGTGTGTGACCTTGGGCAAGTCACTTGGCCTCTGTGTGCCTTTGTCACCTATCTGTAAAATGGGAATAATAGCACTGCCCTACCTCACAGCAGTGTTGAGGAAAAATACATTGAAGATGGGGCAGAGCTCAGATACTATGGTGACGGGGGAAATATAAGTACCTTAAATAGAATGGAGAAGCACCATCTACACAAATGAATTCTGCTGGCCTGATTCTCTCTCCCCCCTTTAATACAGACAAAATGTCCATTAATTCTAGAGAGAGCATGGCTGGTCCGACCCATGGTAGCTCAGTTCCCCTTTGGAAATAGAAGTAACTAGTCTAAAACCCTGACCACCTCTTCCCTGGGAGGTACATAGAACACCAGAGGTAAAATGCACCACAGGGTTTCATCTCCATCCAGAATTAACAGCCATTTTCACTGTACTAGACACAAAGCCCAAATCCTCTCTTTGGCTGCTGGATCTGAACTTGCTCATCGCCCAGGGTGGCTTGCATGGAGGGTTATGGCTTAACTTAACTTCCTGTCTATCTTAAGCTTTTATACTGCTACATGTCCCCATAGTATCTTACCCTGAGTTGCTGTAGCCTGATGGTGATATGGGTATGTCCTTCCAAGCCATAACTTCTGCCCTCAGGTGCACATGGTTATGCATCTTCTGCAACAGGCCATCCAGCAAGGAGCTGGTTCACTCATCAGCAGCAATACATGGCCTTGTAGCAAAGGTCATGATGCTCTCTGCTACCTTAATGGCCAATACGTTGCTGCTCCCAGCCGGTGTGCAACTTGTGTTAGCCACCTCTCGTGTGCTTTACGTAGTGACATCATCTCAGCAACAGTGCAGCCAACTTGCGAGTGTGGCTTCAGGGAAAAGATCTTATTGCCATGATTGTTTCCCAACGGCACTTCTCTAGAGATGGTACAGGTTCCGAGGTCTTCTGAGTACACGTTCTCTTCTTGATCATAGAATCCTAGAATATCAGGGTTGGAAGGGACCTCAGGAGATCATTTAGTCCAACCCCTTGCTCAAAGCAGGACCAATCTCCAGACAGATTTTTACCCCAGTTCCTTAAATGGCCCCCTCAAAGATTGAACTCACAACCCTGGGTTTAGCAGGCCAATGCTCAAACCACTGAGCTATCCCTCCCCCCCCCCCCCTAAATCTTGGGCAGGATTTGAGGCTTTGATGTTGAAAAACAATAGCCGAGTTAAAAAAAAAAATTGTGTGTGTGTGTTTGTGTGTGTAAATAAGAGAGGGCAGTGCTCATTTGAAATCTTGTGGTGTGTAATTAATGGAATAATTCTCACCCACCCAGCAACTTCCCTCTGCTAGAGCAGAATTGTTCCATAAACTGATATTCCTACTGCTCTTACATCATGTCCCTTGGGAGACTATTCCATAATCTAACTCAGTGATAGGTTTCTGTTTTTTTACACCAAAATTAAAAAAAAAAAATAGTAGACAAAACTCCTGGCTCTCAATAGGTTTCGTTAATCTATGGCGGAGGGATTAATTGGATGGATGCATTTATATAAAAAAACATGGTAATAAAAATGCCTCATTGCATCATGTTTTCCACACTGCAGCAAGAGAGAGCGGGTAAAGGATTGCAGTCCCCAGTCAGTGCCCTGTTGTTGGGGACATATGCCACTAGAGGGTGCCCGGAATGCGTAGGGAGTTGGTCTTTTGTCATCAAAGGTATTGTCAAATAGACACTTTCCCCTCCAACATCATGTGAGCCCTGGATTTAATTTTGATACCAACGTAAGGAGGGTGGGAGGAAGTGAAGTCTCACTTCTGCATTCTCCCCCTGCCCCCGGGTCTGTGTGGGAGCCCTAATTCTCTTCCAACTCTGTCTGGGTGATATTGGCTGGAAAGTGGACTAGCAGGCAGGCGTGGTAAGGAAGCTGCTACAGCTGACCTGTCAAATCAGAGAGCTTGCAGGATGGATGGAACAAGCTCATCTGCTTAGCTGTTTTGATTGGGAAGGCACGGGAGAAGAGATTAATTGCTGCAGATATTGGGGCTGGGAAACAGATGCTAGAAGATGCTTAAAGAGGTAAGCAATTTTGGGCTAATGCAACTCCTCACTCCTTCGGCTGTTCTGTTTGCATATCTACTATATATTTGCATAATTCAAGCCAAGGTTCCCTGCTCCTTGCTAAACCCACAAAGGTCTCTGAATGCCAGTGTGGGTGGGAGACTTTGGACATAGTGATGTTGACGGTGTTTTAATTTAATTCCTGCAAGTCTAACATGGTGCATTGTCTGCTGCTTTAGGTGGAGTCTCTCAAGGGCTAATAAGTGCATTCTTCAGGGCAAGTAAGATGAGTCTGTGCCTTGCTTGAAATGGTATGCTCCAAAAGCATAATCTACAAGAGATATTCCCCCCCCGCCCCATCTGACTGTGCTCCAAATGTCTGCAATAGAAGATCTTGTTGCACATTTTAATGGGGATATAGGAGAGATCATACACTCAGATGGCTGAGATTAAATTGCTTTTATTTAGGAACAAAAATTTTTTCGTCTGGTGAGCCTGCTGTATGTCTTCCGCATCGTTTGATCTCAGGGAATCCCTCTTGTTTCCTAGGCAGCAATTCATGTTCTGACACTTGGCTGCAGAGGGGCTGGTCTGGGCGTTGTGGAGTGGCTGAAATGTTAAACCATTTGATGTTGAGACTAGTACGAATGACTCACTGTACTGTTTATTTTGCATGTGTGGGTTCTCTAGCCTTTTACAGGGCAGTTAAGAGAGCGACCTTAAAATCACTGGTTGTATTGTCCCTCCTGCATAATTTTTTTGGAATATCTGGGTTTGGCCTTCCCTGCTGAATGCAAATCGCTTTCTTTTGTCCTCCCCCTCTGAAGCTTGATACATTTATCTCTGTGACATAGGGTCACTACACATCTGCTTGCTTCTCTTCCCCACCCCCACTTCTTTACAGTTCTCCAAAGTACCATCAGATCAGCTCTTCCCCACTAATCTAAACCAAAGATGTATAATGTGCCTGAATTTGGCACTTCATAGCATCCAGGTCTGTGGACAACCCTTTCCTAGAGTGGCCAGCACTCTGAGACATTACAAGTATGGTCGGAATTTAAATGAAGCTATGTCTGCCCATTGATATCAATACCTTAATTATAGGTTTTTGTAAGTACTCGGTGATATGAAGTCACTTGGAGGGATATTTTGGGGTTCTCTGAATAGCTGTAAACTGGGGATATCTCTTCTCCTCCTGCTGCCTCTCCCATGTAGCTTGATTTTTTTCGGTTAATTCATGGAAAACCATATCACAAAGTAGAATTGGAATCTCTGGTGCTCCCAGGTGTTGAATGTGGGGACTTTGAGGATGGAAACCAAAGTTTCTATGCACTGAAATACTGTCGGTCTTACAGATCTGGGTTAGATCTGGGTTACAAAGCCTATGTCTGCACAGTTAACACCCACAACTCACCCCGATACAGCTTTGCTGGGTGTGTCAAAGATGCAGGCTGGTGTGTAGATTCAGGGGCTTTTACTACCATATCTTTTCTTCTGAGGAAGATTAGGGGACATGGATTTAATGCCAGAATCTTCCTATGTGCAAACCTTCTGAGAGAAATTTGCATCCCTGGTATGTTATGTTTGCTACATTTCACTTGCTGTAGATATTTTTTGTGGGGCGGGGGCCTTGAGCCCAGTACAATTGTCCCCCACTTTTCCCCACTCTCGACAGCCTTGTCTACATGTCCTATTCCACTGAGGAGCACAAATTACAGATCCTAATTTTCCTAGCGTAGTCAGTGCCACAGAGACTGGGTGTGTCGACAAGATGGCATGGGAAAAGAATGTCTTCTGTCAAGGCAGGGGACATGACCATAATAATCGTCTAAGGATGCATGTGCAACCTTTGGGGAACATTTATTTTCAGCAGAGCCTGAAGGACTTAGACAATGGAAGTTCAATCCCCTTGAAAGTAATGGGATTGTGGCACCAAGATCTCAAATACTTCTGGACATTTTGCCCTTCATCTTTCTGTATCAAAATCTTTCTTGTATCCCAGATTAAAAAGTGAGTGGCAACTAAATTTAACCCTCTTCTATTCCAGTGCCCCTTAATTCATAATTTATGACAAATCCCACTGTCTGTGTCAATTCTTTGATCGGGCATGTAGATGTTACCTATTCATTTCTAAGTTTAGAAATAACTCATTCACACCTATCAAAAGGCCTGTTTCATAGCAACATAAATTCTCTTGTGCCTTCTGAGTTAACAATGGGTGGATGTGGCAAGGGGATGAAAAATTTTGTAAGTTAGTGTCAAATGTGCTTTTGGCATCAAAATACTCCAGAGGTTAAATTCAGCCAGACACAGGTGTTTCTCCCTAACGCATGACATGTGGGAATAGGTCGTTTGTGATAACCCTTCAGATGTGAACCGGCTAGCTGGAGTTTGGACTGGATCTCCATCAGACCCGCATTATTACGTGAACCACCTCTTAGGAAGTAACCCGGCCAGTAGGGTTTTTACTGCAGAACAAGGGAGCATGACTAATCAAAGTGTCAGGGCATTTGGGGCTTTCTCCTGATTTCTAATCATGTACAATTGAAGTCAGGCGAGTAGTTGCATCTCCAGAACTACAAAAACATAACTCATCAGGTTATCCGGAGGGCCAGAGGTGAACATAGGTGTATGACCTTTAGAACAGCAAATCACTGAGAGGAAAAAGGGTGTGTGTGTGTGTGTGTGTGTGTGTGTAACCACTGATCTGCTGCTACATCCTGGATATTCACTGTAGCTGGCAATCGAGAGATGTGGTTTACATCTAGGTGATCAATATGCAAAACAAGAGGTCACTGATTCTGGGTTTGTTACTAGACTCCTTTGTTTCTCTGAATCTCAGACTCAAAAGGGATTGTTCCTGATTTTGTTTATAAAGGCCTATTCCCCACACCTCCTCCCCTGCTGATAAATATGGGGTGAGAAGCTAATACACAGTAAGCCCAGACACCACATTCATGCAGCTTTTTATGGTCACTATTCTTTATTTCTATTACACTAGTTCCTAGAGCCCCCGCCCCCAACTGAGACCCCATTGTGTCTGGACAGCGCCTACCACCGGTGCTCCATGACTGGGCCCCTAAGTGCTCAATAATACAGTCATTAATATTGTGCTAGTTGCTGTGTAAACACAGTTCTTGCCTCAAAGTTTACAGTCTTTACAGCTGAGACAGGCAGATGAAACAAATTGCAGGCATCAGTTAAACCTTGAGTCTCTGCTGATACTTAACAAGTGCAAGTGACAGCACACACGCTGCCTAGACAGGAGATTACTGCACCAATCTAGTATTAAATACGTCTTTGGATCACCTTATATTTGCTTAAACAACAAGGAGTCTGGATGCATCTGAAGAAGTGAGGTTTTTACCCACGAAAGCTTATGCCCAAATAAATCTGTTAGTCTTTAAGGTGCCACCAGACTCCTTGTTTTTGTAGGTACAGACTAACACGGCTACCCCCTGTTACTTATATTTCCTTATTTACTATGACAGTTTTGTAATTTTTATAATCTGTAGAACCAAGCTCCACGAGTACCTATGCAACTGACTACAGCTACACAAATATTGTTTCCAGAGGCAACAAACCTACCAGCCATGTGCTGTCAGGAGGGCGACTTTAAAAAGATTTTTTGTGGGTTGCTCTAAAACCCAATTAAGCATAAAGTAACACATTTCAGGCACCTGTGTATCCTCTGAATAAACTGAAGGTGCAATTTACCTTGGCCTGGCTGGTTCCCTTTACCCCTTTTATGTGACTTCTTGGTCACTGCATTTGCACACATACATAGACGGTGGGTGATAGCCAGTGACTATGTTGGCTTCTCATAGAATCATAGAATATCAGGGTTGGAAGGGACCTCAGGAGGTCATCTAGTCCAACCCCCTGCTCAGAGCAGGACCAATCCCCAACTAAATCAATACTCCCAGGATGTCTGAGCTCTTGAAACTCAAAACATGAATGAGTCTCTCCGGGTACTCTTGTTCTTCTAGGTTTTACTGCAGATGTATGGCTTTAGGTCAAGGCCACACTTAAGGGGAATTCACTTCTTTGAGACTACTGCTTAGCTACGGTGCTTCATAGCTGGAGTCCTTCATTTACCAACAGGAGTATAGGAGGTAAACCTGGCTTTAACCTAGAGTTCTTGCTTGAAGTGCCATCAATCATAGGCCCAGACCAGTATGAGTTTGTAACTTGCTCCAGTCTCTAAGCTTGGGATTAATTTTCCAACCTTTAATATATTGTGGTGTTGCAACTATGGTATGTTTCCCAGGCAAAAAAGATGTGAACAGGCTTTGCGGAGACATGCTCTATTGAAGAGTTGCCATCTTGGATTTTTGTGTCAAGATGGCGCCCACATCTCCCAACCTGCCAAGGCCCAAACGTAGCATGCAATGTGTGAGAGACTCAGAATGAACGTTGCCCTGGCTATTGATGCAGGGCAGTCAAAAGGTTGCATGGCATTCCTTCCTGTGGTATAAATGACTTATAAACAACTTATAAACGAATCATGAAATATTCTTCATTTCTGAGGTAAATTTTCAGCAGTAACAGTGAGGAGATACCAGATGTATGTGGAACTTTGGGACTAAAGTGATGTCCCTCAAAACGAGGGACACTTGAGCAACAGGATTGGAGGAATGTCAAGCCGGTGAGTATCCTTGAGCGAGCAGAGGGGGCATCTTTCCTTCTCTTAAACCTTGTGCATCACGATGCTTTCTCTCCAACTGCTGTTACGAATTCCTTGTACCTATGTGACCTCACAGCCGCTTATTTTGTTTGTCACATTTATCTTAAACCAGGTTTTTCTTTACCTTGTTCTTGGAATTTAACAATGAGCACTAAAATCTGTATGAGCTATACTTTGCTGAATGAAGTTTGATGCAGTACACTGGGATATCTCAAAAGGACCAAACAGTCCTGCTTGGATAGTGTTTATATTTAGTAGCGAATGGAGCAGGGGCTCCCAAACCAAAAAGGCCCTGATCTTGATGGGATTCTGGTTACTACACTAATTGTTCTCCATGTGCTGGAGAGAGGATTCTCCATTTTTCTCAGTGGGTGCTGGGTTCTTATGGAAAAATTGACCACTTTCATTTAGGTGCTTAAACGAATGCTGGGTTCTTTTTAAAATTTGGCCCTCATTGTGGGTGCTGCGCACTTCTGGAAAATCTGGCTGGCCAAGAATAAGTGTCTGAATCTTGCACTCCCAGCTTATTCATCAGTTCTTCCTCTAGTATATCAGTTGAATTTGTAGCCATTGTGATTGGTCTCCAAAAAGAGCCGTAGGATTTGTTTGGGTGCAGTAGACTAAATAATCTGAATGTAGAGTGTATATTTTAGGGCACTGGTCACCCAATCGTTTTTTTTTTTTCTTTAGATGGTCCGATTTGGCTGCAGTTAGAGCCTTAATACATATATGGTGACTTTTTAAAGACCTGATTAATTCTGACAACTATCTGAGTAATAAATAAAATGGACTGGAGTAACTGGCACCATACACAAGGCATGTACTAGCTCCCCTGCCTATAGTGTCTTCCCCACTCTTGACATGCTCTGGTGATGAGTGGTAAGATTGGTCATTAAAAACAATCTAGGGAATAGTCTAGTTGCTTTTGTGGATTCTCATCAGGCTATGGGTCTCATCCTGAAAGACCTCCACAGGCTTCCCATCTACTGCAGAATTACTCTCCTGATTTCCAAAACCCTGCATAGCTCTGCTTCATTTCACTTGGCTTACAAATGCAGTTCAAAGCCTGTCATGTATCTGCTGTCTGAGCTCTGGAATCAGGACACCAGCCTCCCATGGTGATTCATTCCCTTTCGCATCCTCTGCTCCAGTTATCACCCTCCTTTGTAACATGCTTTGGTTAGTGCTGAGCGTGACAAGGTACTTGTATTAATGCAACATTTCTCCTTCCATTGTCAGACCACGTCCATCATGTGGTCCAGTGGGTATGCACTGGATAGGACTTGGGTCCTATTCCTGGACCTGACGCTTGCTCGCTGGGTGACTGTGAACAGCTGCTTCAATGTGTCTTTCCCTAGCTGTAAAATGCAAAGCCTCCAATGTAAAATGCCTTGATCTGTGAGTGACAAGTGTGAGACAAACTAAGTGTAAAGATATGCTCTGGAGCATGGGGATTGCTAGGCCTTAGAGATATAGCTGGTAGCAACACCTATATGAAGCTTTCCTAGTATTTTCCATGTAACAAGCAGAGTTGGTTGAAACTTTTCATCAAAGTTTTGATTCAAAAATGGAGGGGGGTGGGAGGGAGAACACACACTTTTCCCTAATAAATGCTTAGGCCATGATCCTGCAAACACTTAATCATGTGCTTAACGTCAAGCATGCAAGTAGCCCCATAGAAATCGCCATTTTAATTGGGTGTCTTAATGGGAAGTGAACTCTAGAAAATCTGGCTCCAATTGTAGGTGCTGAGTCAATGCTGTTTTCAGATCTGTGCGTGTGTGTATGTGAGAGTTGGGGCTTTTCATCTTTTTCTATGTGCCGTGACCTCCTTTCCCACCCCAGAATCCTCGTTTAATCTAGCCAGGACCAACTTCCCATTCAGTAATATGGGAAGGGCAGGGTGGTCATAACCCAATGATTCTTGCTGGCGTCACAACCCCCATGCTCTACGTGTTGACAGGATCATGACGCAGTGCTGACTGTGGATCCCATCCTTTTCATAAAACATCCCATCCCTTCTGTCCATACTCACTAAGTACTCCTGCTTCTACATGGGTGACCTTAACCTGATGCTCTCTACTACTCGAGCAGTCTTAATATTTCCCATTCTCTTCTTTCCCCCCTTCTCTTTGGCAATCTGATCTCATTGTTCTTGCGTAGAGACAGATGCAAAATAATTACAATCTCTCATCTTCGGGGATGCTCCTGTCTTTAAGAGGGTTAACTTTTCCCTCCTACTGCTTGCTCTAGCATTTAAAGGAACATGTATTTTTAGTTACTAGAATAAGTGCTTTCCCCTTTTGGGGTGTGTTCTTGCATGGTTTATTCAGTGTTTAATCTGTCCAGTCCTCCCACTTACAGCTTCTAGAGTCTGTTGTTTTTATCCTCAGTGCTGTCACATAACTCATTTGCCTTCCCCATCCTTGTTCCAATTTGTCTCTCCATAATTAATCTCAGCTGTCACTTCCTCTGCCTCCCACCCTTGTTCCGTCATCCCACACAGATCCCACAGCCTCGTTCTCCCACTCTATCCTGCATGCCACCCCCTGTACCCTTCTGTGAAACACCTCCCACTCCTTCAAATGCCTCCTTCAAATTGCCTTCTGTCAATCATCTTCACTCGCTGCTGTGTTCCCAAGAGGACGGTTGCATGTGCGTTTACTGACCTGTGTGCAAGTGACTAGATGCATTTTCCCACTCACCAGATTTGTGTGCAGTCACAGCATTGTGCACACAATCTAGATGCATAACAGCATGCCTACATTGCCTACAGATGGTGCCTTCTGTGTATTTTCATGGGCTTTTAGCTAATGTAGGCATACAATTGTGTAGCTAGACTGTGTGTATGTAATTAAGGTTCTTGAACACTCAGATTTTTTTTATTTATGTCTATCAGTGGCTTCAGAATTTTTAGTCATCAATGGCTTGTTGAAATCCATAAAAATGTTTTCTAGTCTTCATGTCACATTCCCTTATGGGCACAATCATTGCAACTCTTAATTCTGCAATGTGCATACTAGACTGCTTAAACACTTTTTACTAACCATTCCTGTCTAACCCCTCAATTCTTGTACCCTGAATAAATTATTTCTTTACTTGGAAATTCTGTCTTTCTGATTGCAACACATCCCCCTACAACTATAGGCTCCATGTTCTGATACCCTAGTTGGCTAAATGAGGAAGATAGTCTTCGTTTCCATGGTTATTTTGTATTCAACTGAAATCCTTTAGCTGTTCTCTGAACAGAGCATATGTTGAGTAAAGCAGGAATTGTCCGTTCTCATGTGGATCCTACATTTAAATCTAATGGATACATTTTAAGAGGATGTGATTCTGGATAGGAAAGGTACGAAAGTACTGGTTCTTGGAATATTACCAAGATGGTCCGTGACTGCCCTTTTTTGGCAAACCTTAACCCTCGACCCCAATTACATCATTGTTGAATGTCAAACGTGAGGCCCCATCCTAGAAACTGTTATTTGTGTGATTAGTTCTTGATAGCAGTTCTGTTATAAACAGGACGGGGTTGCTCTTATGAGTCCAGGTTTGAAACGGGTGGACCTGTGATGTAAGCTCTTTAGAGCAGAGGCATTGGGTAAGTCCTATCTTCAAGAGAGGCTAAAGCACTTAGCCTGAATCCCGCTGACTTTTGTTAAAACTAAGGCTCCTTAGTGCTAAGTCACTTTGAAAATGGGACTTAAGTGCTTTTGAAAAATGTATTACTTGTCCTTTGTTTGCAAATCGCCATGTACACTTAGACACCATATAAATAATAATTTGTTTACTGTTTGTGTCCAACTACGACAACTCCTATTTTTGTAATGGTCTGACCCCCCTTCTGCTCTCCATGTCCTCCAGCTTCTCCAAACCTCAACTCCAGACTCTAACTTAGCAGTCCAGGCCCATGTGTATTTGAAACAGCAATGTATTTCCTTCTTGAATACTTTCCTCATCGCTCTTTTCTTTGGGGGAGGGGCAGGGCCGGCTCCAGGCACCAGCCTTGCAAGCAGGTGCTTGGGGCGGCCACTCCGGAGAGGGGTGGCACGTCCAGCTATTTGGCGGCAGTTCGGCGGATGGTCCCTCACTTTCACTCGGAGCGAAGGACCTCCCGCTGAATTGCCGCCGCAGATCGCGATCGCGGCTTTTTTTTTTTTTTTTTTGGCTGCTTGGGGCGGCTAAAACCCTGGAGCCAGCCCTGGGGATGAGGGCAGGCAACACCCCCCCCCCCCCCCCCGTGGGCAATGGAGGAAGAGAGATTCATGAAGGAAATGATCTAGGTTTTAAGCATCCCAGGTGCCCATATGAAACATTGTGGAGAATTTTTTTTTAAATGATGGAAAAATGCCTTGAAGACTGTAAAGCCTTTGCTGGTCAGTCTAATTTTTCTAGGCAAATGAGCAGGAGCCAGATCAATCTTGGAAAGCTTCCTAGAAAGACACTTCACCTGGCAAGATGAAAGAGTGGGTTGACTGGGAAGAACACACTATGGTGTAGATGTTAGGACACTTTCTGCCTTTTGGTTGACATCCATCTAACCCTATTGAATCCAGCAACATAATAGTGTGGTTTCCACTTTATCGCTAGGTTATAATGCCTCATGGGTCCAGAAAGACACATGGGTTCTGATCCACCATTCCTTATGCACTTAAAGAAGTCAAAATTTTAGGTACACAAGGAATTTCATAGCATTATCCCCTATTCCAGTGCTAGATCCTACAGGACCTATCCACTTCTTGGACAAATCTATATTTGGCTTTTTCAGCTGTGTTAACACACAGTAACTAACATGATTGTATATTCTACCATCGCCACTTTACAAATGTTTGTTCCTGAGTCTGTAGCTACCGTTAAACACAAATAAGGACTAATATTTGTGTAGTGTGTACACTAGAATCAGTTCATTACCATATCTTAATTACTGATTAACATGTGTTAACGTGACTGAAAAGTCAAGTGTAGACGTATCCTTTCAGGGCAAATGGGGCGTTCTTGCCAGTTCTAATGGGCTTCCTGGAAGCCTGCTGAGCAGGTGCTGTTTCAGATTCTTGGGCCCCTTATTGGAGCTATGTGTTATGCCGCCGCCGAATCTTGACACAGAGTCCTTTGCAACCTGGATACGTTCAGCAAAGCCACTTCCATTGTGTGTGTCAACACGAACAAAACATACAGTCTGGACCCCACTGTGATTTAAAGTGAACCTCCTGAGACTTCAATGCTCTGGAGCAGACGCTTGAGCTGGATGAATAATTGATGCTTCTGCCTGCAGCCAGAAAGCACTCTGGGAAATGGCAGTAGAAGTGCATCTTGAATCAGTGATGCATTTGAATTAATCTGGGAGGCGGGGAAAGGAAACAGAGTGCCTGCTGGTCTGGGAAATTCCTGTGTGAATTCAGTGCTCTTGACAAGTGCCAGATAGACAGCTCTGGAGATGGATGTGTTTCAGGTACAGTGTAAGTTTCCTCCACACTTCCATGGTCACTGTGCCTCACCTCGACCAAGAAGCATCACCTCTAGGGCCAGAGGGGACACATTCAGTTGCTGGTGCCTTTGCTGAGGCTGTGAAACAATGCTGCCAATGCAGTATTGAGCTTTATGATGTGGACACATAAGCACTGGGATCTGAATGGATGTTGCTACTTAAATAATAATGTTCCACTGCTTTTATTAGAGTGCTCTGCACTCTCAGTATTTTGCAAAGCAAACCAGTGTTGGAGTGAATACAATAGCCCTTTATCGGTGTTCTTTCAGCCACCTGTCTTTCTGATTATCTGGCTTTCCTTCTCTGAAACTTAGTACTCCTTGTTTATTAGTTGTAAGACTAAGTGTTGGGTGACACATTAAAAAAACCAAACAACCTTCCACTGAAGCAACAGCTCCATCGAACATGGAGAGGAGACAACGCTCTCAGTTGCTCTGTTTCTAAAAACCATTGCAGATGCTCCTATCTCCAGTATTACTTCATTCCCTTTAACAGCATGATAGAGAACTGGGAAGAACCTCAGCCAGCTTCTGAAAAATTCTGAATAAAATTCAGCACAATGTTAACAGGGTGGGCACAGGTATGGTCTTCTGGATGAGCCCTCTCGGGGCACTATCACTAGGAAAGATTGCGTTTCCATCCTTCACGAGTAACACCTGAAAGAATTTTAAGGCCCGGCTTGACAAAACCCTGGCTGGGATGATTTAGTTGGTGTTGGTCCTGCTTTGAGCAGGGTGTTGGACTAGATGACCTCCTGAGGTCTCTTCCAACCCTAATATTCTATGATTCTATGATTCTACGAAGGTTAGAGAGACAAAACACATTCTATTTCACTTACCGTGAGGTTTTTGTTGCTCCGTGGCTGACGTACAAACACGCTGCCATATAGCCACAAACTAGCCCGTGACAACGTATTTCCAAAGACCACATCCTCCCCTTTCCTCGCAGATGGCTCTGAAAATGGATTTTCTAAAACTGATGCCAATGAGAAAGGGGCTTATTTCCCTAGAGACTGTCTGCCCCAGATTATCTTCTCCCTGATGCAGGAGTAATTCCATTGAAGTGAATGGATTTCCACCAGTGTGAAGAGAATCAGGCCCTATGCCTCTGGTATCTAAATCAGAGCACTTAATGCATCTGCCTGGTACAGAGCCATGTTGCAAATTCCACTGCTGTACATTATTAATACGCTTCTAAAACGAAGCTGTGTGAGTGAGCATCTCTGAAAGATTAATCAGGCATTGAACATAGCGTGTAGGCGCTTCCCCTCTGGGCTGCGATACTGCCAGCTCTCACATGTTGGGTGTGGTTTGTACGAGGAGCAGAGTCCGTCATGTAAGCCCAGCGGGCTGCAGAAAGTGACATCTTATTTGGAAGCGCTCTTTCCTCGGACTAAGTTCTGCATTAAAGGGGTCAGATGGGGAAGGATGTTTGGAGGGGCCCCTGTGTCATAAATGAGCTGAAAGATTGTACGTGGCTTTAAGATCCCACTGCAATCTTAGCAGAAGTTGCGCTGCTTTCCTGGCATCCTATACGAATTCCATTAGGGGTTATTCTGCTCTCTGGGGACGTTATTTGCAGCCTTCCATTGGATCCAGTGTTCTCCATCTCCTGTCTTTCCATGGTGTTGTCCTGTATTGCTGAAAAGCCTCTGTGTTACAGCCACATGTGAGGTGGATGTCAGTGATGAGTAAAATCATTCCACTGTGTTTAATATCGGTCTATATGAATATTGGTGCACTCTACAGGACAATACGTGGGCATAGTTTACACACTGAACTCGCAGAAATGTGAGGCTGATGCAGAAAAAAAATAGTGGGAGAGTTAAAAAGCCATCTTGGTTTTATATGACACCTCTTTAAATCCTCTTGTTGGTAGATTTTCCTGCCATGTTCCCTTTCTTCCCCTTGACACACACATTGTATTCACTGCTCACAATAGCAGATGCTTATTTACTGCTGTGCTGTTTAATGGCTCTTTATGCCCCCTTTGAATCGGGCCTTTAAACACAGTTGCTAGCAGCCTGGTAACTCTGTTCCCCTAATAATATAATAATAATTAATGGAGATATCCTATCTCCTAGAACTGGAAGGGACCTTGAAAGGTCATCGAGTCCAGCCCCCGGCTTTCACTAGCAGGACCAAGTACTGATTTTGCTCCAGATCCCTGGGTGGCCCTCTTCAAGGATTGAACTCACAACCCTGGGTTTAGCAGGTCAATACTCAAACCACTGAGCTATCGCTCCCCCGACACACAGACCAGGCCCTAATTAGTATAGATGGAGATGAGCCATTTTACCAATGCATGCCATATGCTGTATCCACACCTACAGCCACAGATGTAAAATATTTAAATCTCTCTTGCTAACATAGCCCTAGTGTGAGCAGAGGCTGGGCCATGCTAAATGGTTTCTGTGAGGGAACACTAGGGACAGATCTGCAGGACTGACTTCCAGGTTCAGCCGAAGGATATCAGGACCTTGGACAAGGCACTGTCCCTGCTAGGGTATTTATATGTTCAGTTTCAGAGTGGTAGCCATGTTAGTCTGTATCAGCAAAAAGGTGCCACAAGTACTCCTCGTTCTTTTTATATGTTCAGTGTAACCCAAACAGTGATGCCCCAAGACAATAAAACAATCAGAAATAGTCTCTGAGAGTGTTGTTATGCCCACTCATCCCTCTCCCTTCCCTTGTCTTTCTGTTCAGCAAATATACTCTGAACTAAACAGCACCTGTGACAGCAAAAAATAAATAAATCCTGGAACAAACAACGTGTTTGCTGTTGTCGCATAGATCGTTCTGTCTCTCTGTATTCTATTCCTTTCCCCCACCCATTGTTTGTGTGGATTGTAACTTCTTCAGGGCAGGGGACTATCTGCTCTTGGGTTTGTATAGCCCCTAGCACAATGGAGCTCTGATCCTAAATGGTCCATAGGCACTATCATAATAAACATTAGTAAGAAACTCAGGATCCATGTCAAAATCTAAATCAAGCCTGAAAGGAGTTAACTATGGGCCCTTAATGGGTCCTTATTTGCTAGGTTCCAAAAAGACAGGTAACAGCTGTGAATGAGCTGTTAGCTCTGGGGAAGTTCAGCTACATTTCTCATGTGGAAGAGTTATTGTTCCCACTCAGCTCTTCCTGATTCTGTCTTTTGTCTTAGACCAAGGCAAAGTGGCCTTATTTGTTTCTTTACCTGAATTTCACATTCACTTCTGCACATAAGCGGCTGAGGTTTTAACAGGGGGCTTTCCCAGAAGTATTCCTCCTTAGCCTTGATAAACCTAGTGTCTCTGGAGTGTGAGGAAGTGTCAAATCTATTGGTTTATTTTGCTGATTAAAGAAACACTTCTCATCATAACCACAGCAGTACCGTTTGGCAAGCAAATGTACTGCGTTCTACTTTGCTAGAAGGGCTTATGCTTTGCATCACAGCAAGTATGCTGAGAATCTTGGGTGAAATTCTATGGTCAGACTCAGCGTGATCCCTTCTGGGATAAAAGTCTATATCTTTAATAATATAGCACAATGTTTGTAAACCTCTATACTGGATCTCTTCAGATACATTGGCAAGCTTTTATTTATAATATAATGTCTCAGAGCTCTGGTGCTTGTAAGCATCGCTTCATAAGGAGGACCATGCTCAGTAGCCCATTATCAAATTGCTATATATTATTTAGATACTTTTACTATGCTTGGCTACCCCATGGATTCCCAGGCAATCTTGTTTTCTGACGTTCTTGTTGAGCTCCATTTCTGCCTTTGGTCACATCAACACTAACAAAATCCATTTTTCTTTTGTTAGCAATTGATTCCTTAGGGGTTTTTTTTATTAGTGACCGTAGATAAATGGACAATCTGGGCTGCGTTTCAGTTTCCAGCAGGGTTGCCTTTAAAGAAAGGCCTGCTCCAAAGAGCTTCTAGTCTACATCAAATGTACAAGGAATGAGGGGATAACAAGGGATAGAGAAAGGGTGGACCATGGTTAGACAGATTGTAAATTGGACTATATGCTATGGGCATGGGAATAAGGACCCACCCCTTTCTGCCTCTGCATGGGGTACCTGGATTTTGGGCAGGCATGCAGGATTAGAGGAAGAGAATGAACTGAATCTCTCCCTCTCCAATGCACTGGCCAATGCAACTAAGCTGATGTGGGGAGATTGTAACTTTCTCCTGGCATAGGCTAGCAGAAAACTATTCCTCACCAGAGCCATGGGGAAACTGAGTCACAACCCCTTCCCGAGTTGTTAAAGGACTGGTGCAGTGTGCACCCCGCACCTGGCTCAGAGCTGGGCTGACAGGTGCAATCTGCCCTTTAGATGTTCGTCTTGAGCTCCTATCTACGAGGGAGAGAGGCGGCAATAGAAAGAATGTGAATCCTATCAACAGCTGGCTGAATTTTGTCAATTTTGGAATGAAAAATGGCTCTTTGACCCAAATGAAGAGTTTTGTGGCAAATCTTCATGGGAGTTGAAATTTTCTAGGTTTTTATTAAAACGTTGCCTTTTTTTTGGCTTCCTTTTTTCCTGCAAAACATAGCTTTTGGGAAAATTTAAACGGTACATAACGTCCTATGAGAAATAATTGGCATCTTTCAATCGACTCTAGTCACATTCTGTTGTGAACAAACCTTTCAAGAATATCTTAAGGAAGGGAAATTTACTCAGCCAGGGGGAGTGATAATATCTGTAACCAGTTATGGAGGGACCGAGTGTCTCAAGCTGCCGAGTGTCTCAAATAATGACTGCGAGGGTCCTCAGCTCCCATTGACTTCCTGGGGTATTGCATATGCTCCATGCCTCAGAAGTCTCTCAGCCCTAAATAACGGGTCTGCGTTATGGGCCTGATTCTGCAATGTCTTTGTAACACAGCAAGGCAGGGTATAAATCTGCAGTATGTCAGTTTGCCATGTAGCAACCTCCTATGTGGATGCAGCAACAGTGCCCTGAAAGTGTTGGAGTGTGGCTTGGCGTATTAAATGTGGCTACTTAGCTTTCAAGCAGTAGTAAGGCAAACTGCACTCCAGGACTTTCACTGTCTCATAGCAGTGTCTACACAGGCGGTTACTGCGAGGCAGGCAGGGGCACTGTAGATTCACACCCTGACTTGCCACATGGTAACACACCATATAGACAAGCCCCAGGAGCTGGTAAATACCTTCAACTCCTCTTGAATTCTGTAGCAATTCTGGGTCCTGAGCGCCCCTCAGAATGCTCAGGACCCTGTAGGACTGGGCCCTGTGTTCTTGAGACACCTTGCTACTTGCTAAGAGGACGAGAGGCTTGATTTGTGGGAGGAGGATACTCTCTCAATGTGATGAAAAATTAAGTATGTCGCCAGACTTCTGGGAACAGATTCGGCGCTCGGTTACATCAATGTAAATGTGACTTCGTTAATTACTCCATTGCAACTATTCTGCATTTACAGCAGTGTGGATACAAATGACTACATTCTGCTCGCATTTTCCCTTTTAAAATAGACGTTGAATTTACCCTTCATTTACACGCTATCTTTTCTGTGCAACGTGTTTCCTAAATTTGTCAATTTATTAAAAAATACAAACAATAGACGGAATTATATTATATTATGTTCTATTTATACGGTACCTTTTGCTCTCAAAATACTTTATTTATGAAATCCTCCTTCAATATTCTACCTCGTGATTGTTCTCAGATAAATCAGGGATAACATTTGTTTCATTAATCTTGCACTTAATTAACATCTTCATTTTATCTATCTGGGGAAAATACCTGTGTGTTTATATAAACAGGCTGCTCGATATTAGCACTTTCTGGTTGAGATTTTCAAAGCTGACTAGGGGCAATGACAAATAATGGGAATTGTGTCCCTAAATTCCATAGCTAGATTTGAAAATACCAACCTCTGTTACTACCTAAATTGCAGTACAGTACAGTACCTCAATTTTCCTTTTTTATCGTTTACCATTTTTTTCCCATTAAGCTTGGGCAAAAACAGGACTACACTTAGTTCTGTCATGAGTAGCTAAAGCAAATTTTGCACTGCAATCATGCTAGCTAAAAGAAAGTGCAGTAGTGTATATTTTGGTTACTGTGTACAAAATGTTTGTAAGTATACAGTAGTGAATAGCCAGAGCCAATCCCAAAGCAGATCCGACAGCTTCATTATTCATGGGATAAAACCTCTTGAGAATATGCTCAGAGGCTGTTGTCTAGCTGTCATCTTTAAAGAGGGGGATCATCACACAAACAGATTTCATTTTGCTTTGCTTTGGTAATGCTTCCTGTGTAGCACACTCTCAAACCTAGTTACTGAAGTAACATGTTTTGCGACACTATCAAAATCCAGGTTAGCATATTTTAAAACTCGACATCAACACTTCTTTCAATCTGAGCTTCTTTGGACTTCACCTAGGCTGGGCATTCAGGAAAATACAGTAGAGGGTGTCTTGCCAAATGCATCTAAGAAAAGGTCACGTTCACCCTATCATCTGCATTGCACAGGGAAGCAAGATTTGACCAGGCAGAAAGACAAAATGTTTGTCATTTTTAAAAGACCCCCTCCCCAGAAGAGCATCAATCACCGTGGCCCCAATTCAGCGCAGCACCTCTGTTTAGCAAAGTGCTCAAACATGTGCTTAAATCCCATTGAAGTCAACAGAACTTCAGCATGTCCTTTGCTGGATAAGGATGGGTGCATGGAGGTATGTGCTTCAATGCTTGGCTGTAATGAGCAGGGGATCTCATGGAAAACGTGAATCCTTAAAGTGGGGTCAGGAACGGAGAAAGACCAAATTAAAAAAAACAACAACCCAGTTTCTCAAGTCAATGGAGCTACTAAGATTTACCCCAGCTAAGGATCTGTCACTTTACCTGTTCAATCCTTTGTGCAATAAACAGGGAAGGGTATTTTTAAGGTAGACTTGAAGCAGAAGTACTTTTGTGCCTGGAAGATGGAACTGTGAGTGACAAGATGCTCATTTGCCCGAGTCTTTTAGGGTCCGATTGTTCCAAATACCTTTGGAAGCTGCTTGGATACACAGTAACGGGCTTGGGAGGAGAACCATAGCATTGGAGGATGTTCCATTCAAATCTCGCAGAATCAGGCCGAGTGACAGGCCTAGTATTAGATAGCATAGAGCGGTTCCTATGCAATACAGAGCCGGCACCTAGTATAATTCATTGGAGTCTTGCCCTGGACTTCATTGCAAGCAGGGGAAAAGTCTAGCTGTACCTGAAGGCACTTGCACATCGCAGGATCGTGCCTGATTTTTAAGCTGGTTGTGACCTGCCTCGTTTACAGGCCACCCCGTTGTATGCATTCCCTGCTGTCACCCCCATCATCCCATCTCTGCAGTCTAGGTGCTGGGTTGGCATCAACAGCCTGGCTTGCAAATCAGTGGCACTACGGTAGCACTCCAGCGAAAGGGAAGAGACACAGCAAATGACCTATCAGGATGCTTAGGCCAGGGACCCACTTTGATCCAAAGAACGATCCCCCGCCCGTGTGCCACAGCCATGGAATATAGCAAAATCTGCTTAACAGACTTAATCATAGAAGGTTAGGGTTGGAAGAGACCTTAGGAGGTCACCTAGTCCAACCCCTTGCTCAAAGCAGGACCAACACTAACTAAATCATCCCAGCCAGGGCTTTGTCAAGCGAGGCCCTAAAAACCTCTAAGGAAGGAGATTCCACCACCTCCCTAGGGAACCCATTCCAGTGCTTCACCACCCTCCCAGTGAAATAATGTTTCCCAATATCCAACCTAGACCTCCCCCACTGCAACTTGAGACCTTGCCATCAGGCCTTAAGTAGAACCCCTGAGGCTAGCGGAGAATCCTGCTAACTCTGAGGGCCAGATCTTTGAAGTCATTAGAGTTACTGATACACCAGCTCCCGATAGTACAATGTGACCCACGGGTTGACCTGCTTTGGTGGAAGGAGAATATAAGCTTTCAGGATTCTTGGCCTGCATATGAAGGCCTTGGTGTGACATGAGCATATTTAGGGTTTTCTGTATCTGGTAGGTATTTTCTGATTATCCTCCCCCCTCCTCCCCGATGTTTTATAAGTAGGTAAACTAAAGTTCCCTCTTTTTCTCTTGGAGTCTGAAACAGGGTTTTTAATGACTTCAAGTATTTTTCTCTTGAATTGTATACAAAATTGGGCTCCCTTTGAAATGGGAGATTGGTGAGCAAGGGAAAAATGTAGGTTCTTGCCATACTTATTTTCAACACTGCACAAACTGTAAAAGTCAGGGATTTTCTGTGTGTATTTAATACAAAGAGATTTATTTTGCTTCTTCTGGATTTTATGGGGTTTTAACTTACAGCAGAAGGGCCTGTCAGGGCTGTATCCCCACTTTGAACTTTAGGGTACAAATGTAGGGGCCTGCATGAAAACTTCTAAGCTTAACTACCAGCTTAGCTTTGGTCCGCGGCCACCATTTTCAATGGATTCCCTCCCTGGGAAGCCTTGAAAAACCTTCACCAATTCCCTGGTGAATACAGATCCAAACCCCTTGGATCTTAAAACAAGGAGAAATTAACTATTCCCCTCCTTCCTCCCACCAACTCCTGGTGAATACAGTTCCAACCCCCCTGGGATCTAAAACAAGGAGAAATTAACCATTCCCCCTCCTTCCTCCCACCAACTCCTGGTGAATCAAGATCCAAACCCCTTGGATCTTAAAACAAGGAAAAATCAACCAGGTTCTTAAAAAGAAGGCTTTTAATTAAAGAAAAAGGTAAAAATTATCTCTGTAAAATCAGTATGAAAAATAACTTTACATGGTAATCAAACTTAAAGAGCTCAGAGGACCCCCCCTCTAGTCTTAGGTTCAAAGTACAGCAAACAAAGATAAACACTCTAGTAAAAGGTACATTTACAAATTGAGAAAACAAAGTAAAACTAAGACGCCTTGCCTGGCTATTTACTTACAAGTTTGAAATAGGAGAGACTTGTTTAGAAAGATGTGGAGAACCTGGATTGATGTCTGGTCCCTCTCAGTCCCGAGAGCGAACACACTCCCAAAACAAAGAGCACAAACAAAAGCCTTCCCCCCCCACCCAAGATTTGAAAGTATCTTGTCCCCTTATTGGTCCTTTGGGTCAGATGCCAGTCAGGTTACCTGAGCTTCTTAACCCTTTACAGGGAAAAGGATTTTGGAGTCTCTGGCCAGGAGGGATTTTATAGTACTGTACACAGGACAGCTGTTACCCTTCCCTTTATAGTTATGACAGGGCCCGTTTGTATTATAGCAGCTTATGGGCTTGAGTCAACTGATGTAAATTGGGAGCAACTCCATGAAAATCCATGGGCCAGATTCTCAGCTAGTGTCAATCAACATAGCCTCAGTGACTTCCACAGCAGGACAATTTACACTGGCTGAAGGTCTGGCCCAATATAGTAAGGAGAATTGGGTGCTGTATACGTAACATACTGATTTTTCTGAGCACTTTAAATGATGCAATCCAAACAAGAAATAATTATACAGCAGGTGAAAATGGATCCGAGTCTTTTCTCGCCCCAGTGTGACACTGGTGTAACACCACTAAGTCAAGTGGAGTCACGCCTTACACCACTACAAGTCTGGAGAACTGAATTCAGCCCAAGGGCGTGAGAGTTGCAGTTATTTAGTCGAGGCTTCCTTCTTTGTCATATCAGAATTTGCATGTCCCTTACCATCTCTTTGTACTGAAAGGAGCTTTAGCCTACTGTATGCTCTGATTTGCATTAAGAGACCGCGTGGGGCACTTGGGGGAGGATCAGAGAGTGGGCTTTGATCGCCCAGGGGAGAAATGGGAGAGGGAAATGAGATGCAGTATGTAAATCTAGGAATACATACATAAACATAATGCTCCGTGAAAGCACAGACAAATAACCTATGTGCTCTGCAATCTTTAATACTAAACACCAGCATAAAATACACTGTTCCCTGCTGTCTTCATTAGATTTACAGGACAATGGTCCTTATGGTTGTGTTTCTTTTTGTAGGATTCTGCTACCTTTTTTAAAAGTTGGGTACGGCAAGAAATGGAACACACACAAAAAAAGGAACATAAATGATGCATGCTGCAGGGCACTGTTGTTGCATCTGGTTCATACCCCAGCCCTGCCCAGTTGCGGGCTTCATTGGCAATGTGCCAGGGGCCTGCGACTCTCTCTTGATTTGCATGAAATGGAGCAGATTGCAGCTGCCCTGGTCCTCCTTTAGTCTTGGCGCTCACTGAAACGAGGTTTACACCAGCGTGGTCAACTTCGGTGGAGCAGCTCTTGATTTGTATCCGGGCAAGAGGAAATCAGAATCAGTTTTGTTCAGTATGATCAGCTTCCCAGAAGGTTAGGAGACTTGACTGGCCAGTTCCCGATTCCCATGACATTTTCCTGGGAACTAGGTGTCCAGATCTCTTCTAGGTGAGACTTTTAAAGCGGCACATGTATTTTTGGGCCTGATCCTGTTAGGTGTGCTGAGAACCTCCGGAGACCCCAGGGGAGATGCGGGTGGACAGAAGTTTGTACAACTGGACCTCGCTTAAGAAATAATAGCGAGAACACGTGCAGCTAGGGTGAAATTTACTCCTGTGCACAGGGGTCTGCACACGCCTGATGCACTAGTCATTGCCATAGCACTTAGGAACCCCAGCCACAGACCACGACCCCACTGCTGACTCTGTGGGTGCTTTGAAGCTGGAGCTCCCATGAGTGAAAAAGCAGTAGGTACTCAGCACCCACTGGCAGTAGATCAGGGCCTCCTCCTCCCTCCCAGTGCCTCCTGCCTGCCGTGATCAGCTGTTGAGCGGTATGCAGGAGGTGCTGTGGGGGAGGAGTGGGGGCAGGAAGAGGCATGGGCCGAACAGGATGGGAAGGGGCGGGGTGGGGTGGGAGCAGGAAGAGGCCAGGTGGGGACTTGGGGGAAGAGGTGGAGTGGGGGCAGGGCCTGGGGTGGAACGGGGGTTGAGCACCCCCCCAGGAACAGAGTAAGTCGGCACCTATACCCCACTGGGCAAGGTGCTGTACAAACACAGAACAAAAACATGGTCTCTGCCCCAGAGAGCTCACAATCTATGGATAAGACAAGAGGTGTCACAAAACATGAGACTTCTTCTTTAGTTCCTCAGAGTAGGACTTAAATGTCACCTCATCTTTGCACTGGCCCGCTCTGTGGAAGGGAACGTCACCCAACCCAAGGAAAATAGAACTTCAAACCTGCCTGGAAATATGGGAATAACCTTCCTATTAATAGAGAATAGTATTAAGGGACATGGTGTTAAATGGCTGCTCAGTGTATAATTCAGACACTATGCATTTATCACCTACCATTGCTGCAGAAATTATCCTGACTATATGGGAGGTGCTTTTATGACCATTTTGGCCTGTTTAGTTTAGAAATTGTATGTATGATTAATGGCCTATCCTGGAGCATCATGCAGACCTTTTCATACACTCAAAGGAATGAATAAATGACTGGTTATCCTCAATGGAAGCGATCGATGAACAGCATGCTAATAGTGCAGCCCAATCCTGCATTGCTTGCCCACCCAAACCATCACTGACTCCTACAAAAGCCAGGATTGTGCAAAGACGGCAGGACCAGACACAGTAGAGCCGTGGTGATAATGGAAGAGAAGGCAGGCTCATGAGAGGCAAGTAGAAATACCAGATACAAGAAATGTCTTTCCCGTGCTACACAAAAATAAACTGTTGCATGGGCCAAAGCAGAATTTATCCCTATTTTTTTTTAATGGAGATACTTGGATTTTCTGGCCAGGGGCCCATTGTGTCTGTTCAGTCTGACCCCTGCTTAACGCGGGCCATAGAACTTCATCCTTCGTTCTGACGCCCAACGGAGTAAATGCGGTGGAACTAGAGCGTATCTTTTAGAAAGACATCAGGTTCTGATTTAAAGGTTTCGGGAGGTACAGCCTACCACTCTGGCAGCTGTTCCAATAGTTAACTCATTCGCTGTTAAAGAGATTGCCCCTTATTTCCAGTTTGATTCTGTCTAGCTTCAACTTCTGGCTCTTGTATCTTGTTATGCCGTTTTTTGGCTACGTCTGCACCACTGTGGTAACCCAACCTAAGTTACGCGATTGAATGACATAGCTGGAGTCGACATAGCTTAGGTCGACTTACTGCGGTGTCTACACTGTGCTGGGTCAATGGGAGACGCTCTCCTGTCGACTTACCTTAGAGCTTGTCTACACTACTGCGCGGGGTCGATCTAAGATACGCAACTTCAGTTACATGAATAGCATAGCTGAAATTGACGTCCTTAGATCTACTTACCCCGGTGTCTTCACTGCGGTAAGTCGACAGCTGATGCTCTCCTATCGACTCCGCTTGCGCTCCTCGTTCTGGTGGAGTACTGGAGTCGATGGGAGAGCACTCAGCGATCGATTTATCGCGTCTATTCTAGACACGATAAATCCACCCCCTCTAGATCAATCGCTGCCCGTCGATTTGGTGGGTAGTGTAGACAAGCCCTTACTCTTGTCGTTCTAGGTGTAGTACCAGGGTCGACCAAAGAGCACTCTGCCATCAATTTATCAGGTCTTCATGGCACTGACACTTTGGTATGGTTGGTTCACTTCTTGTAATGAGAACAGCTGAGATTTGATTATTTCAATAACAAGTTTATTTCCAGTAACTAAACAAGTTACAAGATCACAGACATGGCTCATTGCCTGTTAGAGCATTTGAAATTCTTTAGTTGTATGTATGTGTGTTACAGAGATATAGTGGAAGCATCTTAGTTGTTTGCCACAGAATGATGTAAATTTACCCATGGCAAAAGCATGTGGAACCCCACTAAAGTCAGAGGAGTTCCCCAGTTTACACCAGAGCTTAATTTATGCCAATCAATTCACTCTTACAGCAGAGGTTTTACTATAACCTGAGTTGCAACCTGCACATTGCAAAGCGTTGAAACAATCAAAGACTTTCACACTACTCCACTATACATGGAGTTCCCTTTCTATGCGTCTACTCTGCCCCAAATCCTTTTTCTGGCTCTTGAAGTGCCGTGAGTTTCTCATTTTTGTATTTCTGCAAATTGTTCCCATCAGTTGGTGTCAGTTTTTTTTTTCCATTTGTTTTTCTTAAATATGGCCCATGTTTGGATGTTTCAACTTACAAGTATTGGATCCAATCCAGACACTTTAACACTGAATACAATGGGACTGCGTGTGTGCTCAAAATCAACCAGAGGCTTAAATACTTTGCTGGGTTAGGGCCGTGGTTAGTTAGATTTTACAGCATCTGGATTTTCCCCTTTAGCTGCTCGGTGTGGTGGTTGGGAAACAATCAGGTGCACCTCTATGATTTCCATAAGATAATGGATTTTCTGGTGTATTTCTTTGCACCACTACCAGTTTGCAGATTCCAAAGGTGCGTGATTGCATTTGCACCCTAGGGTACGTCTGCCCTGCAACCAGAGATGTGACTGCGTTCCATGTAGGCATACCTGAGCTAGCTTTGATCTAGCTAGCTTAAATAATAGCAGTGAACAGGGCCGGCGCAACCCATTAGGTGATCTAGGCGGTCGCCTAGGGCGCTACAATTTGGGGGGGCGACAGCGGCGGTATTTCGGGGGCGGGACCTTCCGCTGCCTCTGTGGGGGGGCGGCATTTCGGGGTGGGACCTTCCGCCACCTAGGGCGGCAGAAAAGCTGGCGGCGCTCCTGGCAGTGAAGCCACGACAGCACGGATTAGCTGCTTGCATGTACAGCCCATGCTGCCGTGGCTTCACTGCTGTTGTTATTGGCGCTATCTAGATCAAAGCTAGTTCAAGTCTGTCTACACATGCTGCAATCACACCAGTGATTGCAGTGTAGACAGACTCCTGGCATGAAATTGTCAAGGGATTGGGCTAAATGGATGACTGAGGGCCAGAATTTGGGAAGGTACAAAGGAGCAGGGGCAATAATCATGTTTAGCTGTAACATATTTCAGTTATTCCTCCCTCTTGAAAAACAAACAGCAAAGGAGGAGGAATAGGCAGAGCCTATTAAACTGGAGTAAATCCGATGGAATTACTTTGGCATTGAGCCAGCATGAAGGAATAGAAATTAAACCCTAGTTGTTTGAACTGAACACTGGGGGTGAGTTCCTCACCTGCTGTAAACAGGCGTGACTCTGTTGACACCGATGGAGCTGAGGATCTGGCACATGGAAGTACAGAGGGCGACAATTTCTGGTCCTCACGGCAGTATTCTTAAGGGAATAATAAATCTGATGCTTGGCTCTCGTCCTCCTTGGTTTGTGTGCCGTGCTGACGGCACTTGCTGGCTTTCACCGATCCAAATAGCGCTGTTAAATATTCTGCTCCAAACGGCACAGAGAAGGCAATTAGAGCAGGCTGTTATCAAAAGATAATTGTGCCTCCGGAGGAGCAGAACCAAGGAGTTTCCTTTGTGCTTTGGTATATCTCAGCCCTATGATTATCTTTCCTATTAAGCTCGCCCTCCTTACTGGTGCCGGTGCTTGTGCTGTTCAGAAGCGATCAAGGCATATCTTTCTTCACAACCCACGTAGAAAGTGCCCCAGCTGCTGTACTGCAGGAATGGCCCTGCTTTGGTAAAGAGATGACACCAGTTTCCTTATGCACACATCTCTCAAGAAGTTGCACCAGACTGGATGTGCATGACATCTTTGCCACATGGCAACTTAAAGAAAGAGCTCAGAATTTACTGTGTTTGAGCCTCTCATTTTCATGGGGTCAGGGCTTGCCAGGGGGAACTGGCTTACTTGCGCAAGGGAACAATGCATGCTAACCTGACACCTCCACAGACCTGAGATCAGAGGCGTCTTAGGTCAGCGGTTCTTAAACTTGTAGACCGTGGATCAGCCGTGATCTATGGTTGGCCTGTTGAATTAACCCCTTTGAGAGGTGGTCCCTGAAATGCTCTCTCAATGATGAAAGTGCAACGTGCAATTACGTTACCGAACCGCTGGTTGATGTCCCATGTGCAATGAGTTAGATGGAGTTCTCTTCCTTAGAGGACAGCATGCTGGTTCTGCAGTGCGTGTGCATGATTTAGTTGGGGATTGGTCCTGCTTTGAGCAGAGGGTTGGACTAGATGACCTTCTGAGGTCTCTTCCAACACTAATCTTCTACGATTCTATGTACGTGTGTGCATGCAGAGCCACCCACTCTTTTTCAGCAAATACCTGTTGTGTGATTTGGCCACCCCAGGTAGCCCAACATCACAACCCTCCCATCGGACACGAGTCTTGACCCATAGATCTGAGTTCAGTAGGAGCTTGCAAGTGGGACAGGCAGCTGGGTGTATTTTGCAATACTTGCCATATCAACAACTGGCAACGAGGGACCCATCAGCTGCATGTAGACTAAGAGAAGAGAAGAGAAATTGCTTTTACCTTTCATTCTTGTTGTTGGTTGCTCTTTCTCTTACTTTCTGCTCTGGGCTTGGAGGAAGAGCAGACTTCTAGCTGATTGAAAATCACACATCAGTTCTTAATTTCCTAGTTGTTTTGCACACTAGAAAGAAACACTCTGCTCCCAGCTACTACTGTGCAGGGGAAATTCATGCCCTTTCAGAGGGAGCTTTAAAAGCACTTTCTCTGCCTCTGGAATACTTTGGTCTCTTCACTTGTGTGAAACTGGCAGCTCTGTGTCACTGTCCACAGCTGGTTGCCACCTCTCTGAGTCTCACTTACCAGTTGCTCCTCTAAAACCTTCCCATAATTCCTTGCATCATCCTAAAGCCTCTTGTCCCCTCTCATTCCACTCCCTGTTCATTACAAGACTGGCTGATGAGCAATAGAATGTGGAACTTGACAGGAGTAGGTGCCTGTAGCCACGAGTCTGCTTCCTTATAATTTCCCCCTTGTTTCTTGTGTTGAAGACTGACACTGAGCATTGCTACAGACTAGTAGCTTATGTCAGTGACAGACTCTGTGCTCCAGCCTCGTGGCTTGCATCAGCCGGCCCGACAGTCAGGAGTTCCCCAGGAGACAAAGAATGTGATGAAGGGAAATTATCAGGGGATGCTGGAAACTCGCTGCCAAGGTAACCTCATCTAATGACAATTGTCCCTAGCACTGATGAGCAGCATGTTGCAGACAGGTTTCGGGTCAGCAGCATTCAGCCTCCAGTGGAAGACTGGAACATTCACTCAGATGTTGTTGCAGGCCTTGTCTATTATTTATTTGTATTGCAGCTGTGTCCAGGAGCCCCAGTTATGGACCCCCACCCCATGGTGCTAGGTGCTGTACGAATACAGAACAAAAAGAGGGTCCCTGCCCCCAGAGAGTTTACAAACCAAGTACTTGGGGATTTTTTATTTTATCCAGTCACCATTCTACTATGGATGCTGCTTCACCAGAGAGTCTTAGGGAGGAACGAACACAGGACGCCACTGGTATTTTAACCACTGTGTTGTCCTGAGTTAAAGATTTTGTGGTTACAGTGCCAGCGAGCAGGATTGCTGGCACAACAGACCAAAGTTACTACCTGTGTGTGTGTGTGTGTGTGTGTGTGTGTGTGTGTATTATAAAGCTAATTTTCGCACAGCCTAAGAAATCACCAAAAGAATTCAACCTATTTAGACTGCGGGTACAGCTACATTTGAGCTGGGAGCGATGATTCCTAGCGCATGCAGACATACCTGTGCAAGCTCTGCTCAGGCTAGCACCTAAAAATAGCACTGTGTCTGCAGCAACATGGGTGACTGCTCAGGGAAGCCACCCTGAGTACAATCCCACCTGACCCCCCCCAAGTAGCTGCCCGTGCCACAGATATACTGCTATTTTTTAGTGCTAGCTCAAGCGGAGCTAGTGTGGGCATGTCTACATGAGTTGGCTCAAATGTAGATGTGCCTATCGCAGTTTCAGGGTAACTGCACCTGTACTCCCTCCTCCATGGTTCACTCCCTGAGTGTCCAGACAGGTCTCAGGTCTCCAGCCATCACCTGGAAGGCAGGGCAGGGACCCTGTCCCACTGTCTTCTGACGGGGAGATTTAAGGCCTTATCCTGTGATATCCACAGTAAGCCAGACTACGTAAAGGCCAGCACCTGTGCTTTGCTTTCGCTGAGGGCTATGAATTTTGTATTGCCAGCAGTTACAAGTCACCACCCAGCTCTTTCTCAGCAAGCACCTTTATTCTCAAGGTAAAATCACCACAGAGAAAACATGTTTCAAACAATGAAAGTTCTTCTATGCATATTAAAAGCTCACCAGAGGTCACCTACCAGTCTTAGGGGACATAGTAAACCAAAGTGTTTCCAATGCTTCTACAGGGGGTTGGGACCCTTGGACAGAGGGTCCATGTCTGAGTCAGTTCAAAATCATCCTTTTGTACCAAAAACCCTTTCTTTGTCTCGGCAAAACCCAGCCCAAAGCAGAATATGGAAACCACTCTGGGGATGGTACCTCTCTAGAGTTGTTTAATCTCAGTAATTCACCTAATCACCGCCCAGTACTTTTAGTTGTTGAAGGAGCTGTGGTAGCCCTCCCTCATGGAGTAGAAGACAATCATACATAAACCTTTCTTAGATTTAATACAATAGGATCCCCAAAGATACTGCGGGGTGGTGATATCTGTCACTGTACCCTGTGGGCCATGGAGGGGCCACACGTTTGCACTAGTCACTGTTCCGGTTTATGGGTTAGAGCAGTGACAGAAGTGGCCTGCCGGTGGAGTGGGGTGTGAATGCAGGTTTTGTGCCGGAGTTGTTTAAGCTTTATAACACCCCGTGTGATGTAACAGCCGCATTCCCGTTTTGCAGACAGGGACAAGTGGAGCAGAGGCAGTTGTCTTTCCCACCATCACACAACTCGTCAGTGACAGAACTAAGAATAGAAACTCAGGAGTGGAGCTGGGCGAAATTTGTCAGATTAAAGTATTTTCACACGCACACAAAAAATGGAGGTTCAGGTCAACTGAAACATTTTGTGGATTTGGGTCAAATTATTTTGGCCGTAAAAAAAAAAAATCTGTGTTTTTGTGTATTGGCCTTTTCTAAACAAAGGGTTTCAATTCTTTTTATTTGAAATGCCATCTCCTTTGGAATTTCACTGACATATTCTTTTGAAAAAAAAAACCTCCCGCCCCCAATACAGTTCATTTCATGTCAATTGAAACAATTTCTTCAAACCAAAGTGAAACTTTTTCTCTTTTTTGGTTCAGCTGCTGAACTGAAAAATCATTATACCCCCAGCTCCACTCAGGAGTCCTTACTCCCAGTTCTTTGCTCTACCCAGGAGGCCATGCTGTTCACTCCCTTACGATGAAACGCCACCTACCTATGGATCTGGTAATGTGCTTGGGAGAAATGTTACTGGATGTAAAAATGGCATGGAAAAGCAATGTATGGATTCTCTGACATGTTTTGTCCAAATTGCTAAAAGGGTTTGTCTAAAAGACGCACGGAGGCTGAGGAATAATTTAATATGGCAGTTAGAAATGCTATCCCTGGGTAGCTAATTGGCTTTTTCCAGCTGTGTTGTACTTACTGAAGGACAGATGGAGGGCAGTGACCCACTGTATCAGAGAGCTTATCTGTCAGTGACCTTCTTTCCTAGTTCTGCAAGCTTCATGATGCTGTTCCCAAGAACCTGTTCAGCATCATTTTTCTGTAACACATGTGGACACTGTTATAAAGAGGCATTCTTTCTAAACCAGCATTTTACACAATTTCCATTTTCCCCTGCTAGACTGGGGAGAGTTATTCTGAATTTCTTAGAGGATTTACCAATGTGATCAGATCAGACTGAGGTCCCATTTACTACAATTATTTTGCACTAGAAATCTCAGTTTCAGTGGCATAAGTAGCTCTGATTGTGTGACCCACATAATGTCTTTGTTTTGTTCATTTGCAATGCTTAGCTATACCTTATCTGCGGTGGAAATACTGAGAGATCAGAGTATGTGACATTTCCCTCCTCCTAGAGCTAGAAGAGTGAATAATAAGCTGCATAATCTCTCAAAATTTCTGTTTTTCAAAAACACAAATGGTGGGGGTGCAGTTCCACATAGAGATTAGCAAAATGCAATGCAATGTAGATTCTTTCTAATTAGTTTGGTGACATTTATACCTGAATCTGGTGCAGTCAAAATGATGACAGCAAAATGTGATTTTTCCTTTCTTTTTTTGTTTTTGTTCATTTCTGAGCTCATGGGTAAAATTTTCAAAAGTGCTTACAGAACCCTAAGTTCTATTTTTAAAGGTAACTTAGGTTCTTAGGAGCTTAAGTCCAGTCATGGCACCTAAATGCCTATATCCAAGCCAGAAGTTAGGCTCCTGAGTCTCTTACGGACTTGAAAAACTTTATCTGCCACTTTCACATCTCAGCAAATTGCTCTTTTATACAAATCCATTCTTCTGCCAAATTTGTCACTTGGCCCATTTGCATTGGGGGTCTGCACAGAGTCTAGTGTTTTGGATTTGTGTTTCAAGCAACGTCGGGGAGCTGGATTTTTTGTTGTTGTTGTTGTTCTCGTACAAATCTGAAATGCAGGCCCGGCTCACAGTAAGCGTCAAGCCCTTTGAGCGACCTGCATTTCTTTGATAGCTGAACACGTTTGGCTTTGGGCCCTGTCATCATAGCCTGATGTCGAAGATTTCCTACCGGTGTGGAGTACTTCAGTTCTTAAGTATCCAGCTTGAAACACCTTGTGCCTGATTTTTCAGAAGTTCTGAGCACTTACATCTCCATACAAAGTCAATGGGAGCTGGGCTGACCAGAGAGCAAGTGTGAAAAATCAGGACACTTTTTTTGAGCAGGGGCATCTAGTTGTGTATATAAGACAAAGCCACTAATATCAGCACGGTCCCAATACTATCAGGACATCTGGTCACTCTAAGGGGAGCCCCGGGTGTTTGTCACTTGTGGAAATCAGGCTCTAAGTGTCTCCAGTTGGGCATTGAAATCTGAGAACTTGGCTGCATGCCTGTACGTATCCAGTCTAGCCGCTCATCTTGTGTGTCCCATACTGCTTTTTTTTCCTGACCCCATCTGCCTTCACACCTCATTCAAATTCCTTTTTAGAAACTTCTTCAAGGAGGCTTATAAACTGGAGCTTAAACATCTTAAACACTTTGAATTGTTTTTTTTTAAATCTTCTTCTGCAAGGCTTCCCATCATGTCACATTCTCCCTCACCCTTCTGGTTTCCTACCCTGTCTCCTGATGTTTGTCCTTGTTTGTATTCAGGCCCTGAGTTTGCCAGGGCAGCCACAAGTGTGAACTCATCTTCTCCCAAGGAATCTCCTTGTTGAAAACTATCTGCGCCTGTGGATCCTTTTGCAAGACCAGGCCCTTGGACTCTAATTCTGTGATTGCACCCACGGTGACTTTAATGGAAATCTGCATGAGGCATAAAGCACTGCTTGTGTGGATCCAGTTTTAGGATTGGGGCTTTAGAGCATAAGCTATAGGGCAGAGAACCCATCCGGGTTTGTGGGTTCACGTCGCATCCGTAAGAAACAATAACTGAGCACTTTAAACGCGACCTGTATTTGTGGTGCCACAAATTTACTCTCTCCTGTGAATATTTTTCTGATGGCTGTTGGGAGCTGGTTAAAATGATACCTCGCAACACAACTCTACAGAAATAGCTGCTGTGAAATGAGTGGAAGCTTTATGCACTGAAAGTACATGGCATATTTAAACAGACTTTAACCCAGTTTTACAGAGTCGAGAGCCCATTTGCTTTAACTTTCAAACAGTGAGGCAGCTGAGGCTTTTTCAATGTTTAATTTTCTCAAAGAAAATCAGTGAGGGGTTTCTCTTTAGTGGCTTTTACCAGTGACTTCTCTGTAAAGCTGTGCAACACTCAGAGATGCTTTGGGCCTGATTTGCCTCAGTTTCACAAATTTTATTGCCAGAGTAACTCCGTTAATTTCAAGGGAGATACAGTGATATAGGACAGGGTGCAAGAGAGCCGAGAATTGGGCTCTTTAGAACACACAGTGTCCCAAAAGATTGTCCCCATCCGACATGCTTTGTTTAAAATACACTCCAAATATATCTTTTACCAGAGCAGTAAATATTCCAATCTATGTTTCAGATTGCATCTCAGAATACCGGGTATAAACTATCAAATCTGGGTTTATGGAAAATAGAGCCCATCAAACTAACTTTATATCCTTTTTTATGAGATTACAAATTTGGTTGATAAAGAAATAGTGCTGTTGTAATAGACTTCTGTAAGACATTTGACTTAGTACCACACAATATTTTAATTAAAAAACTAGAATGATATAAAATTAACATGGCACACATTAAATGAATTAAAAACTGGCTAACTGATAGGTCTCCAAATATAACCGTAAACGGGAATCGTCACCGAGTGGGTGTTTCCAGAGGTTTGATTCATGGCCCCACTCTATTTAACATCTTTATCAAAGACCTGGAAGAAAACATAAAATTATAACTGATTCAGTTTCTAAATGACACAAAAACTGGTAAATAAGTGGTAAAAAAGTGGTAAATAAGAGGACAGGTTACAGATTCAAGGCAGTCTAGGTCATTTTGTAAAGTGGGCACTAGCAAACATATGCATTTTAATAAGGCTAAATGTAAACATATACTTTTGGAAACAAAGAATGCAGGCCATACTTACAGGATGGGGGATTCTGTCCTGAGAATCTGTGACTCTGAAAAATATTTGGGGTTGTGTGTGGATAATCAGCTGAGCATGCAATGCTGTGGCCAAAAATGCTAATGTGACCCTGGGATGCATAAACAGGGGAATCTCACATAGGAACAGAGAGGTTATTTTTCCCTCTGTATTTGGCACTGGTGCAACCACCACTGGGCTACTGTGTCCAGTTCTGGTGCCCACAATTCAAGAAGGATGTGGATTAAATTGGAGATGGTTCAGGGAATAGCCAAGAGATTGATTAAAACTGCCTTATAGAAATAGTCTCAAGGAGATCAGTCTATTTGGAGAAGGTAAAGGAATGACTTGATTACAGTCTATAAGCGCCTCTGTGGAGAACAAGTATTTATTAACGAGCTCTTCAGTCTAGCAGAGAAAAGGCTAACATGAGCCAATGGCTGGAAGATGAAGCTAGACAAATTCAGAGTGGAAACAGGTGTAAATTTTTAACAGGGACGGTAATTAACCATTGGAACAAGTTATCAAGGGTCGTGGTGGATTCTCCATCGCTGAAAAGATTTAAATCAAGATGGGATGTTGTTCTAAGAGATCTGCTCTAGGGATTATTTTGGGGAAGGTCTCTGGCCTGTGTTATACAGGAGGTCAGACTGGATGATCGCAGTGGTCCCATGTGGCCTTAGAATCCATGAATAAAACACGCCATCAACTTGGTTGCTGTTATTAATTATCTGTTTTACAGTAGTGCCTAGAGATTCCCAGGTAAGATCATAGCTCTATGGTGCTATGTGCAGTAAATATACATAGTAAGAAACAGTCCTTGCCCCCAAAGAATTTACAGTCTGTGCAGATAAACCAAAGGTGGGAGAAAGGAACCAATATCCCCATTATACAAGATGGGGAAACTGAGGCACAGAGGGAAAGTGACTTGCCCAGCATTATACAGGGAGTCTATGGCAGAGCCAAGACCTGAAACCAAATCTCCTGAGTCCCAGTCCAGTGCCTTAACTGCAAGACCATGACACAAGCTGGCTTGCATCTCATGCAACTCCAGTGAAGTCAGCAGGATTGCTTGGGGAAGATGGCAGGTCAATGCAGAACATGGCCCACCATGTTATATGGTGAGAGATCGGCAAACAGGTCCCCTTCTCTATCTTCACTGTTGATTGCTTGTTTAGCACTGTAGAATTACATGATGCTGTGTAACCGGTAACGTGTGTATTCATGGTAGCAAGTACTATGCTCATTAGAAAGTGGTGGCAGAATTGAGGCACTGATGAAGTAAACTGTGAGCAGAAGGTGACTGAAGGAGTTAAAAAGATTAAGAGTGAAAGTGAAGAGAAATAACAATGGGGGGGGGGCTCTCTGGAAAGAAATCTGAAGCTGCTCAGTATGCTTTTTTTTCCCCTGCTCATGCGTTAATGACTTGAACAGAAATCTCCCTTTGGAGACCTTTTATTTTAGCATCTGAAAAATAATCCCTGAGTGCATTGCCGCTGAGCTGTCATCTGTGGGATGAGCCACGCCAGAGTAACCGGTGATGGCTGGTAGAAGCTGTCAGGTGCAGAAGAAGAGGATCTTTTCTGTTTAGCTCCGTAGAAAAGCTTTGGAAATATATAGCCACGTTCTCTGCTGGCGCCTGTGGGCACGGCTCCACCGACGTCAACCATGACAGCACTGGGAGTTAACACTACACTGTGAGCAGGGCTGCCGAGAGTGGGTTCGGGCCCCGGTGAAAAAAAATTTTGGGCCCCCCAGCAAGGGCGGATCGGCTAAACAGGGCCAACGAGGGGGCGAGGGGAAGCCGGGGCCCGGGCCCCCTTCCGGATCTCCGGGCCCTGGTAAGGCGACAAGAGGGAGGAAAGCCAGGCCCTGGGCCCCCTTCTGGACCGCCGGGTCCCGGTAATTTGTACCGGCCCCCCCACCCTCTCGTCGGCCCTGACTGTAAGGGCCCAATTCGGAATGGATGTAAATGAGGGCAGCTTCATTTGGAATTAGTGAGTTTTGCCATTTATTTTCTTACACAGGGGTAGAATTGGGTCCTTATTTTGCACAGCAGCTTTCATACAAACTGCAGGCCTGTCTCCGATCTCACCTCAGCTAACTCTACCCCCTGACAGAACTCCATTAAACCAGTCTGATCTCGGGCCCGGGCCCGGAGTTATGCAAGAGCAGAGGGAGTGAGAAGGTAAAGTGGAATGGGCCAGGGAAGAGAGACAGTCTTCACCGACGCCTGCCTTGAGATGGAGAACCCAGTTGTGTGGAAGTGATGAGTTCACTGTGAAACATAATAAAACTTGTATTTGGCTGCAGTTTCCATTAGAGGAAAAGGCCCTTGGATTAAGAGATCAGATCATCTCCAGGTCATTTCATTTAGCACAGCGCTAGTGTTCACTGAACGGAGGACGACACAGAATACTAAGATCTGCCGCTAACGTGAATGGACCCATCTACCTAACATTTGAGGCCAACTTTTTTAAACCTAAAGTTAGGCTCCTAAATCTGTATCTAAGCCCATCAATAGAAGGATTTTTCAGAAAATGCCATTATCCCTATGTATGCCTGTTGAAGTCAATGGGAACTACAGATGCTCAGTGCCTTTGGAAATCATGCTCTTTCTACTGAAAGGCTCCATATTTATACCCATCTTTATGCACCCATGTTTGAAAGTGTTGGCTCAAGTCTTTAGTGGTTTCTGAGCATAAATCAGCTTCATTTCATCTAGTCTCCAGGCTTTGTCCCAACAGGATACCTTTTTCTATCCATGCCACATGAAGATGAAATCAGACACTCTTTGTTCATGTGTATGTTGGCCTTCCTAAAGCGATCTCTTCTGTCAGGCTTAATACAATTAAATTAAAGGGTTTTATATCTAGAGGGGCTTGTAAGTGGGTCCCAGCCTCCTCCTGGACAAATCAATGGAATTCTGACCTTATCCCATTAAGTATGAGGGGAAATGAGAGGAAAACCTGTGTATTACATATTGATCCTCTTTGTGTTGGATGACATGCCAGGCACAATATGTTAGAAGGGAAATATACTGCATGCAGGACCTCTTATAAATAGAGAGAATTTATTTAGAGTTTCTGACCTTCCCCCCTAACCCCCGGGTGTACCCTTATTTAAAATTTAAATCTGTTGCCTAGGGCTACCCACAGGCAACCCAATTTTTTATGCTTCCTCTGAGGATGGCTGCTGCAAACTACCCAAGGAAGGTGAGCCAATTAAAAAGACCTTCACACATGTGGCTCTCAGTTAGCTAATTCTGCCCTCTAATCCATCTTGTGCCCTTGGCATGGGATAAGAGACAGCTCCTCCATATGTCCAGGAGGAAGGCAAGTTCCCAGAGCAGTGCATTTGGGAGAGGGTCAGGGGCAAATTAACCTCATGCTTTCATAATATATCAGACGGGCAATATCTTTGGCCATTTACTATTCAGATCTTACACAGTCGATCTCCGAAGCCCCAGCCAAAATAAAACACTGTTGTTCTAGGTCAGGGGTTGGCAACCTTTCAGAAGTGAAAAGTGTTGTGCCGAGTCTTCATTTATTCACTCTAATTTAAGGTTTCGTGTGCCAGTAATACATTTTAACGTTTTTAGAAAGTCTCTTTCTCTAAGTCTATAATATATAACTAAACTATCGTTGTATATAAAATAAACAAGGTTTTTAAAATGTTTAAGAAGCTACATTTAAGTAGGGGCATTGCCAGCAGATCGAGAGACGTGATCATTCCCCTCTATTCGACATTGGTGAGGCCTCATCTGGAGTACTGTGTCCAGTTTTGGGCCTCACACTATAAGAAGGATGTGGAAAAATTGGAAAGAGTCCAGTGGAGGGCAACGGAAATGATTAGGGGGCTGGAGCACATGATTTATGAGGAGAGGTTGAGGGAACTAGGATTGTTTAGTCTGCAGAAGAGAAGAATGAGGGGGGATTTGATAACTGCTTTCAACTACCTGAAAGGGGGTTCCAAAGAGGATGGATCTAGACTGTTCTCAGTGGTGGCAGATGACAGAACAAGGAGCAATGGTCTCAAGTTGCAGTGGGGGAGGTTTAGGTTGGATGTTAGGAAAAACTTTTTCACTAGGAGGGTGCTGAAGCACTGGAATGGGTTACCTAGGGAGGTGGTGGAATCTCCTTCTTTAGAGGTTTTTAAGGCCCAGCTTGACAAAGCCCTGGCTGGGATGATTTAGCTGGGGATTGGTCCTGCTTTGAGCAGGGGGTTGGACTAGATGACCTCCTGAGGTCCCTTCCAACCCTCATATTCTATGATTTAAAATTAAATTAAAATGCAGAGCCCCCCCCGGACCGGTGGCCAGGACCCGGGCAGTGTGAGTGCCACTGAAAATCAGCTCGTGTGCCACCTTTGGCACGCATGCCATAGGTTGTCTACCCCTGTTCTAGGTGCTGGAGGGGCACATGATAAGAAATTTGTCCCTCCCCCAATGGAGCTGACAAGCTAAAAAGACTGGAGGGGAAACGGAGCAGTGACTTGCCCGTAGTCAAACAGGAGATCAGTCACTGAGCTAGAAATATAATCCAGCTCTCCTGAAGCCTAGGCCAGTGCTCTGTCCACTACATCAGCGTGGCCCCTTCAAAACATGACGTGTTTATGTTTATACATGCTTAGAGTTCTAGGACATCGTTCATCGCAAGGGAGCCTAAGACATGTCACAGACTACGGGCCAACTCCTGGTACAGTGAAAGCTAATCTGAAATCTTGTTCAGCTGACATCTGCTGCAGGAATCCTGCTGGCTGCTGCCACAATTTGCTCCAGCAGGGCAATGCGGGAGAACTGAAGCTGTTCCAAACAAGAGCAGCATACATCTTCCACTAGCGCTGGCTGCAGCCTAACTTGTCAGCATGGGCTAGCACAGGGGTGGGCAAACTTTTTGGCTCAAGGGCCACATATGGGTATAGAAATTGAATTGCGGGGCCATGAATGCTCACAAAATTGGGGGTTGGGGTGTGGGAAGGCAGGTGGGCTCTGTCTGGGAGGGCTCTAGGGTGGGGCTGGGGATGAAGGGTTGGGAGTTCAGGAGATTGCTCTGGGCTGGGATTGAGGGGTTCGGAGGGCTGGGGCAGGGGGTTGGCAGCGTGGGAGGTGGTCAGGGGGGCAAGGCTCCGGGCAATGCTTACCTCAACACAACAGTTTTCCATCGGAAAATTCAGTTGCGTCAAAATCAAAATGTTCTGTGGGCATGTGTCCACTTTGACAAAATTTGGTGGGGAAAAAGTCAAAACAACTCATTTTGACACTCTAGTTTTGATAGTGGTGAAACATTTAGATTCATTTTGGTTTTTACATTATTAATTGCAATATCTATTTTATATCATGATGTTTCAACGTTATCTCAATGAAGTGTGTTTGTGTTATTGAAATAGACTGTTTCAACATTATCGAAGTGAAACTATTTGAGAGTCCCAAACTGAATTTTTTTTTGGAACTTTTAGTCCATGGGAAATTTTGATAGTTTGGCTTTTTGTTTCAATTCGGGGTGAGGGGGAGAAACGGTTGGAATTTTCTGTGGAACAAAAATTCTGTTTTCCAACTGGTTCTATATAATTTATATTTCCTGCATTATGGTCCTGAAAATCAATCCCGTGTGCTGTTGGCATAATCCGAACATATACTGAGCCACTTTTTCAGCTGGTCCATTATCACTGTAATTGAACTGTGAGTGGTACTAAATTCTCAGGAGTCCTCCGCTCCTTACATTATTTTAATTTTCATGAGTCATGTTAGCTCTTGCTTAACTCCAATCTTTTACATGCTTCGGTCTTCATTCCTTCCTGGCATGTCTGCTTCTCATCCCCACAAGCCGTCTTTCTGTTCTCAGTGAAATGTTCTGCTATGGGACTTGTCATCCTTTTAACTTTTCATGAGCAAAATAAGGTTTTTTGTCCCCTCCATGCAGCTTCAGTGAAAGCAACTTCATTAAGACATCAGCTATCTAAGAAGAAAAGTGAGGAAGGAGAATTAAATACTTTTCTCCCCAAATCCTGGAATGGCTTCTGGCAGCCTGGTTTTGATGATAGCTTATTAAACACTGCAGCGTCAATGCAATGCCAGCTCCGGTTAGATTCTTAAGTTGCGTTTGAAGTTCAGTGAGAGCCAAAGTCTTAGGGAGCAGTGTGCTGTGGGTTGTGCTATGTGTTGTGTTGGTTTTAGGAAACTTTGTGGACCCCCAGAAATCTTAAACAGACAAATCTCTGCATTTCTTGTGGGTGAGGAGGAAGGATGCAGTAGGTGGGGTGGGTAGAAATGTTTTGAATTTCAGTGTGGGGGGGTAGATGGGGATATTAGAGGAAATTATCTTGATTTTTCTCTCACGCGCGCGCACACACACACACACACACACACACACACACTCTGAAGCTGGTTGGATTTTTTAAATTGGAAATTTTGGTGAAAAATCACTAATCCCTCCCACCCGCCCAATCTTTTCACTCAGCTCTCTTTGGAAGAGTTTGTGCTTTACGGGAGGGAGACAAGTTTTACTGACACTCTGCACAGGTGTAAGTATTTGCACAAGGTGCAAGACAGTGGAGAATCAGGCCTATTGTATTTGAATATATATCAGAGGAAAGAAATGTCATGGAAATCTTCCAACTTTAGCCATATAATATGGCTCCAGAGTGCTGAAACACTGTCTAAATGCTGTGACCACTCATGCTAGCTAATGGCCCACTAAAATGGAAAATAAAATGCAATTCCTTAGCTCAGCCTTCCCTGTTATGTACAAAATAATGGCCTTGTTACGCGAGCTAATGGTCTGAATCTGCTTCCGCTTTGCTGTAAAGTAGGTGCCGCTCTGCTGACGTCAGTGAAGTTATACAGGGAAAAGCTGGAGAATCAGGCCTTTTCTAGAGTCGCTAGACAGGAGCACAGTTTTGCTGCTTAAATGTTTACGCTTTAAGACATTTACCATGTCTGAGCTATTTTGCTCTGTCTCTTTTTGCTGCACCACATCACTGACAATATAAATCAGAGACAACTACTCATGTGGCTTTCTGGTTTACTCTTGTTTATTGATCTATGCAACATCACGCTCTCCAGGGCAGGGACTATCTGGATTGTCTGTGTTTAGCAAACATTGTTGGTACTTAGCAAACCAGAGATGCGCCAGGTGCTTGACAGAATTACAGGTGAAACAACTAAGAATCACTGCACCCACCTCTGAAATGCAGGCGCCTCTAGGGTGGGACATGACAGTATTTAACAGCACATAGCAATGTCATTTATTATTGTTATTTATACTTTATTTTTGTTGTGGCCACGCCCAAAATGTGCTAGGTGCTTTCAAAAGAGAGGATAACATGGCTCCTGCCATAAGGAAGCCTAATTGTTAAAAGGCAAACTGTTCTGGACACGCAGTGATGCAGAATGCCTCATACAGTTGAAACAATCTGGTCAATGTATGCAGGTCAAATGTAATTACTGGGCATGGCAAGCTGCAGAATTTTCATGCAGATTTTAAATCCCATGGTGCTTGGGGATGTATGCAATTGAGGGAGTGGGAGAAGGTTGATTTAATCCATTTAGAAATGGGGCAGGCTCCACTGATCACGCAGCTAAGTTTAACTTGGCCAGGGCACTTGTTCTAGGATCATCCCCTCTGGCAAAAAAAAATGTTCCTGGGCTGAGTCAGGGCCTGAGTTTTGCATCTTGCTTGAAAGAACATAAGAACGGCCATCCTGGGTCAAACCAAAGGTCCATCTAGCCAGTGTCCTGTCTTCTGACAGTGGCCAATGCCAGGGGCCCCAGAGGGAATGAACAGAACAGGTAATCATTAAGTGGTCCATTCCCTGTCGCCCATTCCCAGCTTCTGGCAAACAGAGATTAGGGACACCATCCCTGCCCATCCTGGCTAATAGCCATTGATGGACCTGTCCTCCATGAATTTATCTAGCTCTTTTTTGAACCCTGTTATAGTCTTGGCCTTCACAGCATCCTCTGGCAAGGAGTTCTACAGGTTGACTGTGTGTTGTGTGAAGAAATACTTCCTTTTGTTTGTTTTAAATCTGCTGCCTATTAATTTCATTTGGTGACCCCTAGTTCTTGTGTTATGAGAAGGAGTAAATAACACGTCCTTATTTACTTTCTCCATACCAGTCACGATTTTATAGACTTCAGTCATGTCCCCCCTTAGTTGTCTCTTTTCCAAGATGAAAAGTCGCAGTCTTAGTAATCTCTCCTCATAAAGAAGCCATTCCATACCCCTAATCATTTTTGTTGATGGATGGGGTTGTCTGCCAGGCTGCTTGGGAATTCATATCCTTCATTGAGAGCCTTTAATTAATAACTTAAGATTCAGTATTAACAAACAAGCAGGTTCATTGGCTACAACTAGCATGGCTAAGAGTTTGCTAACAAAGCTCCCAAGATGATCTATCTTAGGCTCCAGCATGCACTAGATCTTCTGAAAATCCTGGAGTTGGATACAGTGAGGGCTGTTTCTTTGTTGTTCCAATGAGCTGGCCTGGAACGCAGGGAAGATCATTGCACAGCATTAGATTTCTTGAGCTTTCCATTCGGTATCAACAGGGGCTGGGACATACTTTGCATCTCTGAATTACAGTATAGTCAGCCTCAAGCATTCAAGAAATCAGGCTTATAAAATCGTGGTTTATTTAAAGCAATAAGCCTGGGCTTTTTTTGTTTGCTTTCTGGTTTCAGAGCCTTTCCGTTGCACTCGCTTAAAATTTTCAAGCCTTTCTCTGCAACCAGGAGCCCTAGAAACTTATTTTTAAAATGAAAGCTTGAGATTCTCATGTGATCTCTTGCTTCCAGGAGCTGGGGCTTTAAGAAATCTGTCGTGAGAGTTGGCAACACTAGAACTAGCAATTGTTAGTTTATGCTTAAGCCTGGCAGAATTCAGTTTTTTATTTTTTGTAATTTTGGCAGATAATATCGAAGTTTAATTTGAAGCATTTTTTTTTCATTTAAGTTTTCACAGTTGCGATAAATTATCGGAAGGTCAGGCAATCATTATATAATGACAATAGACATTGAGACTCAAAAAAGTTAAAGCTTTATAAGTATTAACACACAAATTGTCAACATCACATGTCAAAATATACACAGTAAATGTCCTTTCAAACTCCCAGTTCTCAAGCAGCATATTTCTTACTTTTTGCCTATCTGTAAATTTCGATTATGATGGAAATAGTTTTTGTGTATGTCTGGTGAAATCTACGTGTACTGACATTTACCGGTAAGAATCTAATCCTTCCAAACCTATTTGGTCAACCGGTATATTAAGAACATAAGAACGGCCATACTGGGTCAAATCAGTGGTCCATCTAGCCCAGTATCCTGTCTCTGACAGTGGCCAGTTTCTGGTGCTTCAGAGGAACAGAACGGGGCAATTATTGAATGATCCATCCTCTGTCATGCAGGTTTATATAGCAGCTGAATGAAAACCACTGCAAACTTGTCTATATTAGAAAAACTGCATTGGTGTAAAAGAATCAATTTGCAATTGAGCTAGTTACTCTGGTGCATACTTCTTAATATAGATCCCGTTAAACCAGTTTGAGCCTTACAAATCATTTTAGACTGAATCAGTAAATTTCCAAGTTGAGCTATCTTGATTTTTTTAAAGTAATCTTTAAACTGGCTTAAGGGTGTTCACAGCAGGGGTTTGCACCAGAGTCTTGCAACCTGACCCAAACCTATGACAAGTGTTGGACTTGGGTCAGGTCTGGAAACAACCCAAGTCGGGTTGTCAGGGTCCCTTTCCACTCTGAACTCTGGGGTACAGATGTGGGGACCCATATGAAAAACCCCCTAAGCTTATTTTTACCAGCTTAGGTTTAAAAACTTTTCCAAGGCAGAAATTCCACCTTGTCCTTGAACAGTATGCTGCCACCACCAAGTGATTTAGATAAAAAATCAGGGATAGGACCACTTGGAGTCCTATTCCCCCAAAATATTCCCCCAAGCCCTACACCCCCTTTCCTGGGGAAGGCTTGAGAATAATATTCTCACCAATTGGTACAGGTGAACACCGAGCCAAACCTTTCGATCTTAAGAACAATGAAAAAGCCACCCGGTTCTTAAAAGAAGAATTTATTTAAAGATAAAAGAATCACCTCTGTAAAATCAGGGTGGAAGATAACTTTACAGGGTAACAAAAGATTCAAAACATAGAGGATTTCCCCTCTAGGCAAAACTTTAAAGTTACAAAAAAAAAAAAAAAAACCAAAAACACAGGAATAAGCCTTTCTCTTAGCACAGGGAAAATTCAAAGCTAAAACAAACGATTCTCTAACACATTTCCTTGCTATTACTTACTATTTCTGTAATATTAAATGTATCATTTCAGTGGAAGCTGGATTACTTGCTTGGTCTCTCCCTTTTTTCCCAGAGACAACACCCACACCGCACAAAACAAAGCCCGTGGGGTCAGTGCAGCAGCAGCTCCATGCCCCACTCCTGCTACCCCTTGCCGCTATGCCAACCCCAAGGATAGGAGCAGCCAGAGACAGAGGGACAACCCCATGCTCTGAGGGTCCCTCAACCTCTGACTGCCAGAAGCGGGGACTGGATGCCCCCGGACTGGATCACTCCATAAATTGCTCTGTTCTGTTCATTTCGTCTGGCGCATCTAGCACCGGCTGCTGTCAGAAGACAGGATGCTGAGCTAGATGGACCATTGTATGGCCATTCTTAGGCTCTTAGATTGCGGGAAAGTGGCATGGATAGATGGAAGCTCCCACCAGGCCTTGGTGACGGCATTGACACAGGTTTGGGGGGAAGCATCTGGTTCTGGTTGGGTCGGTTCTGAAAACAACTCAACGCTCTCGGGTCAGATTGGCTGTGCTCCGCTTGGGTTTGGGTTGGCCTTTAAAATTCAGCCTGAGCAGATGGCTAGTTTGCTCCGGCGTAAATAGATCAACTTGGAAATGCATTCGGTTACCTTGGTACAACTTCAGAGCAGGCCACGGCCTGAGAACTTTCAAGTTAAAGTCCAATGAAAAAGCAAATAGGAAAAGGCTGACTTCTGCCCAAGGATTGTTGGGAGCTATTTAACTGATCAGGTGGACAGAGATAGCGTCCTGCCCAGGACTTCTGCCAGTTTCCCATGTAACTGCACGAAGGTTTCCATAGCTAGGTTGAAAAATGAGACAAGTGAAACAAGAGCAGTTTGGATGCAGGCCGGCCTGCTCAGAGCAAAGGGACATTGAGAATGCAGTGTGATTGATGTTCTGCTGAATTGCGTTTATTGGTTCCCCTCTCTGATTTGGGCATGCGGTTAATCCACTTTGAAACCTGGCTGTGCTAGCAGCAGCAGCTTCAGAATCGCCTGATGGTTCATGCCAGAAGAGCAATTTCCCTAGGGAGGTCAAGCAGAGGGCTGAGGCCCAGGATATTGTTAAGGTGATAGAGAAAGGAGTATAGACTGAATTATGGAGTCAGCTGCTGACCCAATACAGCATGGGACACAGATCTAATAGTGTGGGCCAAATTCTCTGCCCCGGTTACAGCAACTTCAAAGGCATCTGTAGGAGTCTAACAAAGGCGGCATCTGGCGATGGGTGTTTACAAAATGTCACACCACCCTTTTTCAGTCTACTGAGCCATGCAGTGCCTCCTGATTTGTTTCCCGCCCCCCCCCCCCATGTTATGTTTCAAAATCACTGCTGTAAAAACAGTATTTAATATGCATTTGGGAGGTGCGTGTGCGCTTTTCTGAATCTGCCTCTGCATTCAGTGAGGATTTGACACAGGTAAGCCCCACATCCCAGAAGGTTACCATCCACGAATCCATCCCAATCCAATGAAATATGGCACGGATCAGTTCTGCATGACAAAACCTACTCACGCTGTCTGACATGCTGTTTAGAGGGAGCAATTGTCGTCACTGCGAAGCAGCCTGGTTTAGCGGTGACAGCCGTGTGACTCATGCTTCCAGCCTTTTGTGGGAACAGCCTTCATGAGCTTCTCCAGCAGTAGAGGATATCATGTGGCATCTATCCCATATTCACACCCTTCCCCTACCCTACCCTGACCTGTGTCCTACATGATACAGTCTCTGCAGGTGGCACTGTTTACTGGTCTCAAAGAACCATGCGTACCTAGTGGCTCTAGAGATATGATTAATAACAGCAGTGCTTGGGAAACTGTCAAATCAAGGATGGAATTCAGTTCTCTAAGATAGCATTCAACTGCTTTACCCAGGAGACCCTCCTGTCTCTTCCTGGGGTTTTCTGCATCATTCACCACAAGCCTTCCAACTTCTGCAGTATTTGAGGCAGGGATCTTACAGGCAAAAGCATCTTTCACTAGACAACCTGATTCATCCCCAGAGCAGATCTCTCCTGTGCGCTGAATGAGGTAAGGATCCCGTGGGGAAAAAGGATGTGATCATATGATTAAAAACTGAATCATAATGCATACACACAAGGAGCCATTTGCTAACTTTTGAGTGCTGATGGTTGCAAAATCAATGTTCTTTTAACACTGTGGTTGGTGTGTGTGGTGTGTGTGTGTGTGAGAGAGAGAGAGAGAGAGTGTGAGACAAAGACCCAGCCACTTAATTCATTCTTGGAAAAACTGATCTTCACTCATCAGACAAGCGCTGAGGACAAAGTCTAGGATTGTCAAGGATTTAAAATGGTGCTGTTTTTAATAACAACACTTAGTTCTTATATGGTGCTTTCCATCAGTAGATCTCAAAGTGCTTTACAAAGGGAGGTAAGTAACACAAATTGGCAGGAGTTAGTGAATTTTCTTTAACGTGACATACCTGACTTTCCCTGCAGAGGGCACTGAGGAGCCCAGAGTCAAAACTCCAGCAAACTGTGAGTTTGCCGCTGCTGTAGAATATTGCAGTTCTTTATAATAAGGGGTGTGGCATATTGTGCAGGGTCTTAGAATCATAGACTGTTAGGGTTGGAAGAGACCTCAGGAAGTCATCTAGTCCCACCCCCTGCTCAAAGCAGGACCAATCCCCAACTAAATCATCCCAGCCAAGGCTTTGTCAAGCCGGGCCTTAAAAACCTCTAAGGATGGCGATTCCACCACCTCCCTAGGGAACCACCCTCCTAGTGAAACAGTGTTTCCTAATATCCAACCTAGACCTCCCCCACTGCAACTTGAGACCGTTGCTTCTTGTTCTGTCATCTGCCACCACTGAGAACAGCTGAGCTCCATCCTCTTTGGAACACCCCTTTAGGTAGTTGAAGGCTGCTATCAAATCCCCCCTCACTCGTCTCTCCTGCAGACTAAATAAGCCCAGTTCCCTCAGCCTCTCCTTGTAAGTCATGTGCCCCAGCCCCCTAATAATTTTCGTTGCCCTCCGCTGGACTTTCGCCAATTTGTCCACATCCCTTCTGTAGTGGGGTGACCAAAACTGGACACACTACTCCAGGTGTGGCCTCACCAGTGCCGAATAGAGGGGAATAATCACTTCCCTCGATCTGCTGGCAATGCTCCTACTAATACAGCCCAATATACCGTTGGTCTTCTTGACAACAAGGGCACACTGCTGACTCATATCCAGCTTCTCGTCCACTGTAATCCCCAGGTCCTTTTCTGCAGAACTGCTGCTTAGACAGTTGGTTCCCAGTCTTCTCCCTTCATTGCCCTGTGCTGAAACCAAAGAGCTTCTCTGTAAATTCTGCAAAGTGCATTTTTCCTGGGATGCAGGTATGTCTACAGTGTAATTAAAAACCCTCGGCTGGCCGTGGCTCAGCTGACTCTGGCCCGGGCTTGGGCGAAGGGGCTGTTTAATGAAGGTGGAGTCATTTGGGTTTGGGCTGGAGCCCAGGCTTTGAAAGCCAGTGAGGGGGGAGCATCTCAGAGTCCGGGCTACAGCCCAAGCCTGAACATTACCATTACACTGCTATTTTGACCCCTGCAATGCAAGTCCCAGTCAGTTGAGCTGGGCTCTGAGACTCGCGATTGTGGGTTTGTTTTTGCTGTATAGACATATCCGGAGTGAGCAATGCTGTCCCTTTAAGAGAGCTCCCCTTTTCTCATGGGAGGAGTAGCTCTTTAGTCCATCACTGTCTGTATTCCACCCGCCCCCATCCTTAGATTGCTCTTCTTCTCTGTGTGTCTGTAAAAAACGTGACCCTTCCCCATCGGGCAGCTCTGCTGTCTCGAATCAGACACTCAGTATGATGTCTGCCTGCCAGCATTATTATTTTCCAAAGGACCATATGCCAGAGCAGTTTCATGCACAAAGGCATTCTTGCAAAAGCAGACTGTTCCCAATGGGCAGTTTTTAATGCACTGCCCATAGACTTCCATGCAGCATCAAATGATTTCATTGTCTGACTGATGATTTGCCCCGCCTCCTGTATATTCATTTTAATTGAGCATGCATGGCAGCCTATTGATTTGCATGACTTGTCCCTGAACAGACTGTGACGATGGCCTCTTTGTGCATTCTGTTTTCTCACTGCAATGCGCACGTGTTTCCCAGCTGCACAACTCCTGCTGCTGCTAATTTTGGGGGGCGAATGTGGTAGACGCTGAGTGCTTGTGAAAGCAAGAAATTTGCGGAGGACAACTTAGCTGCAGCTTGAAAAGAGCTTACGGTGTTCAGATACCACTGTGATGGGTTCTCTATAGGTAGCTGGACTGCACAGACAGCCTATTCAAACTGCCCAGCAGACGTCTAGCAAGGCACTGTGATAAATGAGAGGGTGGGTATCTCCCTTTTGTGGACACTCAGCCAGCCAATTGGCTATAGAATCCCTCTTGGTGGTGGTTCTCTACTTGCTTTACCTGTAAAGGGGTAAACAGTCTCCTTGCATAGGTGAAAGGAAGGGAGTGGGCACCTGACCAAAAGAGCCAATGGAAAGGCTAGAACTTTTTAAAATTGGGGAAAAAACTTCCCTCTGTCTGTCTGTCGCTGTCTGTTCTCTGGAGAGAGGGGACAGAGCAGAGACAGGGCTGGGACTCTGCTGTAAAAAGCTTTTTGTCAGGTATGGAAATCATCAGATCATACTTAAAGCTACTCATCTGAAACCCCAAATATGTAAGTAGACCAGCAAATGTCTAGAAAGACGTGATTAGGTTTATCGCTGCTTATTTCTTATTGGCTTGTGAACTCCTCTGTGCTAACCCCAAATGCTTTTGTTTTGCTTGTAACCATTAAGCTTGACTTCAAGAAAATCATTCTTCATGCTTAATTATTATATTGGCTCTTGTTAAATCTAGGAATAGCCTGCATTCAGGATGTATTTTCTTTCTTTTTGTTTTTAATAAAATATACCTTTTTTTAAGAACAGGATTGGGTTTTTGTGTCCTAAGAGGTTTGTGCACATCTTGTTTCATTAGCTGGTGGCAACAACTGATTTCCTTTGTTTTCTTTCTCAGCTCTTCCTTGGAGGGGGAGGGAAGGGCTTGAGGGTACCCCACAAGTTTGCCTTCCTGGGTGATTTTTGCACTTGGATGGTGGCAACATCTACCCATCCAAGGTCAGAGAGCAGCTGTAACCTTGGGAGTTTAATACAAGCCTGGAGTGGCCAGTATTAATTTTTAGAATCCTTGCGGGCCCCCACCTTCTGCACTCGAAGTACCAGAGTGGGGAATAAGCCTTGATAGCACCATAATCCTAACCTGCAAGCAGCCCTTTGGCTCTGACCTTGCACAGAGACACGTTTTCAAAGAGATGTTCGAAATGCCGTTTGTGACATTTTTGCTTGTGCCAGCGCGAGACCACTCAAATCCCACACTTGTACATGTCGTACTGATTGGCGTGTGATTGTCTCCCTCTAGAGGTTCCCCGTGACTATAGCAGCTTGCTACTAATACAGAGCTAAGAGCTGCTCTTTCTGTTCAAAGGCATAGGTGCTGGAATTAGGGGTGCTGCAGCACCCCCTGGCTTGAAGCGGTTTCCATCACATACAGGGTTTACAGTTTGGTTCAATGGCTCTCAGCACCCCCAATATACAAATTGTTCCATCCCTCCCTGTCAGATGGTAGGATCTTGTGCTTTAGTTGTGGAAGATCTCAGAGCTGAGTTAAAGGAACAATTCCATTAGATGGTAGCAGTAGTAGATCCTTATCCTTGTTTGTGGACAAGGCAGGTAAAACACCCCAGGATTCCCCTAAGACTTTTGCTGCCGTAAATTACATGGCCGGGTGTGTGTGTGAGAGATCATGTTGCGACCACAGCTAAAGAGAAGAGCATTCTTGCTCAAGCTGCATCTGCGTGCTTTTAGCAGAAGGTTCTCTTCTCCACTACCAGTGCAGCAGCTACAGTACTGACGCAGCTGGTACCCAGCGACTGGAATTCTTTGACCCCCAAATGGCTTTTTGAATGATTTGAAACCTTTTTTGTCATTCAAAATGCCTTGTTTTTTCATCAAAACCCAAAAAATAAGTTTTTTTGGGGGGGGGGAGAGGGGGTTGGGGAGGGGTCCTTCCCTTTTCTGATGTGAAGGAAGCCGAAAAATTGAGATAAAGACGCTGGGGAAAGACAAACCAAAAACCCGTGAATTTTATTTTTCATCAAAATGAAGTGAGGGGAAATGAAATGTATTAAAAACATTCTTTTGAAATATTTTATGGAAAATACCATTTTTGACCAGCCCTGAGACACACGCATCACAGACATGCAAATGCTACCCTGCATGGTTCATGGACTATGGGATTAAATACCCCTTCTGTCAAATAGTCCTTGGCTGGGTCCTCCCCAGAAAGATTCCCATGCTATTGATTGCAAAGGGCACCCATTTCAATGACAAACAGCAGGGTTAGCATGATGGGAGCATACCACAAGGCAGGTGTGTGCAGCGACCCATACCTTATGATACACACTTTGTCTTATTAAATCCAATATTTATCAAGTACGCAGGAGAAGGCTATGTGGATAAGTGTAATTCTGCACCCGTGGCTTTTCCACGTTAAAATTGGATTGGAAAATAATTGCTGGATTGTGCTCTCGGTTGGAATCTATCTGCTTGTGGAAAATATTAGCTGAGCCCATGTGCCGGGGAAGATTTAATGGAATAAACGTACAGGTTCAGATCCTTGGCTGTGGAGTGCAAAGCCCGGCTCAGGAAGGGTGTATGACTGTGCTTCCCCAATCCTGGGGTGGCCACTCCCTGCTCCACTCCACAGGTGTAAATTGGAGCAGCCTTCAGTCTTCTGTAAAATAAGCCAAATGCTTTTTGGTCCCAATGGGCTGTAACATCAGCAGTGTATATGGAACACACAGTTCTGCACAGTTCTGCCTGGGCACAACACTCTGTTCTGCTTGCACAAATTCGGATGTGTGCAATCATTGGAAGTACAATTTCGGCCACCATGGCTAAGGTTGCTTCAGTAGACAGCTGAGCCACCCAGGCTGCAGGAGAGGGGAGTGAAATCTCCATTGCGATGCATTGCCTCTGGTGCAGGCCGGCTGATGCTGCATGGGAGAGATGGGCACCATGGGATCTGCCTCGACAGCGCCCCAGTTATGCCACTATTAGCACACGGAATGAAGCCTTCCCTTTCCTCCGCTCATCAGTTTAACTGTAGCCTTCGCGGTCTGCGATGGCCAAAGAGTGGAGCAAAATGTTGCTCAGGGCGATGTCAAGCTTCCTCTTCAGTTATTCGGGTTCAGCTAGAACAGCCCAAGATGGCGGCTGTGAAGTGAGCTGCCTTCCTTGTAATGAAACCGGAAACACCGCCAGCCACTCTGTCTTCTTTGAGCCCAAGTATATGTCCCCGTTTCTGGAATCAGGGCATTGCATGGGGGCCTCTTGTATCTGGAATTCCGACATACGCTGCAATCCATTTTTGGAATAACCTTGTAGCAGCTGCATGTGCAACAGTGTGTTCATAAGAACCCCAAATAGTAGGGTTACCATATTTTAAGTGTCCAAAAAGAGGACACTCCACGGGACCCTCGCCCCGCCCCAACTCCGCCCCTCCCCTCAACGCTTCGCCCCCCTGCTCCTCCCCCTCCCCTGCTTCCCATGAACATTTGATTTGCGGGAAGCCTGAAGCAGGCAGGCAGCAGGTAAGCTGGGGCTGGGGCGGGGCGCGAGGAGGCGCGGCCCAGTCCGATCCCCCCAGCCGGGCCCCCGTAGCCGAGTGGCTCCCTCCGGCGGCCGGCTCTGGCCCAGCTCTGGCCCAGCGCCGGCTCCGGTTCCGGCCGAGCGCCCCGGCCCTGGCCCTGGCCCTGGGTGAGCAGCGCCAGCCGGCGGCCGAGCAGTCCCGGTCCCAGCGGCTCCGGACGGCTCAGCTTGGGCCCCGGTTCCGGCCGAGTGGCTCTGGCCCGGCCCCGGCCCTGGCAGAGCGAGCGGCGCTGGCCGGCAGCCGAGCACCCGCCGGCCCCAGCGGCTCTGGCTCTGGCCCCAGCGGCTCCAGCCTGAACCCAAGCCCCACGATCCCTCCCTCCCTATTTTCCCAGACATGTCCGACTTTTTGGCAATTCCCCCCGGACGGGGATTTGAGGACCAAAAAGCCGGACATGTCCGGGAAAATCCGGACGTATGGTAACCCTAATAGCCTCCACTAGGGCTGGTGCATGCAAAGCAACCAGTAGAGGAAAATTGGAGAAATAAGAAAACATGTAGGTACATAAGAAAACATGTCTCTCCAAACTAATATCCTTGATCCAAAGATTCCTGCACGTTGGGGATGCACTGATCTAGTTTGAGCCAGTCTCTAATCCAAACTCAACTGGCAAACAGTTTTCTATCGCTCCTTTTCAATTATTTCTAGATGAAACAGCTTTCCTTCTCGCAACCCCATTGCACCGTCTGCGTAACCTTGTCAGGAAACAGTGGAAGCCTCTTAAAACTATGCATAAAGGACAACAACTAATCAGCTATTGCCTCACATGTTCTGCCTGCAAAATTGCACTAGCAAAATGCCAGGTGATCTTGGTTTGCATGCAAAAATGGAAAGGATGCAATTTTCAAGGTGCATTTTCCTAGGAACAAAATTTGGGGCTGGCATGAGACCACCGTGACTCTGTGCAGGTGATCTGGTAACATGAATGAGCCCCTCAAGCATCTGAAGCCCTCTAGGGGATTACAACCTAGCCTCTGTTTGTCAGAGGGTGGAGATGGACGGCAGGAGAGAGATCACTTGATCATTATCTGTTAGGTTCACTCCCTCTGGGGCACCTGGCATTGGTCACTGTCGATAGACAGGATACTGGGCTGGATGGACCTTTGGTCTGACCCAGTACAGCCGTTCTTATCCTTTCATTCCTCACCAATAACTGCAATAGTGTTACAAACATGGGTGCCTTGTGTTAAAAACATGTTCCCTGCAGTAGCAGCCTCTGAAAGCTCCTGGTTCTGCCAGAGCCATCTAGGATCCAGAAAGATCCAACCCATTTGTTTTCCTGCTGTGGAAATCTTATCCCTATTTAATACCAACCATCCAGCCACCAGTGAGCAAATATTCCTCAGCCGCATATTGGATGGACTGAGGATACAATATCAGATTGACTGCTATGCTGGAGGCCGCTGAAGTCTCCCAGTATGGTTATCCACAGAATATGCATGGCTTGAGCCCCGTGGCACTGCAAGCTTCTCCCATGCTACCCTGCCAATATTCCCAACTTCTAACCCCTGCAAGGGGGCAGTCCATTCTGCATGGCTCAACCTTCCGCTCAGACTGCCTACTAGGGGAGCAATTACAATCTTGGGGATGGGGCCACTTATCCACTGGCAACCGCCCTGAAATGAACCCAGATCACCTCCAACAAGCCACCAAAATAGGAACTTGATGGCAATGCCTGTCAGCCTCTCCCCACCAGGGCCAAATTCTTTATGCCGCTTGCATTTCACGCACTGGGTTAAACTCAGAGCTGGCTGTTAGCAGGTGCAGCTGCAGTGGCTTGAGTGAATTTTACTCCACGGCTGAATTTGCACCACTGACTTCATGCTCCAGGGTACTTAAAATGTAAGGCGGCTCCTCAGGCTTGCCCACAAAGTGTCTAACTGACCGATGAGACGCAGCTGAACAATATTAGGCAGCTGCGTAGTTTTAGGTCTAGACACAGCTGTATTCGGCCTCCTTTTAAGAGGTAACTTTGTTTTTTTTTTTTTTAACATCCATGCCATGGCATGAATAATTGATCCAAATAATTAAAGATATTGGATGAGACAAATAGGCAGCAATTACTTTATCCACAGAAGAGGCCAGGACCTATGGGATGAAGTGGGTAAGAGGCAAAGCTGCGGGCACTGCAAACCCTGCTATGTCTGCCTGCTATGCACAGGGCCAGCTCTAACTTTTTTGCCGTCCCAAGCAAAAAAAAGAGCGCCGCCCCGCCGTAACACACCTCACCCGCGAGCGCTGCGCCGCCCGAAGACCTGCCCCCCCGAGTGCTGCGCTGCACAAGCCCCCCCCCGAGCACCGCGCCGCGCAAACCCCTGTCCCCCCGAGCACCGCGCTGCCGAAGCCCCCTCCGAGTGCCGCGCCGCCCGAAGCCCCCGAGCACCGCGCCGCCCAAGCCCCCGCCCTCCCGAGCACTGCGCCGCCCAAGCCTCCACGCCCCCGAGCACCGTGCCGCCCAAACCCCCGCCTCCCCGAGCGCCGTACTGCCTGAAGCCCCTGCCCACGTGAGTGCCGCGCCGCCCAAAGCCCTGCCCCCCAGAACGCTGCACCGCCCAAGCCCCCCCTCCGAGCGCCGCCCAGCAGAAACAAAAACAAACAAAAAACCCTCCAGCACTGCTCCGCCGAACCAAAAAAAAAAAAAACCTGAGCGCCGCCCCGCCCCAAGCACGTGCTTGGTCGGCTGGTGCCTGGAGCCGACCCTGGCTATGCAACAGCATGTGCCAGGGAACTCTTAAGCAGGGGGGGTAGAAGTTCTTGTCCTGAATGTGGCTCTTCTCAAAACCCGTGGAGAAGACACACAACGGGAGCCACAGAGGGGTGTTCAGGATGGGACCCAGAGGTTGGCAGGTGTGTATAGGTGGTGGGTAAGTGTGCCATGACAATTGGGTGCCTCTTATTTATGTTCCTGGCAGTAATGCAGTGTGTAATGTGCTATTTGGGGAAGGGATTGTCTCTCACTATCTCTAGACCGGGGTGGGCAAACTACGGTGCGAGGGCCACATCCTGCCCTTCAGACGTTTTAATTTGGCCCTCAAGCTCCCGCCAGGGAGCAGGGTCCAGGGCTTACCCTGCTCCAGCCGGGGAGCAGTGTCAAGGGCTTGCCCTGCTCTGCACAGCTCCTGCAACCAGCTCCTACACGTAGGGGCAGCCAGGGGGCTCCACACGCTGCCCCTGCCCCAAGCACTGCCCCCGCAGCTCTCATTGGTCAGGAACCATGGCCAATGGGAGTTGCAGGGGCGATATCTGCAGATGGGGCGAAAGGGGGGACATGCCGCTGCATCCAGGAGCTGCTTGTGGTAAGCGCTGCCCGCAGCCTGCACCCCTGACCCCCCCTTATGGCCCAACCCCCTGCCCCAGTCCTGATCACCCTTCTGCTCTCTGAACCCCTCGGTCCCAGCCCAGAGCACCCTCCTGCATCCCCAACCCCTCATGCCCAGCCCCACCCCAGAGCCCGCACCCCCTCCTGCACCCCAATCTCCAATTTCATGAGCATTGATGGCCCACCATACAATTTCCATACCCAGATGTGGCCCTTGGGCCAAAAAGTTTGCCCACCCCGGATCTATACAGTACCTAGAACAATGTGGACCTGATGGGACCTTTTGGTGCTACTGTAATACAAATAAAAAATAATAAAAGGAAGAACTGATGAATCTTTAAACTCGGGGGTGGTACCGTTGGACTGGAGAATAGCTAATGTGGTTCCTATTTTCAAGAAAGGGAAAAAAAGTGACCCGGGTAACTACAGGCCTGTCAGTTTAACATCTGTAGCGTGCAAGGTCCTGGAGAAAATTTTGAAGGAGAAAGTAGTTAAGGACCTTGAGGTCAATGGCAATTGCGACAAATTACAACATGGTTTTACCAAAGGCAGATCGTGCCAAACCAATCTGATCTCCTTCTTTGAGAAAGTAACGGACTTATTAGATAAGGGAAATGCGGTGGACCTAATATACCTTGATTTCAGTAAAGCGTTTGATACGGTACCACACGAGCAATTATTGGTTAAATTGGAAAAGATGGGGATCGATATGAAAATCCAGAGGTGGATAAGGAACTGGTTAATGGGGAGACTGCAGCGGGTAGTATTGAAGGGTGAACTATCAGGTTGGAGGGAGGTCACCAGTGGAGTTCCTCAAGGTTCGGTTTTGGGACCCATTTTATTTAATCTATTTATTACTGACCTCGGAACCAATTGTGGGAGTGGGCTGATAAAGTTTGCGGATGACACAAAGCTGGGCGGTATTGCCAATTCGGAGGAGGATTGGGATATTCTGCAGGGAGACTTGAATGACCTTGTGAATTGGAGTAACAGAAATAGGATGAAATTTAATAGTGAAAAGTGTAAGGTGATGCATTTAGGGATGACTAACAACAATTTTAGTTACAAGCTGGGGACGCATCAGTTAGAAGTAACGGAGGAGGAGAAAGACCTCGGGGTCCTGGTAGACCGCAGGATGACTATGAGTCGACAATGTGACGTGGTGGTGAAAAAAGCCAATGCGGTCTTGGGATGCATTAGGCGAGGTATATCTAGTAGGGATAAGGAGGTGCTGCTTCCGTTGTACAAGGCGCTGGTGAGACCTCATTTGGAGTACTGTGTGCAGTTCTGGTCTCCCATGTTTAAAAAAGATGAACTCAAACTGGAACGGGTACAGAGAAGGGCCACTAGGATGATCAGAGGAATGCAAAACCTGTCGTATGAAAGGAGACTCGAGGAGCTCGGGTTGTTTAGCCTGACCAAACGAAGGCTGAGGGGGGATATGATTGCTCTCTTTAAATATATCAGAGGGATAAATACCAGTGAGGGAGAGGAATTATTCCAGCTCAGTACTAATGTGGACACGAGAACGAATGGATATAAACTGGCCGTGGGGACGTTTAGGCTTGAAATTAGACGAAGGTTTCTGACCGTCAGAGGGGTGAAATATTGGAACAGCCTTCCGAGGGAAACGGTGGGGGCGAAGGACCGGTCTGGTTTTAAGATTAAGCTAGATAAGTTCATGGAGGGGATGGTTTAATGGGAACATGATTTTAGTCAAAGGAACAGCGTGCCATCGCTGGTAAATAGTATAATGGCCAATGAGGGTCTGGCTGGAGAATCTTGCCTACATGCTCGGGGTTCTACTGATCGCCATATTTGGGGTCGGGAAGGAATTTTCCTCCAGGGTAGATTGGCAGAGGCCCTGGAGGTTTTTCGCCTTCCTTCACAGCATGGGGCGGGGATCGCTAGCTGGAGGATTCTCTGCTAATTGAAGTCTCTAAACCACAGGATTTGGGGACTTCAACAGCAGAGTCAAGGGAAAGGGTAGGGACGGCTTTGTGGCCTGCATCATGCGGGAGGTCAGACTAGATGATCATAATGGTCCCTTCTGACCTTAAAGTCTATGAGAACTGTCTGAGCCTGCCCCTGTTGGTATATAAAGTAGAGCAATTAAAGAATATGGCAGACCCCCAAATTAATGTGAAAAGTAGGGCTGTCAAATGATTAAAAAAATTAATCGTGATTAATCGTACTGTTAAACAATAATAACATACCATTTATTTAAATATTTGGATGTTTTCTACATTTTCAAATATACCAATTTCGATTACAACACAGAATACAAAGTGTACAATGCTCACTTTATATTTATTTTTGATTACAAATATTTGTACTGTAAAAAAAAAAGTATTTTTCAATTCACCTAATTAATACAAGTACTGTCGTGCAATCTCTTTATCATGAAAGTTGAACTTACAAATGTAGAATTATGTACAGAAAATAACTGCATTCAAAAATAAAACAATGTAAAACTTTAGAGCCTGCAAGTCCACCCAGTCCTACTTCTTGTTCAGCCAATTACTCAGACGAACAAGTTTGTTTACATTTGCAAGAAATAGTGCTGCCCGCTTCTTGTTTACATGTCACCTGAAAGTGAGAACGGGCATTATCATGGCACTGTTGTATCTGGTGTCACAAGTTATTTGTGTGCCAGATGCGCTAAAGAGTCATGTGTCCCTTCATGCTTCAATCACCATTCCAGCGGACATACATCCATGCTGATGACAAGTTCTGATTGATAATAATCCAAAGCAGTGCAGACTGACGCATGTTCGTTTTCATCATCTGAGTCAGATGCCACCAGCAGAAGGTTGATTTTCTTTTTTGGTGGTTCAGGTTCTGTAGTTTCCTCATCGGAGTGTTGCGCTTTTAAGACTTTTGAAGGCATGCTCCACACCTTGTCCCTCTCAGATTTTGGAAGGCACTTCAGATTCTTAAACCTTGGATCGAGTGCTGTAGCTATCTTTCGAAATCTCACATTGATACCTTCTTTGTGTTTTGTCCAATTTGCAGTGAAAGTGTTCTTAACATGAACAGCATGTGCTGGGTCATCATCCGAGACTGCCATAACATGAAATATACGCCAGAATGCGGGTAAAACAGAGCAGGGGACATACAGTTCTCCCCCAAGGAGTTCAGTCACAAATTTAATTAACACATTATTTTTTTAACGAGCGTCATCAGCATGGAAACATGTCCTCTGGAATGGTGGCTGAAGCATGAAGGGGCATATGAATGTTTGGCATATCTGACACGTAAATACCTTGCAATGCCGGCTACAAATGTGCCCTGCAAATGCCTGTTCTCACTTTCTGGTGACATTGTAAATAAGGGTACGTCCAGACTACCTGCCAAATTGGCAGGTAGTAATTGATCTATCGGGGATCAATATATCAATATATCGCGTCTCGTCTAGACGCGATATATCGATCCCCGAACGCGCTCCCATCGATTCCGGAACTCCACCAGGGCGAGCGGCGGTAACGGAGTCGAAGGGGTAGCCGTGGACCCAAGGTAAGTCGAAATAAGATACGACTTCAGCTACGCTATTCCCGTAGCTGAAGTTGCGTATCTTACATCGACCCCCCCCAGTGTAGGCCAGCCCTAAGAAGGAGGCAGCATTATCTCCTGTTAATGTAAAGAGACTTGTTGGTCTTAGCGATTGGCTGAACAAAAAGTAGGACTGACTGGACTTGTAGGCTGTGAAGTTTTACATTGTTTTGGTTTGAGTGCAGTTATGTAACAAAAAAAAGTCTACATTTGTAAGTTGCACTTTCACCACACAGAGATTGCACTACAGTACTTGTATGAGGTGAATTGAAAAATACTATTTCTTTTGTTTATCTTTCACAGTGCAAATATTTGTAATCAAGAAGAATATACACTTTTGATTTCAATTACAACACAGAATACAATATATATATAAATGTAGAAAAACATCCAACATATTTAATAAATCTCAATTGGTATTCTTTTGTTTAAAAGTGCGATTAATTTTTTTGAGTTAATGGCGTGAGTTAACTGTGATTAATCGACAGCCCTAGTGAAAAGCACCTGTAACTCCCATTTGGACAATCCTGGTGTAGATCAATTAATGCGTTCCTCTATCCTTTTGTGTATTGATGGCCCACAGCACACACTGGGAGGCTACGGTATGTAGGACAAACAGATTGTGTTTACTGCAAACTTCTAACAGCTGAGTGACTTGCTGGGTCACTGTTCTTGGTTAATGACAGTCTGGGGGTGGAGGATTAGCGTGAGACTTGGCCGTGAATGCTGAAAAATGCTTGTGTCTGATTGGCAGGCAGTGTGGTTTGCTCTGTAGCATGTGACAGTTCCTGGGTGGATCTTAACCAAGTGCCTTCTAAGGGATAGAAGCAATGGAAGCGCTGGCATGGCCAGAACATTATGCTCCGGTGTCTTAAGAACAGGGGAAGGCTGGCGGATAAGCATTGGAATGGGTTACCTAGGGAGGTGGTGGAATTTCCATCCTTAGAGGGTTTTAAGGCCTGGCTTGACAAAGCCCTGGGTGGGATGATTTATTTGGGGTTGGTCCTCCTTTGAGCAGGGGGTTGGACTAGATACCTCCTGAGGTCTCTTCCAACCCTAATCTTCTATGATTCTAATGTATGTCACTGATGTTTACCTTCCATTTAAAAAATGCGCTATGTCACTATAACATGCTTTACTGATGGGACTGTTAACCCAGTGCTGCTGGGATGTTGTTTTGCTGACAAAGGGCAAAGAATTGTCTTAAAACACAATCACAGCATTTTCTACTGGCTGAAAAGAAAACCAATGATTAGATCTACTTCACAGCCAGGATAGTGATAACGACCTCTTGTTGGGAGCTTAGTTAGTGTTTCCAAAGAATTCTGAGACCCTCTAAGATGAAAGGACTGTCCTTATTTCACAGGTCTGTGTGCAGTCAGTATGTCTGTAATCTGCTTAAACTCAACTGGAGTCTCGCGTTCTGGGTTCAGTCTCTTTCAGCCTTAATAGGGATCTTTCAGAAGTCTTATGATAGAACCAAGTGATGTGTTTAACCCTCTGCTGTGTGGGGAAGCATTCCGACAGCCAATGGGTTCTTCTTGGATTTGATTGTGCGAGATATCGAGCCTTGCAGGGGCTGAGTGACCCCCAGCTCCTGTTGAAATTAGAGGAGGTTGAGTGTGCCCAGCACTTTGTAGAACTGGATCTGCCACAAAGGAGCTTTGAGCCTGGAAATTCAGATCCAAAATCAGCTCAGAATCTGTTCAGAGTTGGGGTTCTGATTCAGGCCTATCTGGATCACATCTGATTCCTTCCGGCTTTTGGGAGGGGAGGGGGAGGGAGAAGAGGTGGAGGGAAGGTTTAAGATCCAGGGGTCATCTCTAACGGCGACATTGGAAATAGCTCAATGTGCAGCTAATTACTCAGTGGCTTCCTTCCCACACTGCCGATAAGAATTAATACAATTAAATGAACTCAGTGCTTGCATACTACTGTTTCACTAACGAAAGTTTAGAACCAGTTGTCTTGGGCAGTGGGGCAGCTGAGTGCTGCCCCTTCTATTCCACTCCCCCCTAAATAAAAAAAACACTCCACCCTGCGGTTTTGAACACCCATTTCAGCAAACATCTGAGTTTTGAACCTTTGAATCCCCTCCTGTGTCCCACCTGTCCTGCTTGAGGTTAGGATGGAGCATCACAAAGTTTATGGGTTTGGATGAGAACAAGTAAAGAGCCCCCTGCTTCAGAACCAGATGGCTTAGAAAGGTTGGACCTAGTTTTCCTCTGCCCGGCACCTCTGTCACTTCTCTCCACGTTACGATGCTGATTGGGGAATGTTTTGCCCTCACTTCACACAGATGTCAAGGGGTGAGATTAAGTCCTTAGAATCCCCCACGATCCATGATTCTTCCAAGTGTCTTCAGCACAGTTCATCTGCTCAGTCTGTATGAAGGTCAATGGATAAGCATTGGCCTGCTAAACCCAGGGTTGTGAGTTCAATCCTTGAGGGGGCAATTTAGGGATCTGGGGCAAAAATCTGTCTGGGGATTGGTCTTGCTTTGAGCAGGGGGTTGGACTAGATGACCTCCTGAGGTCCCTTCCAACCCTGATATTCTATTCTATGATTTCTATGATAACGCAGCCCTATCTGTCAAGGCTCAGCAAAAAAATATTACTTGGGATTCTTCCATGTGATTAACACTTGCTGGTGAGCTGCCTGCCCCTGTCCCCCCGTTTCAGAGCATTTTATCCAGAATATAATGAAAATACCTTTATATTAACAGTTGCATTAGCCACTGTGGTGGTTTTTATGGCCTCTGGTAGCCAGCAGTGTCCTAGCTTTGGAGCCTGGTGGTTAGCTTTTGGTGCGTATGTGAATACTACAGACAAACATGAACGCAAAGCATATTTTAAATAGGCAGCAGATGAGTGAGATTGCCATACTGCTATGTGCCACCCAGGTACCTGATCCTGTGAGCTGCTGAGCCGGTCCGGAAAGGTGCCATTGAGTTGAGGGTGCTCAGCACCCTTGGGATGCACTTATCACCTCTTCAGCTTAGGTGCTAACTGCCCATGTGTGGCAGGTGTTGAATTCCTAAGATTTAGGGTTTTGCGTCAGAAGACTCCAGGTGATCTCTCCCAAGGTACATTCCCAAAGATGGGTGGAGATCAGCCTGCTATTTATCTAATCAGAACAGTGGTTTCCCCCAACGTAGCTCCCCGCTGCCTGACACACAGAGCTTGATTTGCAGGTTGTAATGAGCACGTCTGATATAAGGGGCTCCTTACACCACCTCCTTCGACTGGATCAGGTATAGTACATCTCTGTGCTGGTGTAGATCCTACCTGTCTTGAACTAGCAGGTCCATTGGAAGGCAATGACCAGCATATGGACACAATTGCTCTGTGCACTGACAACAGGAAATATACCCCCAGCCTCACAGCCCTGGCTTTCTCAAGGGGTTGAGATTTGCCTCTCCTTTATCTCCAGGAAACTGATGTTTGTCTTAATGTGACCGCACGTGTTGCAAACCCTGCATGTGAGAGGGCTGATAGTCTAGTGCATTGGCAGTGCCTGTGCCGGAAAATACAAAGTGTGGGTAAAATTGACCCTGCTTCAAAAAATATTCCCTTTGTTTCTGTTTTTGAAAGCACATCAGGTGGCTTCTTTTCATCTTGAGCCCACGCGCTCCAGGACACACAACAAGGAGAACTCCAGAGTGAGCTGCTAACCCCAAAGGGCAGCTTCACACAGCTCATCTCTGGGAAATGCCGGGATGGGAAAAGAGCTTGCCAGAGGCCAAGCTGGCCTGCAGGTCGGGGAGGGCATACGCTGGTGGATGCCAGGGGACCTACGCAAAGACACTAGCGTCGAAATGATCAAAGATGCCAAGCAATGAGTGTGACACAAGATGCCATGGTCCTGTATGGGCTGCCTCCCTGAGGCTCTCCTACTTGAGCTAAAGGGCAGCTACTCGCGGGTGATGAGGACCCACCCTCTCCTTGCGTGGCACTGGGAGACGCATCACGCGTGGCACCACAAAAGGTCTCAGCTGCAGGCGCGTGTGGGCGATTGGTTGTTTTCTGCATGCGGTGGTGCAGCTTTGCAGGTGGGCGTTATTCGTGCGTGTGCTCGTCTTCTGCATGGGCCTTTGGCCTGTGTTATATCTGATGGGCCCAGTTCACTACCCCGCATAGACCAAGGGGGTTGGCATTTGCACTCCCAGGCAGCGAATCTGTGTCCCATGCAGGTGCACGAGAAACACTGCCAGGCCCTCGGCTATAGTAATCCAAACCCGTACTGCACAGTACTGGAACGTGGCTCTTGCTAAAATACGTGGGCTGCGTTCTCTGCTTACTTACACTAGAAAAAGCCAATTGACTTCAGTGCCTTTGCTCCTCTGTTTCCAGGTGGAGAATTTGGTCTGTATTTGTTTTGTCATACAGGGTACGTCTACACTGCAGTGTAAACCCAGGGCTCGAATTCAGGCTCAAGCTTAACCCCCTTTCCGTCCACATACAAACCATGCTAACCCAGGCCTTGGACCCATGGTCCCAGGACCCCATGGGGGTTGAGGGGTTCAAGCCAGGACCCAGGGTCCAAGCCCTTTTGCTTTGCAGTGTAGACGCAGCCCCACTGGATTTATGCTCTGGGAGTCCACCAAAAGTATTCCAGAATCCCACAGGCCCATTTTCTTTGTCCTCTGGACAGTCAAGTTTGGTGGACAGTCCTGGAGTGTTCACTGCTCCATGAACAAATGGCGAGAGCAGCCACATTTGGGGAGGGGGCTAGGAAGTCTGGGATGTGGGTGGCTGGACCCAGGCCTGCATAATGCAGTGTAGATACTGGAGCCCTAGGCTGGAACCCAGGGTTCAACAATTCTTAACCTGGGATTACAATTTAGTGTAGACTCTGAAGCCTTAGGTTAACAAACCCAGGGTCTGCTAACTTGAGTTCTACCAACGCTGGGTTTACATTGCAGTGTAGATGGGCCCTTTCATGGTAGCTTAGGGGCCTTCTCTGCATGTGGCCGAATCCTGTGGTATTTAAGGAAGATTCCTTTGAAGCAGGGATCAAGGCTGTGTGGTGGAAGAAGTTATAGAATCATAGAAGATCAGGGTTGGAAGAGACCTCAGGAGGTCATCTAGTCCAACCCCCTGCTCAAAGCAGGACCAATCCCCAACTAAATCATCCCAGCCAGGGCTCTGTCTGTGCATCCACATCCCCTTCTTCTCTAATGCTGCAATCCTTGTGCTGCTGGCGCAGGTTGCATAGATCAATTGAGTGAAAGCAAATGCACCTGGTTCATATGGGTATGAATTGCTAATGAACAGTGGAAACTTTGTGAAGTTCATGCTTTTAAGCTGCTTGTTTGTCAAGGTAGAAAATGAATTTTTGCACATTACTCCCAACTCCCTTCTCCTCGAGCGCTCAGTTTGTCCGTCTGTCTATGTATATCTCTCTGTAGCATCGGAGTGTCTTATTGCGTGATGAGGTGGGAGGGATTTTTCAAGCAGGACCATTACCTATGCCATGCCAGATTGCACCACCAGCCAATCTAGCTGGATCACTGCTAAGGGCAGAATGCCACTGCCTCACGTTTCTCAGTATGCGGAGAAAACCTTCAGCAATCACCGCGATGCAGTTCTGTACATGGGGATGGAAGGAGAGGAGCAAGTTCATTCCTGACCACTACCGTGAGCATTGTTTAAGCCCTGAAGCATGAGATTTGACAGCAGTGAGTTAGCTTGGTGCTGCAAAGCCACTCAGTGTGCTTGCATTGTGCTCTAAGCAATGGCCCCACCCCAGCCTGCTTTCCTGATTAGCCTCATCTTCCCAATCAGTCTGTGCACAACCACCCACCCCGGCTGGCTCTTGGTTGACGAGGCCTAAAGAGTCCAGCAGCATCCAGCCGGCTTTATCACCCCTGACGTCTGTATTTAGGCAGCAGGCGGTTGCGCCGTGGTGCTGTGGTACCTTAAGACCCTGGGTAACTAGGCAACAGGTCTGATGCTCCTTTCACTGGAGCGGAGGCGAAGGGAAATGACTCCGTTCTGCAGATGCTGGGGGAAAGACTTAGAGAAAGGAGGAGACTGACTTCCCCAAAATAGGGACCGTGGAGCCTGTGGCTTTTGGAGAGGAGGGTCGTGGGCACATAGGTGGTTAGGAGTCTGTAGGATGTACCCAATACTAGCCCAGCCTTGCATTTCCCTTGCTCGGTGAATAGAAACTGCTTGCTGGGGCGCAAAATAAAAGGAGACGCTGCTGCTGCTCCCCGCGCTCCTCCATATCCTACCACCTGTGTCCTCATGCTGCAGCGATAGGGTGTCAGAGTGTAGCACTCCTCGGGCAACACCCTAAGCATTAGGGAAAGACCATCAGGCTCCGCCATGGAACTTTCCTGACCCCTGTTATGATCCGCTGACACCCTGATGCATGAGGTTTCTTTACCCTAATCCAGTGCGGGAAATATTATTACTGGTCATGAAATGATCCAACCACAGGTTGTTTTTAGGAAGGATAAGATGCAGCTTCAGGCTGGATCAAATCCGTGGTCCATCCAGTGCAATATGCTGGTGCTTTAGAGGAAGGTGTCAGAACCCCGCAGTAGCAGATGTGGGATAATCTGCCCACCCACATACATTGGATCTCATCATTCTCTGACCATTAACGCTGACAAGTTTTTGGCAGGTTAGTAAATCTTGTGCTTCTGGAGGTAAGCCAGCCTTGGACTATTAGAACTCTGGATAGTCTTCTTATCCATATAAATGTGTACTCCCTTCCTCAGTCTTGCTGAACTCTTGGTCTCCATGACAGCCTGTGGCAGTGAGTTCCACAGTTACAGGTTGTGCGGGAAAAAGTTTCCTTTTTCTCCGTTTTGAATTTGCTACCTCCAGGCCCGTCAAGAGAAATTTGGGGGTTGGGGCCCCACACCCGCTCATATCACTTTGTTTACACAGATGGTTTTTTTTGGGTGGGGGGGCTGACCTTGGAGCCCTGGTACATTTGCCCCTCCCTACCTCTTTAAACCCATTGATGATGACCTGTTCTGTTCATTCCCTCTGGGGCACCTGGCATTGGCCACTGTGGGATGACAGGATACTGGGCTAGATGGACCCTTGGTCTGACCCAGTAGGGCCGTTCTTATGTTATGTTCTTATTGAATAGGCTTTTGCTCTTGTGTTAGGAGACGGGGGTAACAGTAGTTTCCTCTCTCCCTTCTCTAAACTACTCATTAGTTTATGTATTTCTATCACGTCCTCTCTCATTAGTCTCCTTTCTAAGGGAAACAATCCCATTGTTTTCAATCCCTCTTTATAATGGTTTCCATGCCCCATATCGTCCTTGTCCTTCTCTGAATGTCCCCTAATTCTGCAGTAACAAACCAGTGTGCTCCTAATGTAACACACACGGGCCAGGTCCTGTGGCCAGGTTCTCTGCCAAGCTGCAGTAGCCAGGCTCACCACAGGGTGGGGCTCTCTGGAGAGGGGGAGAGGAATAACCCTACCCACCAGCTCAAGGGTGCTGTAGTAGCCCCCAGTCATTCTGCCCATGCCCTTTGGGGAGCGGCTTATGTTGTGTCAGTAGCTGGAGGATCCACATAGCGGTTGGTCAACCTCTCCTATCCCAACTCCTCCCTCAAGCCCAGTGCGGGATGCAGATCTGTGAGTTGGGCTTCATGGAGTCTCAGAAAGGCTCCATGAGTTCCTACCCACTCTTGTTGTACATCAAGACCACACCACTTCCGATGCTTTTGTGGAAGGCAATGCAGTAGCAGAGGGGGTCAGGAGTCACCTCTGTGCATGCAAATGCTGACTTGAGTGACTTGAGCCGCTCGAGGCCGGGGCTTCTGAAAACACGGGCATATGGTTTGCTCTTTCACAGCCGATGGGGGAGAGGAAAAAATGTAACCAAAGCTGAAAAGAGCTGGGGAGAATCAGTGGCTCGTATGCGCAGCAACTGAAGCAAAAAGGTGGGGAAACGTTCCTCGGGGGGGGCACTTTGATCTACAGCCCGGAACTCAAGCCCAGCTGGCAAAGAAAGACCCTGGGTTGTGACCGCAATGTGCGGAAAGATATGCAGCATGTTTTATTATACAGGGTGAGAGCTTTCCCCAGAGGACATCATGAACAATTTGGCAGGGAAGGGGGGGAAAAAAAACAAAAAAAATTTCTTGCAAAATTTGATTTTTCCCCCCCGGCTTTTTTTGGCTACTTCTTTGTAGGCAGAAATCTCATCATAGCAACTAGACGTGGCTAAGGCTTCTCAAGCCATTTTCGTCCTCTAAATGAAGGGTTGATCCCTGCAACGTATATTTCTGGAGCGGCCTTCACCATGGAAACCAGAGAGCTTTTTTACTTTCGCCAAAGAAGGCAAGAAGTAGAGAAGCATTGGGGAAGAAATTATCAGAGTTTAAATCCTTCGTAGCCTGGTAATTCCCAGCATTCCCTGTTGCTGCTGGAGAGAGCTTCAAAAGACAGGGAAGGTGCACAGATTGCAAGCATCTGCAATGGGGGGGCGGTGGGAGGGGGCGGAGAAACAGGTTGAAACAAAACAGCCACCAGAACGTGCTGGAAAGAAGAGACGTTTCCTTGCGCAGGTGATCAAGGGGTGGTAAAAAGGAGGAGATCCGTTTATTGAAAGCAGAATGGACATTTTATTGCTTGTATAAAAATAATGCATCGTGTCAATCTCTTAAATCCTTGGCTTGGCTCCATAGCTGGTGTGAACTGCCATAGCCTCACTGACTTCCCTGGAGCGATACTGATTTACACCAGCTTCTAATGTAGCAGCAGCACCAGCAGCGGAGGCCCACAACTCTACTGCTTTGTGTGTGTGTGTCGGCGAAGCAGGGTGCAGCTGGGTTAGCCTGTGGAGGGGACCACACCATGGAGAAGGCCAGCATTCCTCAGGGAGAGCAGGGTAGGTGGCTCTTCTCCCACGGAGTCAGCGTTCTGTTCTATTCAGGTTCTTGTACTGTGCCCATTACCTTGGTATTTGAGTGCTTCACTGAGGGTGCAGGGTGACCACATCCCCCAAACAGCCATGGCAGTTGCACTGGGTATGGTAAAGGGCTTTATTCCGGGGAGAGTCCATAGAGAACTTCACAACATAGGGACATTCTCAGCCCCGGCCTGCACTGTCCTGTTAATTAACGACACACCTGAACTCCTTACCCTCATCTGTCTGGAATCAGTTGCCCTTTGGCTCCCCCATAAAGGGATGTTGGGAAGCAGACACTGCATTGCTGGACATCATGATCTCTGGGGGTCATTAAACATCCCCTGGCATTCATCGTAAGAGCAGGAAGGTCCGCCTCAGTGTTCTGTAGTTATTTGTATTGTGCAGCCACTTCGGAGCCTTGTTTCCTGGCACTTCCCCATCTGTCTGTATCCCTCTGTTTTCGCTTGTCTTATCCTGAGCTTGTCATCTCTGTGGGGCAGGGACTGTCTAGTCGGGCTGTGTTTGTACAGCGCCTGGCACAAGGGGATCCTGGCCTCTGGGCGCTACAGCCATTCAAATCTTAAATTATAATAATAGGAGCCAGGTCATGACTTCCTGCCAATCTGATCACCTTACAAAGATGCAGTTGCTTATGATAGTTTTCTTCACCTTCTGCCCTAACCTGTTGTGTAGCATGGCTATGCACTACCTCACTCCACCCCAGAAGTGGCTGTATTTGCATAGGGAATGAAAGGACCCTATATAGTCTTTAGCGCTCTGTAAATGTGAACGGCTGCTGCCGTTGCTTCAGCAGCATCCGCTTGGAGGAAACCAGTGTGCACGCAGCAAAGCCAGGCACTGGCAGATGCAGAAATGTCAGCAGCCGAGAGAGCTGGGGTGTGGCAGAAATGCTACTGGCAGGGAAGAGCCTCGCTTCTTGCCCACGCAGGCTAGCTGCCAGCACACGTGGGCTTTCCGGCGTGGCTCCAGCAAGCCATTCTAGCTCCAGCGTTCCCCTCCACTCCCATGTCTGCTCCAAGCTGAGTGCTACCTCTGCTGCTGGTACTAGCACACGGAGCAGATTGCATGGGTGCACAGATCTTTCCCTGATGCATTCTGCAAGGGCCAGGGGAAATCAGAAAGGATGATCAGACTGCTCCCTCCTTGGAGAAGGGAGGAAGTTTGCGCCACCCTCGCTCAGCTCTGCACCCTCCCCTTGTCCGGGCAGTGGCAAAATGCCATGAGAGCTCCGAATGGGTTTGCCAGCATCACATTTTCCATCAGCCGTGCGTTGCCCAGAGCCGTGGGGGTGCTGTGTGCCTGTCTGGCCTGTGCAGTCTGGCTTTAGTCTAGCCTGTTAATGCAGGGCGACCTGTATCCAAAGCAGCACATGTTTCCGAGGCCGTAGATCCGTCTCCGACAGCTCACCTGAAGGGCTGGGCTTTCTGCTTAGTTTAGGACAGTCAGGCATGTTGTCCTTGCAGATTTGCTATTGAGGGAAGAGTCATGGGGTGCGGATGGGTCTTCTGTAACGTGCCCGTTTTCTATTGCTGTCCGTTTCTAATTCTCTTTCTAACTGCAAAGTCTGCGCTCGGCTGAGAGGGCGGGCAGGCAGCCGGACAAGCTCAGCAATCAGCACCAGGGGAGCAGAGCCGGGTGGCAGCAAAACACTTCATTAAGTTGGATTTTCTCCGAGAAAATCTCCAGCCCCCTCGGGAGAAGTCAACATCTCGGGGATTCGTTTATGGGCCGAAACGAGGCTTTGCTCTTCCAAGCGGCGCTAAAAGCTTTGGAATTAACAAGACCGAAGCAGAACTTTGGAGAAATTTGGATCTGAATGTAAACCCTGTGGCCCATTTTTTCCTGCTACGCTCATCTCTGTAGTTTGTGTCTCAGCGAAGTCTGAGGCCATCCAGCAGTATCATTTCACTCTAGCATGGGCCATGCATACCCCTAGCTCTAGAATGTAGTTTGGGAGCAGAATGCGATCCCTGACTTCACTGGGGCATTCCCTGTTCCCACCGTTCTCTACAGTCTCTGTTCACGTTGCACTGGCTAGAAGCCTGCAGGCTCCACTATTGCTGCAATGAACCAGTCCCCTTGTAGTTAAACACCCATTAGCACCGAGCTAAGGCTGGGACCTGCCCCCCCCCCCCCCCCTGCTATTCAGGGTCACTGAGCTCCTGTGAGAGGCCCTCCCTATAGGGCAGGTGCCAGTTTAAGACTCTGGGGCTGTCTCCTGCCCTCTCCATGCTATAAAGACTGCCTTGCTGTGTGCAGACGGCATGATTCCAGCTTGCTGGTGGCTTGCAAAGAGCAGATCTCGCCCTGGCTGAATGCTTCTGGCAGTGGCTCGGCCATGGCTTTGGTGCTAGGCGCAAGCTTTCCGTGTGCTCTCTAGGGGCTAATCACCATTGCCATCTCAAAGGTCTGCACCCAAGGAGTATAGGAGCTGGACAGACTTAGCCCTCTGTACTCAGCAACGTGAGCTGAGAAGAGGAAAGATTAACCCTTAAAAGACTGGGTCTTGGAAGGAAGCGACCAAGTCTCCCAGCCCCCAGGCTCCAAATTGTTAACATGCTGATGCATGTCTCCCTTTCTCTCCCTCTGGATTGTAGCTGAGAGATGTTCTATGTGTAAGCGGGGGGAATGGTCCCGCTATTGTGGGGAACTTTCCTGGCTTCTGCACTACCCCGGTGAAATGGGCTAGTGAAAGGATCTGAGTCCTCACTCCCACTCCCTTTACCCAGAGGCCTCCCTGCCCTGGAGGACTCCCCTTCCACTCTCCTGTCTGGCAGAATCCTCGTAACCCCAACAAGGCTGGGCCCAGGATTCCTGGGGGGCTCGACCCCCAACCCTGCTGTGGTCGCCAGGACAGGGCTAGGGTGTCCCCACTCCAGGTACCCTCTCTGCACTGGGCACCTCCCTGACCCACTGATCATTTCATACAATTTAAAGCAAATACAAGTTGTTTAATTAACAATTAATTTAAAAAAAGAATAAGGAAAAATGGGAAAGGTTAAAGGAAAACACATCACCCTGCTCTGTGGCAGGGAACATCACAAACTGTCTCTGGAACGTCAGGGCAGTTCACAGTCTGTTCCTTGTAGGTCCCAGGCTCCTTCTCAGGCCCTGGCTGTGCTGCAGAGACGCTGTGGGTTGGACACTTGCTCTGGCGGTGGCTCTAGGTGGCAGGACCCTTCTTCCCAGCGTTGCCCCCGCCCTGACAGGGTTACAATCCCCCTCCAAGTCTGGCCTGCAGAGCCTCTTGGCCTAGACATCTCCCTGTGCTGGGCCCACTGCCCAGGATCCCCCTCCTCTTCCCAGCTGCTCACCGCACTCGGACTGCACACGGCTCCAGCTCCAGCCCCAGCTCCGGCTCCACTCTGCCTCAGCACGACTGCAGCTGCTGCTCTGCCTCCAGCTCCCTGGGCTGCTTCTCTGGCCCGTCTGGCTCTGGTGGCTGCAGCTCTCCCCCCAGGGCAGGTCTGCTCTCTCTGGGCTGTGCTCTGGCTTTGGGGCTGCAGCTCTGCTTCCAGCAGCTTAGCTCGGGCCCCTGCTCTCTCCTTAGCTCGGCCCCACTCTGTCTGACCCAGGCAATTCCAGCTCAGACATGGAGGACAGGACCCCGCCTGGCCTCCTGACTCTCTGATTAGCCTGCCCGCCCTGTCAATCAGGCTGATCTGGAGTATTGGCCTCTCCCCATTGTTCCTGGGGACTGTCAGTCTCAGGCTCCTGATTTCCCATCGACCCCTCCCCTTTTAGTGCTGGGAGCTAGCCAACCAAAACACCTCCACTGAGTGTTAGTAAGGGGGCAACAGTCCCCTTACATATGCATCCTGCCCCTGATGAGACCAGCGCCCCCCTCCCCCCCATCAGGTTTATCACCCTCAGAAACGTCTGCATAACACCCTCCGCAGGCGCTGCGGAAACCGGATTAACCCCAGCGCCAAGAGCAAAGCACGTACGTGCTGCAGAAATGGAATCCAGGGTCGTTCTGCGGCAGAGCCACTGCTGTCTGTGAAGACACTGCCCTGTTCCCTGCATGAGATGCCCACAGAGAATCTTATTGCTGTGACCCCAGCTTGGCTCTGTTCCGAGCACCGACGCACAGGATGCTGCAGAAAGTCATCTCCTTGGAGCCAGGCCAAGGAGGGGACTCTCCGTGCAGGCTGTGTTGTGCCACTTGTTAAATGCACAGGCCTGATAATGATCAGGAAGCAGAGAGGGGACTCTGAACCCTGAGCATGAACTCTAAAATCCCAGCCTTAATTAAGCCTGCTGCTCCGGTATTCGTAATTGGTCCTTACTAGCTGATTCCCAGGCACACCTGGAGGATGCAGGGAAACACTACCGATTTGAGGGCATAAAGACGGTTCAGCACATGAGCGCATTAACCTTTTGCTTCTGGAGGAGTGGGTTTAACTGCTGGTTTAGATCACAAAGAAATTGAGTTTGGTGGCATCTCATCTTCCTCCACCTCTGTCTTAATCACAAAACGGCTGCGCGGAAGGACAGGGGAGCCCATTTCTGTTTGAAAGGCTCAGGAGCAGAGCAGCCGGGTGTGCCGCAGGTCAGGCCTGAGGTGCATCAGGGAGCAGGAATGGGACTGCAGGGGGCGCTGCAGGACAGGACTGAGGTGCATTGGGGAGCAGGAATGGGACTGCAGGGGGCGCTGCAGGACAGGACTGAGGTGCATTGGGGAGCAGGAATGGGACTGCAGGGGGCGCTGCAGGACAGGACTGAGGTGCATTGGGGAGCAGGAATGAGACTGCAGGGGGCGCTGCAGGACAGGACTGAGATGCCACTGAGTCACAGGCGGCTAGTGACTTGCCCAAGTAGAGCAGAGCCCAGGTCTCCCAGCCACCGGACCATCCTTCCTTTTTGTGGCTGGTTTGAATAACTAAGATAATATGAACCTCTAGTATTCAGATTATTAGAGAAACCATAGGGTCTGTTATCATAGCGTGGCCAGGTGTCCGGTTTTCGATCACACAGTCGGGTCGAAAAGGGGACCTGATAGTATCCGGTCAGATCTACTGACTGGACATGCAAAGTCCAGTCATCACCACACCAACCCCTACTCAGCCAGGGGCACCTCCTACCTGCATCGGGCGGCTGCAGCTCCCAGCCCCAGCTCTGCAGGCAAGTGCCTCCTGATCCACACGGGGGGTGGGGGGAGAGAGGGGAAAAGCAGTGAGCGATGGAGGGAGGGGGAAAGAAGAGCGAACGGGGGGGCGGGGCCCAAGAGGAAAGGGACAGGGCAGGAGCCGGGCCTCGGGAGAAGAGGAGGGGCAGGGGCAGGTCCTTGGGGGAAAGGGGTGGGGAAGGGGCAGGTCCTCAGGGAAAGGGGCAGGGAAGGGGAGGTTCTGGCATTCCTGCTAGAGTTTCTGTTTTTTAAATATTACCAAGTTGGCTACCCTATGTTATCAACATAAGGGAATCTGCATGCCATGCACCCACCCCCACTCCCCGCGTCCCATTATTGTTAACTGAGTTGTACATAATCCACTATCCCCCTGGGCAACATTCAGAATGGGTTTTTTTATATTGCTGTCAGAGGTGCAATAAACACACATTCAGTCCTGCAGGCGGCTCTTGACCCTTTCATCTCTCTGCACAGGTACCAAGAAGTAAACTCTAGACAGCCGTGAAGATGAGCAACGAAACCACCCCGGAGGCGGTCTCTTCCCCCCCGGTCTCCTCCCCGCCCCCTCAAGGACAGCGTTACTTCGATCGGTTCTCCGAAGATGACCCAGAATATCTGCGCGTCCGGAACATGGCGGCCGATCTCCGGCAGGACTTCAACATGATGGAGCAGAAGAAGCGAGTCACCATGATCCTGCAGAGTCCAGTGCGTAGAGAATGCCTGGCAACTGGCCAAACCTAGGGAGTGGGAGTCAGGGATTGTTATGCCCTGTTCTGTCTCTGTATCCTAAGACCTAGCTTCTCCGCTAGCGGGCTCTCTAATACCGGTGCCTCTATTTATTTGTTTGGAATGCCCAGCTCTGGAAACCAGCTGAAGGTGCTCAGCACCTCTGCAGATCAGACCCACTGAGCCACCAAAATGAGTGGCCAGATTCTTCAAATCTCCCAGCACGTTGGGCGCTGAGCCCTTCTAAAGTCTGGCCTTAGGTGTCTAAAGCTGGACATCCAAAAATGGAGACTCCCCCTGCCCCATTATTAAAAGCCCCTTCTGCAAGCATGAAGCTTTCTCCTCTTGGAGTGGTCACCGGGGCATGCTCTGTGCTTAAGGGATGGAGCACAGAGAGAGCAACTGATGTCCAGTGTCCTTCTTTAGGTGTTGCTTGTTCCCCTGTACCAGCAGGGCTGTGAATGCTTACTGTGTTTAATGTGCGAGGCCGGGGAGCCTGCTTCCCATTAAGCGCCTTGCCTTGGCGAGGAGCGCTGCCGGCTTTGTCAGGGAGATGCTGACCCTGTCACGTTCATGGCGTGGCTGTAGGGCAACGTGGGCGCCGATCTGTGAAATCGCTGATGATTCACTGCCTGCCATGCTTCTTTCAGTCTTTCAGAGAGGAGCTGGAGAGCCTTATCCAAGACCAAATGAAGAAAGGGAACAACTCCAACATCTGGGCCCTGCGACAGATCGCGGATTTCATGTCCAGCACTGCTCCCTCCGTCTTCCCCACCTCTCCCATCAGTATGTTGGTGGATAACCCTTCTCAGGGGCTGGAGGGGGGCGGGGAGGCCTGCCTTGTCGCCAAGTTACCAAACCGAGGTGGGACAGGGATTGCAGGATTCGGAAAGACAATCAAAGGCACCTATGGTGCCCATCTCCTAGTGAATTTCAGTTGGATGGAGGTGCCTAATTCCCCTAGGCTAACAAGACAGTCTCAGCTATATCTCTCCCGTCTCTGAGTGGGGTTGTTCAAAGCTCTCATGGTTTCCAGGGAAATATTCTCTAGTTCCACTGATTTCACATACACCCATACAGTGGTCAGCTTCAATGGCAACCAGCATAAGGATAAGTATCAGAGGGGTAGCCGTGTTAGTCTGGATCTGTAAAAAGCAACAGAGGGTCCTGTGGCACCTTTAAGACTAACAGACGTATTGGAGCATAAGCTTTCGTGGGTGAATACGTGTGTCTGACAAAGTGGGTATTCACCCACGAAAGCTTATGCTCCAATACATCTGTTAGTCTTAAAGGTGCCACAGGACACTCTGTTGCTTTTTACAGCATAAGGATAAATAACACTGGGTTTGTGCTCCTATTTGCTTCTTTATAATGCCCAAAGCAGGCCTTGAAGACTGTGCTTTGCTGACTCTATTTTGAAGGGTTTCCCCTCTTTGTTTTTCACTTTAAAAATTCCAGGAATATCAAATCATTCCCTGCTTTTCCTAGAGGTCTCCTTGGAAGACCAGAGAACTGCAGCGGGAGCTTTTCTAGCCCTTAACTAAAGAAATGAGTGGCTGTCTCTTTAACAAAGAGAAGCTTCCTCCCAAGTGTCTTTTGTGCACTTGAGTTGAATAAGTGATAATAAAAGAGGTATTTTAAAATACCCTGAACATTATTGCCTAAAAAAGATAAACATTAGAGTTGTCTGAAATTTTTTGTTCAACCGCTTTTTGATGAAAAACGTCTGGGTTTTTTAAATTGGAATGTTTTTCAAAAAATTGTTTTTTTTTTTTTTTTTAATTTTCCAGGTTTCTGATCAAGCAAAATGTTCCTCTTTCCTTCCCAATTTTTCCTCCCCTCCCCCAATTTTTTAATGGCAAAGTGTAAAAAAAAAAAAAGAAGATTTAGAGGAAATGGGCAAAAAAAGGATGGGGGTGGGATCCTAAAAATAAGATCAACCCTAACCAATTGCATTTAAAAATGGAGCTAGGGAGGGTGCTCCCCTTGTGTTTTTATCCAGCACTCCCCAATCCCAGTCTAAGACTGGCAGTGATGGGTTCGGGAGTCCCACAGATCCTTCCACGGCCCTTGTGGGCTGAGAGGTAAGGTGTGAAGGCTCAGGGAAGGGAACCCACCATGGCAGACAACAGATACGGACTGAAGAGCTCGGGGTAGTGTCCTGCCTCTCATCTAGGGGAACAGATAGAGATTGGATGGGCCAGTTCCAATGGCCTCGAAGCCTCCTTGCTTCCCAAAGCACCTTCTAGCTAGGAGCCCCTCAAACCAGCTAACCGAGCTCTACTTCTCCTCAGGTCTCTCCATGGTGACACCCATCAACGACCTCCATGGCACCGAGTCGCTGTCCCTAGTGAAAGGGGAGCGGCTCATGCGTTGCAAGGTTGGCAGCATCTACAGACTGCTGGACCTGTACGGCTGGGCGCAGCTCAGCAACACCTACGTCACGGTGAGGGAGGAGCCCCAGTGGTAATGTGGACATGGGGCCATCTCTGTAGTGAGGCTGGAACAGGACTAGGGCCCTACCAAATTCACAGTCCATTTTGGTCAATTTCACAGTTGTAGGATTTTAAAAATCATAAATTTCATGATTTCAGCTATTTAAATCTGAAATTTCACAGTGTTGTAACTCTAGGGGGCCTAACCCAAAAGGGGGTTCTGGAGGGGGGTTGCGGTATTGCCACTATTACTGCTGGGGGTGGCACTACCTTCAGAGCTGGCAGCTGGAGAGCAGCAGCTGCTGGCTGGGAGCCCAGCTCTGAAGGCAGAGCCACCGCCAGCAGCAGCGCAGAAGTAAGGATGGCATGGCATGGTATTGCCACCCTTACTTCTGCGCTGCTACTGGCAGGGTGTTGCCTTCAGAGCTGGGCGCCCAGCCAACAGCTGCCGCTCTCTGGCCACTCAGCTCAGAAGACAGCACAAAAGTAAGGGTGCCAATACTACAACCCCCCTTCAATAATCTAGTGACCCCCCTGTGCCTTCTTTTTGGGTCGGGACTCCCAGTTTGAGAAACGCTGGTCTCCCCCATGAAATCGGTACAGCATAGCGTAAAAGCACACAAAAGACCAGATTTTGCGGGGGGAGACCAGATTTCACACTCTGTAACACATTTTTCGCAGCCATGAATTTGGTAGGGCCCTACAGATGATCACACGCTGCCGCTGTCCTGCCTTTGCCCTCCACATCCTTGTGTGGAGCTGAGATGGAAGCGTAGAGTTCTTGGTCCTCCAGTTACCAGAGTGGACCAAATTTGTAGGTGGAAAGATATAAAGAGAGGGAGTTCTGATTGGGAGACTGATCTCATCTTTTCTATTAAACTCTGGCATCCCTCAGCAAACACTACACCATGTAGCCACTGCAGGAATGTCACATTTGGCACACGCCGTCTGTGCTGGTATCTTGCAGAAGCCAATGCATGATCCTTGAGAGGAAGGGGAAAGGAAAACCTCTCCAACCTACAGTGCTTAAGCACCCGGTCAGCGGTTTAATACTATAGGTGGAGTTGGGGGTTCAAAGTGAATGATCTCATGATGTCTGCTCAGCTGTGCCCTGCATCAGATTACCCCGATCTTACATGCACATGTACATGGTCAGAAAGCATCCAGCTGTGACTTCCACAGGCTGACTTTACAGTCCTAACTTGGGAACTGCTCCTCAGTTGGTTAGATAAGAATTCCCTTTCAGGCCATTCAGTTGCTCACTACACAAAGTGGGCCAGATCCTCAGTGGAGCTATGCTGAGCATCTGGACCAGAGACAACTAGAAAACACAGCAAAAAAAAAAAAAAACGTAGTGAGTGGCATAGACACTACTGAGAAATGCCACATCCCTTTATCTTTGTGATCAAAGGCTAGGAAATCTAGCAGCTCCAGCACAGCTGCATGGCATGTGATCATGGAACATTCAGCACTAGACTCTTTGAATTTTTCTCTGTCACTGACTTCCTTTTTAGTTCAGCCCCAATTTCCAGTGTTTAAAGTTCTTGCCCATTGTGACCCCAGTGGCACAGTATTGAGACCAAGCTTGGTCAGTCACGTTTGACTTTCCCGGAGATCTGAAACCAAAATGAAATGCGGTGGAATCTCAGAGATTGGAGGCTTGAGAGGGAAATGCAGATGAAAGGAATTATGTTTGGTTTCTTAGCATTATAGGTGGGCTTGGAAGGATCTAGCACCCACCCGGATTCCATCCCAGCCCGCGCCTGAATGTCTACACTGCCATTTAACAGCCCCTTAGCCCAAGCCCAAGCCAGCTGTCACAGGCCAGCTGCAGGTTTTTAATTGCAGTGTAGATCTATCCCTAGTCCTGGCCAGGAGTATGCGGTCATGGAATGGACCCTTGACTAAATGACATAGTTTGGAATGGAAATGGCTATAGAAAAGACAGAGACTCTTAGTAATATGAAGAACTCAGAATGTGCCACCAGGAAAGTAAGAATGCACATGCTACTGAAAATTGTCCAGTTAACCCTAACTTGCCTCTCCTCCCCTCTACCCCCCCGTGCATTTCTTTTGGTAGATGCGTGTCAGCAAAGAACAGGATCACTTCTTGATCTGCCCTAAAGGTCTTTCGTGTAATGAAGTCACCGCTTCTAGTCTGGTGAGTGTGCTAAATAACATCCTCTCCCTCCACTTTCTCTCTCGCGAGATGGTAAAGTAAATCCAGGCTGGTAAATCTGGGACCACTTTAGAAGAAGCTGACAGCAAAGAATTCTGTATGACACATGGTTTAAAAAAAACACAAAAATTATGATTTTTTTTTTTTAAACAAATTCCACCTCCCTCCCACCGTTTTTCTCAAAAATTTGAAATGCTCCAGAGTGGTTTGAAAACTGCGGTGTGAGTGGGAGAGAAATACATGTGGCAATCTCACCATTTTTTTCACCCTTTTTGGGTCAAAATTCAAAGTTTTACATTTTTTCATCACCGTTTTGAAACTCAACATTTTTTGTCCAGCTCCTATCTATAAGGAGGCCTCATCTGTTCATTGAGCCAAATCAGACTCCTGAGGGACAGTGAACATTCAAGAACCACCTGATGGATGTTCTCTTCAAGCATGCATGGCACACAGTAGGTTGTGATCCCAACAGATGTGTCAAGCCATACGGGAATGGGCTGAGTTGCTGTAAAATTGTAGGACCTGATTCTGTATCTCATACCTACCTCGCAGGCTTAATTCATAGATTCCATGGCCAGAATGGACCATTGTGATAATCTAGTCTGACCTCCTGTAGAGTGCAGGCCAGAGAACTTCCCCAAAATACTTCCTAGAGCAGATCTTTTAGAAGGGAGCACATTCGTTGAATGCAGAGCCACCTGGAAGGTGGATCCAACGGGTTGATGAGAGAGCACGGTGGTGTTCTGCAGATCTGGGGTGAGCCATGGGGAGTGTGAATTCCTCCCCTCCCCGGTAAATCTGCTGCCTCATTTCTTTCCTGCTGCAGATTAAAGTGAACATCCTGGGTGAAGTGGTGGAGCAGGGCAGCACCAGTTTTTCTGTGGACGCTAGAGGATTCGGCCTGCACTCAGCCATTTATGCAGCCAGACCTGACGTCAGATGTATTATCCACTTGCACACGCCTGCCACTGCGGCGGTAAGGAGCTCCATCAGTCATGCTGACGGGCCACAGTTTGCCAGGGTCAGCTGCTGTACAGTTTGCCGTGGTTTGCACTGCAGCTATAGAGAGCTGCAGAGTTCAGCTCCAGCTCTGAACATCCTGAGGGTGGGGAATCCAGGGCTTCGTTCAGGCTCATTGCTGATAACACCCTGCTCACCTCTGTGGTTTTGAGATCCGTGTGTGGCCTCCCCACTCCACGAGTCTCTCAAACACATCACTCCCTCAGAGGCTGATCCACGTCCTGTTAAAATCAGTGGAATTAACGGGGCCTCTGACACAGTGGTATTAAGTTTCATTTCCCTTTAGAAACCGTATGATGTTTTTACAGATCCAGACTAACACAGCTACCCCTCTAATACTTAAATAGGATAGATATTTGCATCAAATAAGGCTGTTACTTTAGGAGCTAATAACAGCAGAACATCTGCTCAGGAAAATGGCCTCTTGTTTCCGGACAGCCACAGCATTTGTTGATCCTGGGACAAAACTCAAAGGCAGTGGCTTCGTTAGACTGAATGTCTAGCACAAGCCCATCTCTGCTAAGTAGCTTCATGCGTAATGGGTTATGAGAGACCAGTCTTTACTGAGGCATATTTTCCAGTGGGATTCAACCTGGTCTTTAAAACTGTACCTGGGACTTTATAACACCTCCCCAACCCCCTAAGCATGCAAATGGACTTTGCTCATGCAAAAATGAGATGGATGAAATTCACCCCAGTGCAACGGATTTGCATCCGTGTGCCACTTTGAACGCCATTTAAACCCTTTGAGGGGCTAGAACTCAGGAGTTCAGAGTTCTGTTGCCACCTTGGTCACTGACAATGTGACCTTGGGCAAGTCGCTGAATGGCTTTGTGCCTCAGTTTCCCCACCTGTTCCGTGGGGATAATACTTGACTTACAGGGATGTTGTGAGACTACCTGCCCTCTCTTGCCCCTGGCATGCTACTGCTCAGGGGAATTACCCAGAACTGGGCAAGGTCTGTGCTCATCCAGTCCTCTTTGCACAGTGGAACTGTGCTGTTTCTGCCACGCTGCCTGGCCCCAGAGAAGGGGGCTTTATGTGCCCCTCACTTGAGCACTTCTCTGATATGTTCAGGTTCCGTTATTTAAGAAATAAACATTTTTTTATCTCCAAACTTCATTTGACTCACCTTCGGTCAGTTGTTTTATGCTTCTAATGTGATGCAGGGCTGCAGAAACTGTGGGTGGGATGCGTAAAAGTAAGCAAAAGACGCGCAGCCCCTGGGAGAAGAAAGGCCAAAATATGTGACTGCTACAAAATTGCAGTTCTCCTGCGTTCCTTTTATTGGTACTGATAGCATAGGCTATCACACTGAACCTTCATTGCTTCATATGCCCACGAACTGATCAGCTGATGCAACCGTTGGTTTGAGGGGCCAATGCTGGGAGATGCTGGGCAACCTCAGCTCCCGTTGATTTCACTAAGACAGAGGAAGAAGGATGCTCAGGATACTGCAGGATCAGGGCCGTAAAAGTGCAACAACAGGCCACAGGCTGCAGGTTTGGCCACAGCTTGCAGGTTTCAAAGCTGAGCACAGACTTGACAGGTGCGTTAGTTTAAACATGAGCAGGGAACCAAAATGACACTAAACTGGGAGGAGTGGTAGATACGCTGGAGGGTAGGGATAGGATACAGAGGGACCTAGACAAATTAGAGGATTGGGCCAAAAGAAATCTGAAGAGGTTCAACAAGGACAAATGCAGAGTCCTGCACCTAGGATGGAAGAATCCCATGCACTGCTACAGACTAGGGACCGAGTGGCTAGGAAGCAGTTCTGCAGAAAAGGACCTAGGGGTTACAGTGGACAAGAAGCTGGATATGAGTCAGCAGTGTGCCCTTGTTGCCAAGAAGGCTAATGGCATTTTGGGCTGTATAAGTAGGGGCATTGCCAGCAGATCGAGGGACGTGATCATTCCCCTCTATTCGACATTGATGAGGCCTCATCTGGAGTACTGTGTCCAGTTTTGGGCCCCACACTACAAGAAGGATGTGGAAAAATTGGAAAAATCCAGCGGAGGGCAACAAAAATGATTAGGGGGCTGGAGCACATGACTTTTGAGGAGAGTGGGAGGGAACTGGGATTGTTTAGTCTGCAGAAGAGAAGAAAGGGGGGATTTGATAGCTGCTTTCAACTACCTGAAAGGGGGTTCCAAAGAGGATGGATCTAGACTGTTCTTAGTGATAGCAGATGACAGAACAAGGAGTAATGGTCTCAAGTTGCAGTGGAGGAGATTTAGGTTGGATATTAGGAAAAACTTTTTCACTAGGAGGGTGGTGAAGCACTGGAATGGGTTACCTAGGGAGGTGGTGGAATCTCCTTCCTTAGAGGTTTTTAAGGTCAGGCTTGACCAAGCCCTGGCTGGGATGATTTAGTTGGGGTTGGTCCTGCTTTGAGCAGGGGGTTGGACTAGATGACCTCCTGAGGTCTCTTCCAACCCTGATATTCTATGATTCTATGCTGATCTTCCCCTTTGTTTCCTGCGTTCTCTCTGTTTGCCAGGTGTCTGCCATGAAATGTGGCATCCTGCCTGTATCCCACGATGCATTGCTGCTGGGCAACATGGTGTACTTCGATTTCAATGGAGAGATGGAGGAAGAGGCAGACAGGATTGAGCTACAGAAGTGCCTTGGACCAACCTGCAAGGTTAGGAGAAAAGTCACGCTTCTCGGACTGAAAGATGTTATGTCTGATCAGCTGTCGGGCTAATACAGCTCAGTGGAGTTGCTCCAGGAATGGGTTTGGCCCAGTCATATTTTCATTGGAGATGGGCTGAAGAGGTGGCGTTCAGATCTGGGTCCAAACCAGGCCTGGGCTGGGGTTTGGGTTCTGGTTTGCGGTCCTGTCAGGGCTTCACATTCTGACTTGTCGTAAGATTTTGGTCCATCATATGGCTAAAGCACCAGACTGAGAGATCTGGGTTCTACGGCTGGCTGGGCTATTGCCCTGCTGTTTGAGTTTGGGCCCCCCAATTGCTTTGTGCCTCAGTTTACCCATCTGTGTCCTGACATACCTGGAGGAGTGCCACATAGATTAGATCCTGACACAACAAGAGGAGTGCCACACAGATTAGATTACAGGGAAATGGCCAATAACCCAGGCAAAGTATCAGAACTACTCAACATCTGGGAAGTTACAAAGGTGTTAAATTGCTGTCACTTTTTACAGAACCTGCCATTCCGAATGTGAGCTGAAATAGCTGGCAAGTCATTCCAGGGACTTTCGGGTGCTGGGCAAAAACCCAGACTTGTCATTGGACTGCGTCTCTGAGCCTCTTTAGAAAGAAATGAATTCACAGTGTTAGCTAGTATTTCATTTTCCCCGCAGATTCTGGTGCTGCGAAATCACGGCGTGATCACTCTGGGAGATACAGTGGAGGAAGCTTTTTATAAAACCTTTCACTTGCAGGCTGCTTGTGAGATCCAGGTGAGCAACTCCACCAGGGCAGCACGTTGGAATGAGCATCAGCCCTCGTCAATGTGTTTCCAAGCTCGCTTCTCATTACAATGCTTTGTTACTCTGCTCAGGGCACTGCACTAGGTAGTCTAGATGAATACTCCATCTAACCAGCCACCCAGGTACTTATGACTCTTATCACTGTAAAGTTGGAGTGTCTCCCATAAGTTAAAGACAAAACTATTTGCTTTCCCTTCCCTACCACCAGTATAGACTGACAGACTCAGGGTGATAACTTGCTAAGACAGGACTGCATTGTGTCTGGTATGCCTAATATGGGGAGAGACCCAGGATCATTACAAACCCCCTGTACCAGACACAATGAGTCCTGTGTTTGCAAGGTATCACTGTGGTATAAACTGCAGCGTTCTAAAGCATCCATCCCAAATTTCCAGCCGCAACTGTGGAATACTCTAGTGCTTGGTGCAGATGGTGGGCTGCAGGATGGCAACATCTTGTTTTGACCCTGGGAAGATGTCCCCCAAGGAGCAGATTAAGGTTTGCGCTGTAGGAGAGTGCTGCAGAGAATACAGGTTTCAGAGTAGCAGCCATGTTAGTCTGTATCCGCAAAAAGAACAGGAGTACTTGTGGCACCTTAGAGACTAACACATTTATTTGAGCATAAGCTTTCGAGGGCTACAGCTTACTTCATCAGATGCATTGAATGGGCCATATAGTAAGAAGACATATATATAGTAAGAAGTTGACACCTTCTTGTCAACTGTCTGGAATGGGCCATCTTGATTATCACTACAAAAGTTTTTTTTCTCCTGCTGATCATAGCTCATAATTAATTAGCCTCAGAGTTAGTATGGCAACTTCCGCCTTTTCATGTTCTCTGTATGTATACTTATCTTCTTACTATATGTTCCATTCTGTGCTTCTGATGAAGTGGGCTGTAGCCCACGAAAGCTTATGCTCAGATAAATTTGTTTGTCTCTAAGGCCTGGTCTACACTAACCCCTCAATTCGAACTAAGGTACGCAACTTCAGCTACGTGAATAACGTACCTTAGTTCGAACTTACCACGGTCCAGACGCGGCAGGCAGGCTCCCCCGTCGACTCCGCGTACTCCTCGTGCCGAGCAGGATTACCGGAGTCGACGGGGAGCACTTCTGAGTTCGATTTATCGCGTCCAGACTAGACGCGATAAATCGAACCCAGAAGTTCGATTGCCTGCCGCCGAACCAGCGCGTAAGTATAAACAAGCCCTAAGGTGCCACAAATACTCCTCGTTCTTTTTGCAGAGAATACACCAATTCAATCTGTCTGGATTGCACTGATCATTTATCTCCCTCTACTGGGCAGTCCCTGGAACAGACTTCAGGACGGAAACCAACTTCCTTTTTTTTTTTTTACAGCTTTATTTACTGTCGTGGCTTCCAGTCACTCCCAGCTTAATCTTGAGTTTCAGCTGCTGCCCTATTATTTGAATTGGGCCTTTGCCGTCTCCTCCGCTATTGCCTGTTGTTTTGGGGTGGGATTTTCAGAAGTGTTCGGCATTGACCTAGATGAGTTCCCACTGAAGTCTCTGGGAGCTTTACCACTGACTTCAATGAGAGCAGAGATTAGCAAATGCTGATTTGGAAACCTCGCCCTCTAAGCCTTCAGAGCTCAGCAAGAGCTCAAATGGGGACACAAAATGAGTGATGTTCTGCATCGCTTGCGGCTGTTGTTCATTATTTATATGGTGCCATAAACGTGTGTGGTGCTTTCACGGTGAATAAAAGACAATGGCCCTGATTTGGCTGTTGCATACGCCAGTGTAAATCAGGAATAACTCCACCAAAGTCAATGGCGTTACACCCATGTAAAAACCAAAGCGTGATGTGAATCCGTCCCGAAGAGCTCACAGTCGGAGTGAGGGTGTAACATGGCAAGGGATGGTATTTCAGGCGTAGTGCATATTTGCTGGGCTAGCTTGGGGGGGCATTCGCCTTCAGTACACCGTCAAGGCGCACCTGTACAAACGCTTTGAGACAATGGTGGTGCAAGTTTCAACCTGAGCCATGTCCCGAAAAAGTCCCTGGCTTCAAACCCCTCACTACATTGGAGCTGCAGTTATTGTAGTTAAAATGATTAGTCCTTATTATCAAGCACCATCAATTCCACGGATTCATTTCTAGATGTAGATCAGATCAGAGTGCTTTGCTCGCACGCTGGAGGCTTTTGACAGATGTTGAAAACACCCGAGGGCACCAGTGCTTTACTCCACACCTGCCTCTCTTACCCTCTTCCCTCCTGCCTTGTCCCCCTCACTCTCCTTCCTTGCAATGCCCCCGCTCCCTTCTCTTTTCTTTCCATTTAGCTGATCCCCTCCTAATTAAAAATGGAACATGACATTGGCTGCCACCACATTGTTCACTCCGCTTGCCTGTTATGGCCTTTCCCCCACCCTGTGTTTGTCTTGGGTGTTTCGTTTGTAAGCGCTTCAGGGCAGGGAATGGGGAATACTACAGTGGGGCCCATCTCTTGGTTGGTCCTTAGGACACGAGTGTCATAAGCGTGATTCTGTATAATAATGGTATCAATCAGCACATCTAGAAAGCTATCCTCCCTCGGGTAATCAACGTTAGCCACCCAGAATGTTAACAGACAAATGCCCTCAGCTCTGTCACCAACTCAAATTGCCCTGCTCTGTCCTGCTTCCCAAATCCCCATAAACATAGCACACACACAAAATACAGCATTGGTCTCAATCTGAGCAACCCAGACAGAGTCAGCAGGATGCACTGAGAAGAACAGAAAAGGGAATAAACAGGGGTTGCACTGTTAATAGCTTCTTGTTGGCCACGTGGAGTAAACCGGTTTGTAGGAAGAGTTTGCATTAAGAAAGGACAGTCGTCCAGCCGCTCAGGTTTTCCATGCATGGAAGGGGTGATATGGACATGTTTGTGATAATGCCACAATCCTCAGAGCTTGGCGCTGTTATCAGCATTGGAATCGCTGAAAGCATCAGTGCTCCAATCTCTGCCCTGGCTCCATGCCTACAGCCAATTCTCCTGCAGCCCCACCTACAGCTGCTGTAGATTTCCTTTGTGGGTTGGTTTTTTATTATTTTTATTTTTTTAAACAGTGGCTTGTCAGCAAAGCCTGAAAATGCAACATGAGGATGCTGACTTTCTTCTGCTCTGCTCTTCCCGCGCGGTGCGGGTGCGGCTGTACCGAAGCGGCGGGTTTGGTTGCGCTGGTTAGGCAGCTAGCTTGCAATCAGTGTCATTTATTATAAATGCCGCTGTCCTCCCCTGTGCACATCGACCTACTTCTTTAGCTAGGAAAACGAGGTCAGCAGCGCCTGCTGAGGCCTGGCCCCTGAGCCATCTGCAGGTGAAGGGCTGGGAATACATGTGCTCTGCAGACTGCCTCCTTCCCACATGCAGCCTTGTTGACGCTGCTACTCATGGGCCTTGCTGCCTGTTTCCTGTCTCTCCTCTCCGCCCCCGCTCATTACTCCCTAGTCATTAACTCCCCAGCGCAATAGCGGCATTTGAATGCCCAGTGACTCCCAAGGCTGCTTGGCTTTGTTTCCAAACCGGCCTGCGCTCTGCCTCTGTGGCTGGCAGGCAGGGAGCGCACCGGGATCTGGGGTTGTTACAGATGCATCTCGACCTTCTGAAATACGGCAACAAGCACCACACAGCTATTTCAGTGCCGTCAGCTGAGGAGAGAAAAAGGTCGTCAGTAAATAAATGGGACTGATGCTGCAAACCATCCGGGTGCCTGAGTAACATGCACGTTTGCAGGATTAGGGTCTCACATGGCAAGCACTTCAGGGCAGGGGACATTGTTTCCATTCGGGGGGAGAGGGGGTGCACCTGGGGCCTGGGCCAGCCCCCGTGGGGGGTGGGGAGGGAGTGCCACCCAGCTCCGCTCCTGGTCCTGGCTGCCAGCCCCGTGCTCACGGCTCCACTCTTGGTGAGGCCCCGCACCCGGGACTCTGCTTCCAGCCCTGTGCCTGCCCCCAGCTGTGGCCCCAGCCTCATCCCCCTTACCCCTGTCTGTGTCTCCCCATCCCGGAGCTGCAGCCCTGGCTCCAGAGGGTGGGAGGGGGGCATGGACAGGAGTAAGGGGGGCACGAGGTAAAAAGTTTGGGGACCACTAGTGTAGGGTAACTCTGGCACGCTCCCAAGGCTGGACTGGTGGGTAGCTGCTGCAGGAGCCAACTCTAGCAGCTTTATTCCATTCAGGAGCTCCCTTCCACCAAGGGAATTCTCTGCTAGCCAGAATCCTTCCCCTTTCTGCAGAGCAAACGGGGGTGGAGCATAATCAAGAATCTGGCCCTTCCTCAACGGCTTCTCCAGCTGCGCCTGTGTTGCTGTAGTCTCTGTGCTTTGCTCTAGGTCTCTGCCTTGTCTAGCGCTGGGGGAGCTGAGAATCTGATTGTGCTGGAGCGGGAGAAGTACAGGCCCCACGATGTTGGGTCAGTCCGATGGGCCGGGAGCACGTTCGGACCCATGCAGAAGAGCCGCCTGGGAGAGCATGAGTTTGAGGCCCTCATGCGAATGCTGGACAACCTGGTAAGTCTCCAGCCAATTTAGCTGTGGCCCATTCCTCATTCTCCACACTCCCCTTCCGCCTGCCTGGAGACAGCGCGGATACGTCTACACAAGCTGCAACTCACATCTCCAGTTGCAGTGTAGACGTAGCTTCAGTATCTCACAGGATGTGTCCCAGGCCAAACAAGCAGTTTGCTTTCCTGCTAAGGAATCTGCCTCGAAACATCAGGCATGCCAGCTGAACAGACTACAAATCCATTTCGGGGCATCGTTAATGTGCTCTTCCTGCCTCTGGGGGAGCCAGTTTTCAGCAGTACATGCTGCTTATCTTGGGAGGGAAGAGGAAAAGATCTGGGATGTAGATAGCCCTCATTTGACCATAGGGAGATGGGCAGATAGCAGAGCTGGCCAAAAATGCTTGAATGAAGAACTGTTTCAAAACAAAATGGCCTTTTTTCAAAACCATAAAATGCGACAATCTTAAATTTTATACTGGGGGTTGTTTGTTTGTTGCAACGCTTTTAAAATGTTCTCTTACCAGAAATGTTGTTGCAATCATCATCAAAACTTTCATTCACTGAAACCATTCCTAAAAACCAGGATTTGGGTAGACAAAAAATGTTAATAAAAATTTCTGTGGTTTTGCAAAAAGGGGGAAAAGAAGAATCAGATCAAACGCTAGATCTGTTTTGAACCCCGTGGCATTTTTCTCTAACCTTTTCCCGCCATTTTTTGCCCAGTCCTAATAGCTAGAGCAGTGGTCCCCAAACGTTTTACCTCACGCCCCTCCCAGCCCTTGTCCGCACTTCCCCTCCCGGAGTCGGGGATGTGGCTCGGGGAGGGGACTCGGACATGGGGAAGGGGGCTGGGGCCACATCTGGGGCCAGCAGCCGGGACCCTGGACATGCGGCCGGCAGGCAGGACCCCAGGCACGGGGCTGGCAGCTGGAGCTGGGTGCGGGGCCGGGAGTCAGGGTTGGGGCCAGGAACGGAGCTGGGTGGCACTCCCTGCTGGGCCCCAGCCACGCCCCCCTGAACGTTCCTCCGGACCCACCTAAGGGGGCGCGCCCCACAGTTTGGGGACCTCTGAGCTAGAGTTTTCCAAGTAAAGAAGCATTCTGTTTGTGTCCTTCCAGGGTTACCGAACAGGCTACACGTACCGGCACCCTTTTGTCCAGGAGAAAATCAAGCATAAAAGCGATGTGCTGATCCCTGCCACCGTCACAGCGTTCGTCTTTGAGGAGGAGGTTGCTCCCATCGCCACCCTCCGACAGCATGCCCAGAAGCAGCAGAAGGAGAAGACCCGCTGGCTAAACACGCCCAACACCTACCTACGGGTGAACGTAGCTGAGGAGAATCAGAGAAGCGCGGGCAGCCAGCGGACTAAGACCACGGTAAGGGGGAATGAGCTTTGTATTCTGGGTACGAGGCACTGTCATAAAAGACCCTGGCCAACTTCCTCCACAACAGCGGAGTGCAGTGGGTAAGGAGTTAAAAGGCCCAATAGATGCTTGGAGCTGATCTAGACATTCTCATGATGTTTCTGGTTGGACTCGGTAGACCCCAAGCCCGGCCTCTCCCAGAGTAACTGTGGCTCAGGCCAGAACCAGAGTAGGACAGCCTGTAAATCGTTACCTTCAGGTTTTGGGGGAAGGTTTTGGGGGGAAGGGGCAGTTTTGCATTCAAACCAGTTCACCCATCCCTGAAAACAACCCCTCGGGTTCCAGGCAGCAAAGCTGCTTTCCAGCAGCAACAGGTACCAACAGGCTATTAGCCAGGATGGGTAAGGAATGGTGTCCCTAGACTCGGTTTGTCAGAGGGTGGAGATGGATGGCAGGCGAGAGATCACTTGATCATTACCTGTTAGGTTCACTCCTTCTGGGGCACCTGGCATTGGCCACTGTCAGTAGACAGGATACTGGGCTAGATGGACCTTTGGTCTGATTCAGTACGGCCATTCTTATGTTCTTACGTTCATGGGGAGCCCTCGCAAAATTGGCGACTGGTCTGTATAAAAATGTTCGCCTTCCTCTTCTACTGGGAGATGCGCTAACCAGCTGGGGCTTCTACCAGAATGGAGTCACCTGGGGCATAGACAGGAAGAGTGGGCCAGTGGTGAGGGTGCTAGCTTGGGGCTTTGGAGACATCCGGTCAGTCCCTTACTTTGCCACTGACTTCCTGTATGACGTTAGGCGAATCACTTAGCCTCAGTTCTCCATATGTACAACGGGATAATAGCCCTGCCCTGCCTCACAGGAGCGTGGAGGAGAAATACGTTAAAGGTGGTGAGATGCTATGGTACTGGGGGCCCTACAAGTTCCTAAGCTAGATAGACATTTGGATAGGGATTTAACAATTGCTTACTAGACACAAGTCAAGGCAAAACCCTAAAGCTGCGCACACCAGAATCCAGATCGATGGAATTGCACCCGAATGGGCTGAACCAAAACCTTGAATGTCAGGGAAGGGGGTGGATTAGATCTGAATCCAAATTCAGATTCCTGAATTTTGTTGCTGGCCCCTCTCTCTATAAGGGACTTTACCCAGCTCTGAATGTCTACAAAGTTTGGAACATCCAAAATTCTGTGATGGGTCAGAAACTCATAGGCTGGGCCCATGTGTCTCCTGGGTCTTAATGATACTGCAATTCTGGGCTTGATGTATTTTCTTTGCTCTTTCCCTACCCTATCCTTGGTACGGGCCAGTGGATGAAGGCCGATGAGGTGGAAAAAGCCAGCAGCGGGACCCCGATCCGAATCGAAAACCCCAACCAATTTGTGCCTCTCTACACAGACCCACAGGAAGTGCTGGAAATGAGGAACAAGGTGTGGCAGCTCTCAGATGTCTCTCTTGTCACCCCATGCTCTATGGCAGGTCTTAATTTCCAGGTGGCTGAGAATCAGTAGATTCCTTTGAGACTCCAGTGACCTGACTTTCCTGCAGCTGGTGGGAGAGCAGATGAGCCACTTCCTTTTTACATTTTCTCTTCATTTTACATCAGCAAGTTTAGTGCTGGTGGCGAGGTCCAGACTCGCCACTTTGAAGTCCTCTGATCACCACCAGAGCAGGTACCAGGGTAGTTCACCATATACCCCTTCCCCAGCGCTGCCTTGTAAACATGATTCAGCCCTGATCAGAATGAACCACCTCTAGGTCAGAGGGAAAGTCCCTCTGTGACCCATTCGGTGCCTGGCCTCCTGGCTGAGACGGAAGTTCCAAATAGTGCCAGTGTCATGCTAAACCTCCCTGTCCTGTAGGAACAGGGCTGAGACGTGCTGGCTTGTTTCACGTAGGCCAAGGACCGGGCATTGGATGGCATTCAGTCGCTACTGAGCTAAACTGGATTCAGATGGGCAGCCAAGGAGAGAGAGATTCTGGGCTTGACTCTCTACTTCCTTGCTCCTTGTGTCGTCGTTGATACTGGTGCAAAGAGCTTTTTACGCTCCCTTAGTCTACGTGTAAAAGTCTCTCCGAGGCGCAAATTAGTGGCAATTCAAGGCCCGCTCTATTACTGTGCCCCTAAGCCAGCTAGGCTAGACTTTTATTTCAGCTCTTTTTATTTATTGGCTGATTTTTCACCCACAGATTCGGGAGCAAAACCGCCAGGATGTGAAATCGGCAGGACCCCAGTCCCAGCTCTTAGCCAGCGTGATAGCAGAGAAGAGCAGGAGTCCGGTACTCTTATTAACGAAGGGGCTAGCTTCACGGGGAATGTTATAGTGCAGTAAACATCCCTGCTGTCCTGCAGCTCTGCCGATCGAGGCAGCAGCCCTGTGTGGGTTAAGGGTGAATAGAATCATAGAATCACAGAAGATTAGGGTTGGAAGGGACTTCAGGAGGTCATCTAGTCCAACCCCCTACTCAAAGCAGGACCAACACTGACTAAATCATCCCAGCCAGGGCTTTGTCAAGCCGGGCCTTGAAAACCTCTAAGGATGGAGATTCCACCACCTCCCTAGGGAACCCATTCCAGTGCTTCACCACCCTCCTAGTGAAATAGTGTTTCCTAATATCCAGCCTAGACCACTCCCATTGCAACTTGAGACCACTGCTCCTTGTTCTGTCATCTGCCACCACTGAGAACAGCCAAGCTCCATCCTCTTTGGAACCCCCTTTCAGGTAGTTGAAAGCAGCTATCAAATCTCCCCTCACTCTTCTCTTCTGCAGACTAAATAATCCCAGTTCCCTCAGCCTCTCCACATAAGTCATGTGCCCCACCCCTCTAATCATTTTTGTTGCCCTCTGCTGGACTCTCTCCAATTTGTCCACATCCTTTCTGTAGGCGGGGGGACCAAAACTGGACACAATACTCCAGGTGTGGCCTCACCAGTGCCGAATAGAGGAGAATAATCACTTCCCTCGATCTGCTGGCAATGCTCCTACTAATACAGCCCAATATGCCATTGGTCTTCTTGGCAACAAGGGCACACTCCTGACTCAGATCCAGCTTCTCGTTCACTGTAATCCCCAGGTCCTTCTCTGCAGAATAAGCATGCGGGTTCTAGCTGTGGAGCTCAGATCAGGGGAATCCTGATGGTGATGTGTTGGTGTTGAAGTGGGGGGGCTCTCTCCCTGCTCAGAGTTGGAGTGGAGCTGCTCCCACCCCGTTAAAACTACACTGTGCCCCAACTCCATGGATGGCAGTATCAAATGGAGACACAGAGTAATGGATCCACTAGCCCCACTCCCCATAGCAGCCCCCTAAGGTATTTCTCCCACCCTGGAGCTGAGTTCATGCCACACTGGGCTTGTGTGCCTTCCCCATAACCCGCTCCCCTTGTGCATGGTGGAATCGCACCAGTTCTGCTGCACACAGGGCTTTGCTCCCTGCAGATCAGGATCGGAGTCGGTGAGAACAAACACTTAAACCATGGGCTGGGCTCCTAGAATACTGAGCCTCGGGTCCATGACATAAGAGGATCACTAGCCCACAAAACCCACTAAACCTTATCCCCAGCCCTCGTGCTGATGGTGCAATGTCATGTCTGCGGTTGGTTTCAGTCCGCGGAGAGTAACCTGGCTTCCAAAGCAGACACGGAGACAAAAGAAGAATCCCAGGAGGAGATACCAACTGAGCCAGAGCCCCCCAACCCGTTCAGCCAGCTAACCGACCAAGAGCTGGAGGAGTACAAGAAAGAGGTGGAAAGAAAGAAACTGGGATTAGATGGTAAATAACCGGAGGGAGCGGCCATGGCTTTGTTCGGTCACGTGAAGTGTGTGTGTGTGTTGCGGGGGGTTAACTAGGGCACTGGCCAGGGAATCCAGGTTCTTGTCCTTGCTCTGCCTGGTTCAGAGCAGAGTCTTTCCTCCCAGATCACTGTGAATCGAGCAGAGCAGGGACTTCATCTGGCTCTCCCACATCCCTGTGTATGTACAGCGCTCCCAGAAAACCCTCCCTATGGAAACCGATACGTCTTCAAAACATTTGAGCTTGGAGGAAATACGTTCCAATTAGCCGTACCCAGAAGACAGGCGGGGAGTGTGTCTTTTGGGATCCCGCCCCCCATCTTTTACATAGCACTTGGATGTCTTCTCTGCTCCTAGGTGAGAGAGACGCGAGCGTGGAGGAATCTCAGGCTTCTCCTGTGAAGTCTCCCTGCGCTTCCCCACAGCGAAGCCCCACAAAGTCTCCACCAAAGAGCCCACCCGTGTCCCCCGCGAAGTCCTCAGACGGTAAGCTGAGCCTTTGTGCCAGGCAGTGATTATGCTGCATGGCGGGAATTGGAGCATTTGGGGTACTGCCTAGGGTGGATGCAGCAGTGTTCCTGCAGTCGCATCCTGAGATAAACCTGAGCCCTGTCACATGGGCAGCAAGGCATGGGCATACTGTAGGCTTGGAGGGGCATCTTCCACCAGTGGAAAGATAATCCAGTTCTCCTTTTCTTTGTTAAAAGGAGGGTGGGTTATTATAGCCGTAAATTCTGCGCCACCTTTGTCCCAACAAATCACACAGGAGGCCTTTGGAACAAAGATGTCTATTTCTTTATTATTTGCACCGCAGGAGTGCCCAAAGCCCTCCCCCGGAATAAGCTCTCCATTGTGTTAGGTGCTGTACAAACCCATGGAAAGACACAGCCCCCATCCCAAAGAGTTGGCAATGTAACTTGAAACGAGGCGCAACCAGTGAGCATAACAATACGTGTAGTAAGAAACTGCTGGCTATGGACCTGATCCAAACCCCATTGAAATCAATGGGAGTCTTTCTACTAATTCCAGTGGGCTTTGGGTCAGTCAAATGTGTGTGAGTTAGTCCCAAGGGTTTCAGAACATTATATATATATATATATATATATATATGGTATTATGTCGCCTCTGCTCTTACATTGAAATCCAAGGCAGGAGATAGATAGATATAGATATATATCTATATCTAGAGAGAGAGAGAGATCTATATCTATCTATCTCCTGCCTTGGATTTCAATATAAGAGGTGATATAATACCATCAGAGGGTATCAGATAGCTAAAATGAAAACACGTCAGCGTTGTGTTAATCAGTAGCTGGGCATAATGCGGGGGGAGAAATGGTGTGAGTTATTAGCATGCTCCTCAGATCAGATGCGTAGCTCACTGGAGACAATGAAGGTATCTGGCTGCCCCAGGCAAAGACGTGAACTGGTCCATGAAGGTCAATGTGGTGGCTTTACTCTTTTATTGTTCTCATTGTGTCTCATTGTGTTGGTGTATGTCTGTCCCCACAATTTCTTCCTTTCTCTTTCCATGTGTTGCTTTCTCCAAAGGACTTACCTCTGATTCTGAATACTTGTCACTGTAGTAAGTATAGAGAGGCTGTTTTCTAAGCTCGCCTACCATCACCTTGCGGGAGGTGGGATGCTTCTCACAGGGGAGATAGAGGGTGGGTGGGGAAATCTTCCAATATGTTCACAGCAGGGATGCAGCTCCATGGAAAAGCTTCCAAATGTGCTAGCTTTCAGTTCGCCCAGTATCAGTCTTTCGTTATATGGGAGACCAACAGGCACCAGTTTTCAAATGTTGGGCACCTTAATAGAGCCTGCACGTTCTGCATTTGGCTGTTCCGATCAGCACTTAGGCTCAGAGGCAGGGTGGCCTATTGGACAGCACCAGCCTGGCACTTAGAAGATGTGGGTTCTATTCCTGGCTCAGCCACTAGCCTGTTGGGTGACCTAGGGCAAGTCACTTCCCCACTCTATGCCTCAGTTTCCCCCTTTGTAAAATGGGGATAATGCTATTGACCTACTTTGTAAAGCACTTTGAGATCTACTGTGGGAAAGTATTACATGAGAGCAAAGCATTATTATTATTATCATCATAAATTCTATCTGTCGTTTCTCTAGAAACCCTCACCATTGTATGTAAGCACTGATACTTGAAAGTTCCCACTTTACCTGCCTGTGTGCTGATTTGACCATCCAACTGTGTAATTTAGACCTCTATTAAGATGCCGATGCCTCTCACTTCAGAGGGATTTTTAAGAAAGGCTCCTTTCTTATAGGCTGTTTCAGAAGAGTTGCTCTGACTTTTTCCTTGCTCAAGATTTTGAGAAGGATTTGTTTTTATGCCCCATTTTTATCTCCTGTCTCTCTTCCACCCAAAGATAGTCCTGAACGTTGTAAAAGGAAGCCAACTGTAGCCTCAGGTCTTTGTAGAAGGAATCTCCCACCCTCAAAAGCACCGCACCAAAATCACAAAATCTGCTTAATGGACAAAATTCTGTCCAGGAGGGCTTGACAGTTTTCTTCTCGCCCTGTTCACAGATCTTCCGCTGAGCTCAGTGGGTAGCGTGACCAGACAGCAAGTATGAAAAATCAGGTTGGGGGTGAGGGGTAATAGGCGCCTATGTAAGACAAAGCCTCAAATATCAGGACTGTCCCTATAAAATCGGGACATCTGGTCACCCTATCAGTGGTGGATCTGTGCATGGGGGAGGAATGGAATATAGGATTCAAGATCTGCCGGGCAGATCTGAGACCAGAGCTTTGTCCTAGCTTACTGATTTCAAAACACCAATGGTATGAGTTCAAATGGCCAGCATCAAAACTGGCCTGCAAAGCTATGTACGCTTGCTATAAACAGCTTTTCTTGCAGTTCTTCTGTCTTTTCCCCATTGCTTCCCATTGTGCACATCACTTTCTGCTGTTGCATAAACAATTTGTGCCTTTAGTGTCCTAAAAGACAGCATGGGAAAAGGAAAGCTCTAAAATTTGAGGAGGTTTCTGGTGGTAAGTCATTACTGGGGTTGGGGCGGTAAAATGAAAAAAAAATCAATGTTCTAGATACTTGTAGGAATTGTTTCACCTAGCAGCTCCCTCTCTGCCACGCAGGAGACCAAAGTTTGGGCAGGTTTCAAGCCCCTACGCCATGTACATTTAAGGATATTACAGAACGCAGGGTCTGGGGGTGATGCAGTGTTGCATTCCTCATGCCACCTAATGTGAGAGCCTCTTACAGAGGCAAAGATTTTTTTTCAGAATTTTTTTTTACTCTTTTTTCCCCCTACCAAAACAATTTGGCGAAACTGACATCTCGTGAAACATCTTGGTGTTGCCAAATCTGCAGTTTGCTGGGGGGCAGGGAAGGGGGCAGAAAGCTGGAGCTGAAAAATTTCACCCACCTCTATTAAATACACAGCCTGTCTGAGAGCTGAAGCTACTTTCTTTCTTCAGTCCTAGTCGGCTTAAAAAAATAAACAACTATATGGAGATATATCTATCTCATAGAACTGGAAGGGACCTTGAAAGGTCATTGAGTCCAGCCCCCTGCCTTCACTAACAGGACCAAGTACTGATTTTTGCCCCAGAGCCCTAAGTGGCCCCCTCAAGGATTGAACTCACAACCCTGGGTTTAGTAGGCCAATGCTCAAACCACTGAGCTATCCCTCCCCCCTAGGCTTATTATGCCTTTGCATTATTTCTTTATTTGAAAATGTGTGGCTGAATTCTTACTCTAGTACTTTCTCAGGACTCGGCATTGTGCTTCTCTCGCCAAAGTACTACTTACGCCAGCCACTGACTGACATACCTTTGCATAGTGACGGGTGTTACTGTTTTAAGTAGGCAAAAATCTAATGGCTTGGTGTAGTCAAAATTACAGATGGACTCTGGTCTGCTTCAGATTTGGATCTTTCTCGGCGCTGACCAATCTCCTGTGATGAGAGGGACGGAAGTAAGGGCTTGTCTACGCAGTGTGACAGACCCAGACCAGTGGGGTACAGGAGTCTGGTAGAGGGCAAATATACTGGTCACTGGATGAGTAGTTTTCTGTTCCCTGAGTGATCAGAACAGGGGCTGCACTAGAGTAATCAGGAACCTGCTAGAACCAGTTAAGGCAGGCAGGCTAATTAGGACACCTGGAGCCAATTAAGAAGAAGCTGCTAGAATCAATTAAGGCAGGCTAATCAGGGCACCTGGGTTTTAAAAGGAGCTCACTTCAGTTTGTGGTGTGAGTGTGAGGAGCTGGGAGCAAGAGGCGCAAGGAGCTGAGAGGGTGTGCTGCTGGAGGACTGAGGAGCACAAACGTTATCAGACACCAGGAGGAAGGTCTTCCAGTGCTAGCTCTAAAACCAGCAGCTCGGCAAATACCAAAGCAGTCATATCACTTTTTTAAGCGTGGTCCATAGTTGCCTACGGCAGTGGTTCCCAAACTTTAACAACCCGTGAACCCCTTTCACTAAAATGTGAAATCTTGTGAATCCCCTCCTAAAAATGAACATTTCCAGGGATTTAAGTTTAAATCTCCTCAGCGTGATGCTAACATTCACTCACCTCTCACTGAAGCAAAACAGCACTCCAGAGAAAATGACTTAGTATCGAATTACTGAGGCACCTGAACGCTGCTACAGTGATGACTACCTGGTTCCAGCGGGTTTGGCGCGCAAACACTTTTTCTTCCACCACCAGGACTACCCCTAGGAGGGTGTCCCGTGAGGGACAAATTAGCCTGGACCACCCCCCACATGCAGCATGGCCCCTGCTCACTCTGCCCCTCATGCCACCCAACTTCCCGCCTGCCAAAGACAGGGGTCCAAGCTGCCACCTGCGTGCCTGGGGTCCCAGCTGCCGCCCTGCCCACGATGGGGCTCAGGCTCCTGGCCCCTGCTGGCCGGGCTCTGGGCTGCCGGCTCTGCACTCCGTGGGGCTCGGGCTGCCGGCGCCTCCGCTGACCGGGGCTCGGGCTGCTGGCCCCGCGGGACTCGGGATGCTGGCCCCACGCTGACTGGGGCTCGGCTGCCCACTCAGCGTTCCACAGGGCTCCACAGTCTGCGCTGCAACTGGGCCACACCTGCTGCCTCCCATGCCTGGGGTCCTCTGGCCGCCATTAAGGAAATTTTTCTGGCGAACCCCCTGTAACATTGTGCGAACCCCCAGGGGTTTGCGAACCCCAGTTTGGGAGCCACTGGCCTACGGGGAAGGGGTGAAAGGTAATTTGTTGGCAAATATATTCATGGGAGCAATGTATTCATGATGAATATGTACAAAGGGAACAGCTGCTCCACTACGTATATTGCGTGGGCTTTACACAAGCTGTGACAAGTATCAGCCAAGAGTGCGGTCTAGCAATTAGAGCAGGGGATCCATGGGTTCTATTCCTCACTCTGCTTCTTACTTAGTGCATGACCTTGGGCAAGTTGCCTAAATGATCCATGGTTCAGTTTCCCCATCTGTAAAATGGAGATCATACCGCAGGCCTCACAAGGGTGTTGGGTGGCTCAGCACCTCTTTGTAAAGCCCTTTGGGATCCTTAGTTGAAAGGTGCTATGGAAGTCTGGTGTGTTCATTATAATTATCTTAGTAAATCCAATAAAGAAATCTACGGGACAAGGGAAAAAAAGAGAGAGGGAGAGGAGAAGGAAGAGGAAAAGAGGTATGCATGCAATTGTTTAATTGATTCTTCCCAGAACACAGCTTCCTGCGTTCATTGTCAAAGAGGATCATTCATTAACCTAGTTGCAAAAGAAGCCCTTTGCAAAACACCACACTCCTGTCTGTGTTTGTGGGCTCAGAGGGAAAAACATCATGAGTGAGCAAATGGAAAATCCAAGTGCTTAGGTACCCTTAGCACTGTTTAAATGTACCGGTCACTTAGCAGACAGGCTTCCAGGAGTTCTGACCATCCTTGGCCAATCTGCTCCTGTTGGACACCATGTTTGCTTAGCAATAACCCCTTCTTCTCTGGAGTTCCATAGACGAAATTTTCAACCTCTTTTTCCCAGGGACGAAGTTGAGAAGACTTCTGGTTTTAAACCTAGGCCAGACCTACGCGTAAGCCTGGTCTACACTGGGGGGCGGGAATCGATCTAAGATACGCAACTTCAGCTACGAGAATAGCGTAGCTGAAGTCGATGTATCTTAGATCGACTTACTTCGCGTCCTCGCGGCGCGGGATCGACGGCTGCCGCTCCCCCGTCAACTCTGCTTCCGCTCTCGCCCTGGTGGATTTCCGGAGTCAACAGGAGCGCGTTCGGGGATCAATGTATCGCGTCTAGACGAGACGTGACACATCGATCCCCGATAGATCAATCACTACCTGCCGATCCGGTGGGTAGTGTAGACATACCCATAGACTGACCTAGTTACCTTGCTCAGGGGCTCTGAACAATTTTGCACTTGGAACACTGTAATTAGATTGACCTCACCCTGGTGTAAACATGGCTAGGTTGACGGAAGGATTCTTCCGTCAGCCTCTCAGAAAGACAACCTCTTCCACTGCTGTTGGAAGTGTCTACACCACGGTGCTACAGTGGCATAGCTTCAGCAGCATCGCTCTGCCACTGCAGCGGTTACCATGTAGACATACCTTTAGTTCCAACTTCTAGCTCTGCCTGCATTCAATGAGGAAAAATTAAACCGAGGAGGCAACGTGAAGCACAAGCTCTTTCCTCGGGTCCAGGAGATGTGGGTCAGAGGATCCTTCCCGGCCATATTGTCTCAACCCATAAGTGTCCCATTTTCTCCACATCACAGCAAGACTGCTCTGGCTTTTGTGGAAATCAAGGGCCAAATTCCCATTCAGTGGGAGCATGATAAGGTCTAGTCTGTGTAAATACCATAGGCCTGATTCCCCACTGCCCTGCACCTCCTGTGCAAAGTGGATGAAACACACCACCAACTTCAGATCACGCCCACTTTGCAGAGATGTATAGATCCTCAAGGTGCACGGCACAGGAGAGCCAGACCCAATGGACTTACAATGGTGCCAGAGAGAAGGGAATCAGTCCACGACAATGTCCTTGCCCCTTGGGCCAAATTCTGCTTCTATTTAAACTAGTGTCAAGGTAGAGTTTCCTCATTGGAGTCACTGGTGGAATGATTATAGTAAGACCACAGGGCTAGCTCTAGGCAAGCTGGAAAATGCCCACTCCTTATTAGCCTGCAATCTCCCAGTCAAAACCACTTCGCAGAGCCAGGCGATCCGGCCCTGTAGCCACACAAAATAGCAGCCCTTCTAGTGAGATTGGGGACCCTGCCCCCATAAATCCTCATGCCTTGTGTCTTTCTTTTGTGAAGGTGCTAAGAAGACGGACACCAGCCAAGCCCTTGCCGATCCCACTGCTGCTGGAGAGGAGGCGCAGCCGGCAGCGGTGGTCGTGAACGGGAAAGATGATGACCAAACTGCAGAAGACACCCTAAGCAAAGGAATGAGCCAAATGACCACAACCACAGATGCTGACCCAGATGCCCCTAAGGACAAAACCGAGTCAATTACTAGTGGGCCTGTGTCCCCAGAAGGCTCGCCATCCAAATCTCCCTCCAAGAAGAAGAAGAAATTCCGGACCCCATCCTTCCTGAAAAAGGGCAAAAAGAAGGAGAAGGCTGAATCTTGATTCCTCTCCAGGCCTTCTCCTCCTGCTGCTTCCTTCCTTCTCCCCCACCCACCAAGGTCACCAGAGCAGTAGAGGAAGCTGATAGCCAATAGCTGCCTCTCCTAGAATGGTTTGTGCTGAGATAGAACCAGAGGTTGAGGGTCCTGGAATGACTCCTGTGTAATACATGTGGCTGAGACAACATCTAGACTTTGGGGGAAATGAGGCAAATTTTCTGGGTACTCATGGCGCGAGACGTATCATTCCCTGTTAAACCGGTTTTTGAAGAAGTAAGCGAGTTTAGGAATGATTGTGGTCCTTATTTTCTGCTCAAGGGAGCTAGTCACTAATTTCACAAGCTGTAAAACTGGTTCTCTGTACCAGTTCCTCCACAGCACTAATGCTCCAAACCATTTATCTCCTGTGGGCTGTTTTTCCACATGCTGCTACCTTTACAGCCCATGTGGCCGCCTTTTAGAAATAATTTGGTGCAAGAAAAGACCCTCGTGAAACAGGAGGGGACATTGACAATGATTGATTCCCTTTTTCCAGTTCTGCAGTGGAATCCTGGCTAATTACAGTGTTGCAATTCGCTGTATAATCTCAAATGGAGACGATCCAGTTTTATCAAAACCCAAAGGTGAAGGATTGCTCTCCTAGAAGGAAGGGTCAGGCTATGGACCCATGACCTTTTGCCTCCTGGGCCTTACACCTAGGCCAACAAGCCATTTTCAAGTTCCTTTCTAGCCAGAATGGTGACACCAAGTTATCTAACGATCCATTTGCTGCAGTAGTGAAGCCTCTTGGAAATGACTATTGTGTCTCAGTCGGTGGGGAAGTACACAAATCCCTCCCTCACAATAACACACAAGATAACGTGTCCCACTATATTTATAGTGGTAAGAGCGGGGAAGGAAAAAAGCCTCCGGGAACTCTCTATGTTAAGTTTAAGAAGCAAGAAAGTTTCAGTCACTAAGTGCTATTTTGTTAGTTTGGAATAAATGCACGCTGACGATATCACTCCTGTAATAATCACTCCAGAATGAAAAGCCTATAGAAAATGCGACTTCACCCCCACTTGCTGCGCTACTAATTAATTACACTTAGATGAGGCTGTGATGCAGATATGAGACCTGTTAGCACTTTTCATTGCGTTCAGCTTCCGCTGGCTCAGCACATGCCATTCTGGACTGGCAGCGAAGAGGGGTTGTGAGTGCATTCCCTCTTCCCCACCCGCACTCTCCCACCAACCCCGACTCCAGAGTGAAAATGAAACACGAGTTCACACCTGTGACATGTTATTGCCAACTGGCTTAACCTGCCCCCCCCATCTCTAACCTTCACCCCCTCTTCAAAATAAGACAAAGTTACCAACAGATGAGGATTATTACAATTTACAATCAGAGAATCATAGAAATATAGGGTTAGAAGGGTCATTGAGAGACCATCTGATTCATCCCCCCATGCTAAGGTAGGATTAAGTAAACCTAGACCATCCCTGACAGGTGTTTGTCCAACCTGTTCTTAGAATCCTCCAATGATGTAGATTCCACATCCTCCCTCGGTAACCTGTTCCAGTGCTTAACCATCCAGATAGTTAGAAAGGTTGAGCTAACATCTAACCTATCATGCCACAGTTAAAGGAGATAAACAGGCCAATGTTCCTCTGTCAGTTTGAGGACTCTGGCATTAAAGGTGCTAACCAAATGAGAGCTTGATCTTGCTCCATTGAAACAGGATTTCCATTGGCTTAAATGGGAGCTGGATCAGACCCCGAAGGCTTACGGTCGCTGTTCTCAAACAATGGGCTATTGTTAGTCCGCAGAATGGCACTTGGAGAACCATGCAAGGGAGTGGGGTGGGGTGTGTGTGTGTGTGTTGAGAAACTGGGAAAGAGGTGGTCCATGGAGAAATCTTTCTCTGTCATCAGGTCCACAGAATGGAAGGCTTGAGAACAACTGATGTAGAAGGATATTGTAGTCTGTATACTGACGCAGTATTCTGGGTCAGGCTCATCGCTAATGTCTACCAGTAGTTCTATAAGATCAGAAAGCGAGGCTACTTTCTGTAGTGGCCTGGACTTGAAACAGTGACGCTGAACGCCAATGAAGTTTGGATTTGGATGTGATTCCGGATCCATAATTTGTGAGCCGGATCCATCTCTGCCTGTATGAAGCAAAATGGTTGGAAAAATTCTGATAAAAAAGCAACACCTTTCGTTGTGGTTTTTTTTTTTTTTAATGTTCCAACCCTGTGGTTTTCAGAGTCTCATTTGTGCTGGAATGAGGCTGTGGGGTCTAGTGGTTAAAGCACATGACTGCATCTTAGGATACCAGGGTTCTATTCTCAGCTCTGGCCTGGTGGTTGACCTTGGATTAGTCTCTGCACCTCAGTTTCCCCTATGTGCTTTGAGCTCTGCTGTTGAAAAGTGCTATATGTGAACGCTAGGTATGGTTATTTATTATTCCCCTTCACAGTAACAGAATCTGTTCAGGCAAAATGTCCTTGAAATAATCTTTTTTTAATAAGGCTCTTGTGGTGGGGAATCCAAGAACGTGCATTCCAGCAAGATCCATACTGAGAAAGTAGCTGATGCATTTTCTTCATAGGGTAGGGAATCAGCTCCCCAATCTTGCATCACGATTTGCCTTAATACAGAGCTTTGGGGTGATTCGCAATTTTTAATAAGCACCAATATCTTGCTTTGCCACCTTTTTTTTGGGGGGGGGGGTAGAATGGAGGGGAAGATATTTTGAAAACACAAGTTATTTTTATTTTAAAGAGCAAGTTACTAGGTGTGCTTGGCAAATGTGGAACATGGAAAAAAAATCAACAAAAAAAACCTCAGCAGCAAAAACGCCGGACCTTTTAGATATGTGCTCTTGGTGTTCATGTATGCTAGATAAATTAAATCCAGGTCCTTAAGGTTAGCTGTGCTTAAGTTTCTGTTGCCTAAATCCATTGTATGCACGATGGGCAGATTTTGACAAATTAAAGGCCCAAACCTATAAATATTTACTGTTGGATGTTGTGCTTATTAACATTAGATTTTAAGGCCAGAAAGGTTCATTATGACCATCTAGTCTGAATTCCTGAATAACACAGGCCAGAGAATTTCACCCCGAGTGATCCTGCGGAGTCAATGGTTATTATTGACCATGATATTTTATTGTTATTTAATATCTGAATTACAACCCTGCCCAGAGGCCCATGATCCGGATTGAGGCCCCATTGGACTAAGTGCTGTATAAACATAGATGAAAGTAAAAAGCAACAGAGGGTCCTGTGGCACCTTTAAGACTAACAGAAGTATTGGGAGCATAAGCTTTCGTGGGTAAGAACCTCATTTCTTCAGATGCAAGTACAGTACTTTTTACAGATTCAGACTAACACGGCTACCCCTCTGATAGATGAAAGTGTGGTCCCTGCCTCCAAAGAGCTTGAAATCTTGGGTCCTGCTTCTGCAACAGACGCCACAGACCCATGTGAAGGGGTCCGTCTATGTGGTGTCAGTCACAGTACTGGGCCTAAGACCCCTAAGACCTCAGTCCTGCAGTCAGATCATGTGGGGTCTCACAAATTCCAGTGGGGCTTCACGTGAATGCGCACGCACCATGTGGATCAGACTGCAGGACTGGGGATTAGAGTGGTGCCTGAGTCTTATGCTGAGGTGAATTCCACCCTTAGTACAATTAATACCTGGGGCAAAATTCAGACTTCATATAGCTAATCAGCTCCATTGACTTCCTTATTTGTTACTTGTACTGGAGTTGCATCTGTTTACACCAGCTCTGATTTTTGCCCTGTGGTGTGACCAGTTTTAAGGTCTGGCGCTGGGTTTTGGGCACCAAAGAAGAAAAACATGAGCCAACGGTCTGCTCCGTGCAAAGGCAAATGTTGAGATGGGTGACCGGGTAAGCCAAGAAGGGCCACGTGAGGAACATGTAGGTTAGAGACATACTCAAAGAAACAGCCATAAACAAAAGAACGAGGGAGTGCAGGCTCAGATGGTTTGGTGATGTAAAGCGCGGTCTAGACAACTATGTGGGTAAGAGAGTCCAAGAGATCAAGACTGAAGGGAAAAGACTGCGAGGCTGACCCAAGAAGAAATGATGGGATGTCATAAGGGAAGATACAAAAACAACTAGGAATCTGGTGGCACCGTAAAAACTAACAGATGTATTTGGGCATAAGCTTTTGTGGGTAAAAAACCTACTTCTTCAGATACCCACAAAAGCTTATGCCAAAAAAAATCTGTTAGTCTTTAAGGTGCCACCGCACTCCTTGTTATTTTTGTGGATACAGACTAACACCACTACCCCTGATAAGGGAAG